>NW_006431920.1:4453944-4463212 GCF_000325575.1 Pteropus alecto | reverse complement strand
GCAGATATGTCATGGGGCAACCCCCTCAAAAAAAAAAAAATGTTTCCTGTGGACAATCATAAGTAACCTTCTGGGCTGTCATTTGTTTCTACCAAAAATTATAACATATGAGTTTGAAAATATTGTTTTACTATGGACCCATGAGTGACATTTCAATTAGGGATATTTGCATTGCTAATTTAAAGGGGACTCAATTTTTCTTCACTAGCTTTGCTTTTAGAAAAGAAATGCTTCATCGCAAAAAAAGAATAAATTTGCACACATTAAGTGTACCTTAAGACATCAGAGTTTTACATCGAGCTATTCTTTCAGCTACTCGCTGATGGGAATTGCGTGAGGATTTTCGCTGTCGTCTGCTCTGCCCCTCGAAGCAATCTGTGTCATAGCTGCACGCGTGCTGTTATCCATTTTGTAGCGTTGTGTTTAGTGGTGAGGAAAATCAAGTCACATGTCGGTTTCCATTCATGATAGAACCTCATGTAGCTTTCGGAGTGGTCGCTTCATCACATGGCAGTTCTCCAAGGATTCAAAACTGTTTGTAATTCTGTTGTACTTTGTTACGGAGAACCGGATGTGACAGCGATGCACAATATGTATTTACATTTCTCCATGAATCTCAATTCGCGACCAGAGATCTTCCCGTGTCGTGTCTGCGTTATTTCAATCTACTTTTGTTGTAATACAGGACCGAAATTGTGCCAATAGTAAGATTACTACAAATATTAAGCCGATTAAAAATACATTCTAAGCATCTGCTTTGGAAACATTGCAAATGCCCTAATCGTGCTATGATAGGAGACTGGTTCTATAAATCACGAGAGAGAATAATACTCGGCCATTAAAAAGATAGAGAAGGAAAGTCAGGGTGTGTCACATGAGAAGAAGGATAGAGCAGTAGTCTTAGTAGAAACTCATTTATTTGTGTAAGATCTAGTAAATATACTATTGAAAAAGGCTGGAATAATATTTAACAAAATGCCAGTCATCCTTATTTCTCAGGAATAAGGTTATGGTGACTTTTATCTTCTCATTTTGGCTTAACTCCATTTCCTAAAATTTCTGCAAAATCACACAGAACCTCTATAAAGAAAAATGTTAAAATAAACCTATGCATTGCCAAAGAGGTTCAATATTAGCCTCGCTGTCCTGTGATCTCCACAATCCCATCCCCTTGAAGGCATCAGGTTGTTTTTTAGAGAAATGCAGAGAAGAGTGGACCTTGTGCATTCAGCTCCGGTCCCTGCAGGCCACTGATGGTCACTCTGAGCGGCGAGGGTGACTGAGCCGGCGGGGTATGTGAGCTGCCTCCCTCCAGACGCTGCCTCCCCTTTCCCTGCATGCTCGACCCCTTCTCCACCATCTTATCTCTACTCCAAACCTCCAGGCTAACGCTATCCACACGCTTCAGGCAAAGAGGCCACCGGCTCCCACGTATTCGTGCCTTGCTCTCGCTGGCCACTACAGTGCTGTCTTCCTTATGGGTTCCGGGGCACAGGAGATCGTGACAGGTGGAGGCTGCTTTAGCACACCATTTAGGGACCACGGCACCAGGCAGCTCGATTTTTCCTCACCGTGTGCAAAACGTAAACTTTGTGCGTTTTATCGAGTGCAATGCTTTCCTGTCTGTTCCATTTCATACCCGTGAAAGGTCGTGTGTGGTGGTCGAAACGCCAAGGTTTAGGTCCCCACGGAAGGGAGGAGTGTGGCACAATTTCTGTGGAAGAGCATTTTCATGTCGCACAATAGTTTTGTGTTACTAGAAAACAATACGGGTCGACTCTTGAATCATCGCACTCCGGATTCTTTGCAGATCAACCCAAACCGCCCAAAGCCCAGGAGTTTTTGATTTTCAGCTCAGTGAGACTGAAAGGAAACAGTTTGCTTTTGACCAGGACGATGCTGAGATTCGATGTAGCTCGCATATCAACATGAAGGGAGATAAAGCGTTTGATAAGTGTCTTCTAGAAGTGACATCTGTATAGAACACCTGCTGTCTCCATTAAAACTTTAAACAAGCTGCGTCTCTCGGGATCAGCAGGGTCCCTTTGTCACTGTGCTGTGACAAAGATGAATCTTAAAGCCCAAGTCATTCACTCTTGTGTGGAGGATGCTTTTTGGTGAGACACGTGGAGGCGAGGAGAAGAATAAGCCCCTGACTTAGATCTAAATCAGGCCCAGCGAGGCCCCGTTTTGAACATATCTTTGACACTATGACACTTGCCAGGTTATGACAGTGTTTCCTAGCCCTTTCCTACCCCTAATCATGTGCCGATTATTATCACTCTAATGTTTTCTCCATCACAGACGCGTGTAGACAGCGCTTCTTGGTGTGTGGGCACAGCTGTTCAGTGGGCTTCTGGACTTCTCTGTGTGCTGTGAGGAGGGATGCGAGCACGCACTGAGCTGGGCCTGTGTCGATGGCCCGTTTCTGTTACACTTTTGCTCGTTCCGGCCCTGCTCGTAGGGCCGGGGTGGGTGGACGCGAAAGAGCACCACAGAATGCCTTTCCCGGACCGCCTTCGAAATCGGTTGCCATTGTGGCTGGCTGCAATCTAAGCAAGAATTATTTCCGTAAGCAATGGCTGTGAAAGCCTTGCGGCCCCAGAAAACAATTTATCGACAGTGTGGCTCATCTCATTAGCCTGAGGAGAAGATGACTCACCGCTAAATTCTGCCGTGTTATAGGTAGGATTGTTTGAACCCCGAACCAACATGTCTGCTGCTTCCGAGCTGTGCGAACCCGGCGCTTTGTCCCCCGTGAGCCGCAGCAGTCATGCGGCTGCTGTGCACCCTGCACCTCTTAGACCTTGACACCAGACAAGGGGACATCTTCAGAGTTAATGAGCAATTAGGGCGTTCTTTCCTGTCAATTAACTGGCAGAATAATGAGATCAAGTGAGCCCTGTCCTTAAAAACACCCGGCCCTGTATTTTTCCGAAGAGCGAGTCTTTCTCTGCTGTCTGCAGTTACACGAATGGACAAACAGCTGCTTAATGTGAAAATACATCACAGATTGCGCCCACCGCAAACAGAAGAGAGAGATGCACAAACAGGACACCATTTACTCTAAACTCAGAAGGCACGGATTTTCCCCCTGAGCGACTGTAGTGACGTCAGAACATCTGCTCTTGCCTTAATTGTCTTAAAGATTGGCAAGAAAAATATTTAGATAGCGAGCAGCCTGTCTCATACGAGTGGATGGGTGATATCTCAGATTGGGGCGGTCTGGGTATTTCAGTTAGAGGGTTTCAGACCATGGGCCATTTAAGGATGTCGGTTTTTCCCTGAATGTGATGAGGACAGAGGAATGAGGGGAGAAGAGAAAATGGACAAAGGCCCCAAGAAGAGAGGCTGGCCTGTCAGAGGAACTAAGTTGTTTGTGGCTGAAGTGTAGCCGTCGGTGTGGGGCTCGAACGACAAAGTAGATGGGAATCAGGTTGCGAAAGGCCCAGTATGCTGTGTTTAAAGGTTTTGTACTTGACCCTGGGGACAGTGGTAGCCTTGAGAGTTGTACGAAGGGAAGCAGTAAGATCAAATCTGGGTTTGAAGATCACTGTTGTGTGTGGGGATTGGCTTGCAGAGGGAGAAATGGAATTTAAGTGAGTCATAGTGTACCAGGCTCTATGGTGAGTGACCCGTGTGTATGTATGGAAGCGTGTTTACATGCGTGTACGTGAGTGTGTATGTGCATGTGTGTTCACTTAATCCACCAACAACCGATGGGGTGAGTTTTACTGTTCACCCATTTCAGAGAGGAGGGGGCTACAGCAAAGGGAGGCTAACCGATCTCCCGTAGCTACGGAGCGATAGGGCCGAGGTCTGGGCTCAGGCAGGCTTCATTCCAGAGTCTGTGTGCTTAATCACTGCACTGTTTTGCCTTTCATACTGTATTGGTAGGGTCATCATTATATTTTTATTAGTAATTATTTGATTAATAATAATAATAATATTAGTGTTCTACTAAACACTACTAGTAATTTACAAGCTTAGTGAACTTTGTATTCATACTCATTCTTTTAGAAATGAAATCAGAAATTTTGGTGAATTAGTTGTCTGTAAACTATTCATCAGAAAGTGTCAAATTATAAATGTCATCCTGGTTGACTTTAAGCTTCCTGTGGGAATTGCCACCGCAGATTTCACCGTCGAGTGTTTTCAGGGCCTTCATTCAGCGGAGACCTGTGTAACCCCGCCCCTGAGCCTGTCCCGGAGTCCACAGCCTCACACCACCCCCGTGTAGAGCATCTTTTTGCTGGTGGTGGGTTTGGCCTGCCATTTGTAAAAAATACATCACCTGTGAGGTGCAGTAAAGCAAAGCACAGTGAACTGAGGGGGGCCTGTGTGTAGCGTGCAGCCCAGGTCCAGGTGGGAACGTGTGTCCTTTAAAATAAGTTTTAACTGGCTCCCGTCGTCAGTTTGGATCAGCTTGCTTTCTCGTATGTCACCAGAAATGCCAGTGGATTTTCTATTACCTTGTATGTAGCCGAGCTTTCTTGCAAAAGCATCCAGAACATCTTCCGACTAGATTTTTTCTTCTTATGTATTATTTTGATGCTATAACATTTTGGCCAGATGGATTTTTAAGGTATTTCATGATTTTCAAGAAAGAATTAGGGGTCGTTAACTCATATTTTATTAGGCGTCTAGTTTTACAATATTTATACCGAACTGGATTTTCCACTGAAATCATCTCTAGTATTGACATCTTGCTATATTCAGAAATATAAGATCTTTGAATTGGAAGGATGTTAGCAGACGCTCTTTACTCATTCCGTAAGTGCTTCCTGAAGCATCCATGAGATGGGCCATCTTCATACTGTCAGAAACATGAGCCTGGAGGGATCTTGTAAAATAAGACGTAGAACGAGAATAATTCTGTTGTGGACTATTGCCAAGTTGGTACTTAAGGGGAGTAACATTGAAATGGCTTGATTAATTGACCTTAATTTAAAATTATTTTATGGCCGTTATTTTATGGAAGTTAACGTGAGAAGTTTAGCCAGCCGACCAGAACAAACTCTGCCTATCAAGATTTTGATAACTATGTTTTTAAATATATGCAAAAGGGTAAAAAGGAAAAAAAAAAAAAAAGTGGGGAAGAATTGCTGAGAGCCCGTGTTCCCTGCAGCCTGGGATGAAGCCCTTTGCAGCCTGGAGTTCTCACCTCAGCGTGGTGTGGGCTTTGCCGTCGGGCCCCAGCTGGAATCCCAGCTGTCTCTGCTGCACCAGTGAACGAGGTAATTCAGGGAGTTAAGGGGATTTCGTGGCTGGGGCGTTGTACCTTCCCCATGGGGCTGCAGGTAGCCACCCGAGAAAGGAAGGCAGGTCCCGCGCGTGGAGAAGTCACTTCATTTAGCTCCTCCTCTTCTTGCCTCTTGGTTTTTTCCTTTTGCGACCGTTTTAATCAGTTTTAGAGATTTCTCCAAAAAGGTGATAATGGTAATGAATACTTAAGCACCAACATTTAGCAAGCCCTTTTTATGTAGCAGTCGTAGCAAGTACATTACATGCATTTTTTGTTTGTTTGATTATTTTTCACAAGAGCCTATGAGGTTGGGTGCAGCTGAGGCTGAGAAGAAACTAAGTGAGTGGTAAATGAGGTATGAATCCGGGCCTGTCTCACACCGAAGCTCTTCATCACTCTCCCTGTTGTTCCAGTGATCTCATTCTAGGAGTCCTCAGTTCTCTGTTTTTGCCCCCATCCCAGATGATGATGATTATGGAACTGCTAACAGCTGACACACAGCCTGCGTGGGGCACTGGTCTAAGCCCGTGTGTGTATTAACTCATTTAAAGCTCACTGCAGCCCTTTATAAGTCCTGTTCCTGGTCCCGTTTTTGCTATTCCATTTTTTTCAGACAGAGAAACGAAGACACAGAGAGGCCAAGTAACTTGTCCACTTACCCAAAGGCACACAGAGTTAAAACTGGTGTTCAGACTCTGGCTCTTAACCCCAGCGGTCTTTCCCCTATCACTTACGTGGTTTTTAAAGCTTATTTTATAAAGATCTTAGGCTAATCAAAGAAGAGACAGGAACCCGCTCCCTGTTCGCCTTAGCTACACTTTCCAGTTTTCCAGGAACTTGCAAAAGTGTTTTCTGATCCTTGCTTCAGTCCTCGAAAATAGCGATAGAATGAATATTTCATCCAAAGGCTCAACCAAGACGAATGCCTAAACCAGGAAGAACAAATAGCAAATCCACGAACTAGAAATCTATTTATAGTCAATTACCGAAGCTCATTGTGCAGTCAGTGCTTCTACATCATTTAGAGTTGCTAATAAATGAAAGTCTCTGCATCTTTTCAAGTGTCTTGATATTTACAAGTCTCATATTTTACCATAGGAAGCAGCTTCAACAAGCATAGTCATGTGTTGACAGTTCTAATTAATACAAGTAATTAGTCCTGACAGAACTGTGAAAAGAAGACCCATTCATAAATTCACTAATTATGTTACTCTGCTCAGAATTTAATCGCAGTCTAGTCTTTAATCATTTCTGTATATGGGCAAAAGGCCATCTTACTAAATTCTTCAGGCTTTCACATTCACTTCTGGTAAAGGAATTTTGTTAAAATTAATTTATCGTTGGAACTTAATTTTCCAGTATGCAGGCATTGGTGAAGAACAGACAGCTTTCTGGGGAGAAATAAACGAAAGGAAAAGCCAGGCAAGGAAGGAAGGAGGGAAGAAAAGGTCATCAGACATGACCATATGCTTTCTTCAATATCTGAATCTTTTGCCTTTTTGTGTATTTATTTTGGTGCCTTTACTGAAAGATAAGATAGTTTTATTTAGGCTATTGGTATGTTTAACGCATAGAAAATTTGAAGATTGTTACTTTGATCAAAGTTCGAGCCCTCTTCTCTCTGATATAAATAACCTGCTATTTCAGGGCCATGGGTTCTGTAGTGGGGTTTCTCAGCCTCAGCACCGTTGGCATTTTGGGCCAGGGTAGTTCCTTGTTGGGGTGGGTTAGGGCTATCTTGTGCATTGTTGGATGTCAAATAGCATCTGGTCTCTACCTACTAGATGCTAGTGTACCCTTCCCCCAGTAGTGACAGCTAAATATCTCCAGATATTACCAGTTGTCCCTTAGGGGGCAAAATCACCCCTGGTTGAGAACCGCTGTGCTAGAGTGCAAAAAATCATCAGGTAAAACTAATGTATAAGACACTTAACGTAGATTCAGCTCTAGCTAAATCAATAAGAAGTGATTTAGTGGTACGAATTTAGATCATTTAGAAGTAATTTGGTGGTACGAAATCCAGATTTGGCACGATATTTCTTGAGCTGCGGTACAGGCATACTTTGGAGGTATTGTGGGTTCAGTTCCAGACCACTACAATAAAGCGAGTATCGTGACAAAGCGAGTTGTAATCTTTTTGCCGGTAAAGGGTGTCACCTTCAATTTGTAAAAAATGCAACACCTGTGAGGTGCAATAAAGCCAAGAACAATAAAACGCAATGTGCCTGTACTTCCTTCTTACTTTTTCAACGTCAGGGGCCCAGCGGTCCTCTCTGATAGAAGGTAGAGTAGCATTCAGTAGTAGAGTATCTGTATGTAAAACCCCCTTGCTTCTCATGTTAGATACGCTAGGCTCTTAGCATTCGTGGATGTAACATGTAAGGTTTTGACGCTTTTTAGGTGGCCTGAAAGTTCGAGTACTCCGCTGCAGGTGTTTTTTGTCCTCCTTTCCAATTCACTGATTCCTTCCCTTCTTGTCTTTCCTCTCTACCCTGCTTAGATTTCTAGACTTTTGTTTCAGTTACTGTCTTACAAGTACCGAGGTGCTAAGTCTAGGTCCTCTTTTCTTCTTCCAAGGCTGTAGTTACTATTTATATTCCAACAACTTCCAAATCTGTCTCCTCAGCCCAGATCTCTTTCTGAGCTTCTGAAATTCTATATAAACCTGCTCAAGGGCATCTCGGATGCAGCACGTGCAAAACTGAGGTGGACCTTTCCACCCCCTGCCCAACTTGTTTCTCGTCGAGTGGTACCTCCTGGGTGTTGTCGGTAACCAGGCCCTCATGATGCTAACTCGAAATGTGTCTCACGTCCTTCCACTTCTTTCCATGTCCACTGCCATCCATGACTGGATGGTAGGTGAGGATGGAGAGGTGTAAGGGCCGGATCATGTTGGGCCCCTATTATTGCGACATCGAAAAGCTCTCCCAAAGACACGTTTCTAAATGCCCCTTGGAGGGGGATGCTACACCCATCTCTGATCAAGAATTTTCTTCTTCGCATTATAACAGTTAAAATTTATCAAGATACAGGGTAAAAACTTATTTCCAATAATGGCTTCTCCTAAAGCGAGCCGCAGAATTACAGATTAGAAAAGTGGAAACCTACTAATAGATTATCACGAGTGCCAAAAAGCCATCACATGCAGAAAGTTACAGGCAGGACAAGAGTTCTTAACCTTAAATACTTTATCTGTGCTCATTGATATAAATCTCTTTAGTAACTCAACAAATACTTCAAGCCCTTCTGTGAGCCAAGCAGCGTTTGTTACTGGATCATGGAAAAACATCTAGATAGACTTTCGTGAAGTACGTAGAGTACTTTGGGGATATCCTGAAAAGATACTGGTTACGTGACATTTGTAGAATCCACTCTTGGGGGTCCGGGGACACCTCATAAAGAGATGGCTCAGCTTCTACATCAGGTTCTCAAAATGACTCCCAGGCCAGCTTCAGAGCATTCCTTTGGGAACTCACTAGAAAAGTAAATTCTCGGGCCCCATCCCACACCCACTGAGTCAGGAACTCGGTGGGTGGGACCGAGTTCTGAACACACAAAACCATCCTCCTCAGTGTGTAGCAGAATCACCGGCACGGCCCATTGAAACCCAGAATTGCTGACATGAGATGATCTTCGAGGGTGCATTTTGGAAGCAGTAAACACTGTGAATGCTACCGTACTTTATAGTATTGGTGGCAGTGGTAGTATGCGTGTGTGAAGTTTGTGTGGAAAAATCAAACAAGGCAGAGTAGGTAAAAATAAAGCCTTATTGTGGGCCTTGTCTCAAATTTGCATCTTTTTTGGGGGGTGGGGGGGGGAAGTAATGCCTTCTCGAAGTTATTTCCAAATGGATTAAAAGGAAGTAAAAACGTCACCATACGTGCAGCTGTACTTGGTAATTGCAAAGATGTGGTGGCCATTTGCTCTGGGCCTGAGGCGGCTCAACCTTTTTACAGAAGGAGACCTACTTTTGATGCTCGTGATATTGGGGGCAAAGGAGAGTCATTTATTATACGTATAGAA
>NW_006431920.1:4422471-4453905 GCF_000325575.1 Pteropus alecto | reverse complement strand
TTCAGGAAAGTTACTCCAAGTTTCTTAGGTAAGGGCCTTTGTAGCCATTGACTCAGTCACCAAAGAAAGAACCAGAAGAGGGACGCTGAAGTGAGTGCAGCTTGACACACTTCTTTTGTTTTTCTTTTCAGAGCTGTGCCCTTCAAACCACGCTCGTTTTGCCAACCGAGTTGCCCCCTCGCTTTTAAAACCACATGCATTTTGAAGGAAATTCAATCCATATGTTCCTGAGTCACTTATGTCAAGTCATTAAAATGTTATTTTGTAAATGCGATTTCATGTTTGAAGTCGTAGTAAAGTATTTTTAGGAGACTTTCGTTCCTCATAATGCTAAATTTTTCTTGGTTTGTTGTCCTGTTTCATTTAAACACAGTGTATATCATCTTCACACACATCCCGTGGTGACACAAAGGAAATCTTGAAGCCAAAAGAGCCTAATCTAACACGCTTGAAGCAGCCAGTTTCTATTCGCAGAGGTTTATAATTGTTATCCTTCTTCAATTTTTTTTTTTTTTTTACATTGTGTCCCGGGCCACTTTTAACCTGGTCCTATCCCACCCCAGCCCTCTCCTCCTACTCCCCAGAAGGGTACCCATGAAGGAAAACAGGGAAAATAGAAAAAGGAGACATAATAGGAACGAATTGCCTCCTAGGATGGAGTTCTGTTATACCACGTGACTCTGTCTTTCCAAAACTGAGTTCATTTTCCCCTAATACCTACTCGCATTCCCCACTGAGAGGATTAAGGTGTTTCATAAAATGTCTACAAAACAGAGAAGTAAAATTTAATTTAGGTTCAGCCTAAGCTTCTCATAATTAGGGCAAATAGATGGTGTCGGCTCAGGCTGAAGCTAATTGAAAAATGGTTTCATTTTTTTTTTTTTTTACTAAAATAAGCTTTAAAAAAACATCTCTGTGTCTTTGGCATCTTATGGACCAAGAAGAGTTGATGTGTACGTGAAGCATCCTGCCATGGTTTATGTGTGTCTGTCCATCAGGAACATGTGTTGGCTACAGAAAGCGCCAAAGCAGTCTTATTTTTAGGTTGAGGTCGCTGTTTATCTCCGTTCTGAGTGCTGGGTGCTGCTGGGGCAGCAGGTGTAGTAGCATCAAACAGGAGACGAGACATTTACCACCTGGACGGACAAAGATTTAAGGCGTTACCACTGCTCATCTCTTTGAGCTTATGAAATACGTTCTCCCTTTTTTACTTTTTATTTTTATTTTTTTTAATTTGGTCCTCAAAACAGCCCTGAAGACCGTGGTTTCTGATTTGGGGTTGGTTGTGTTTTCACGAGGAAATCGAGGCTCAGAGAGGTTAGTTTCCTCGTTATTTCACAAGGCGATTGTGGCCGCTGGCACGTGCCTCCGTCTCCACGGGTGCGTAAACTCCACGAGAGCAGGCACGCCCGCCGTATGGTGGCATTCGGGGACCTCGGTGGGCTTTTACTTGTGGAAGACCCACCCCATCTCGTTTTAAATATTTTTAAACATATGCAACCCCACCCATAATATATAAACATATATTAAAGTAAATGAATGTAAACATATGTATTTTATATGGATGACGCACATCACATGAGTTATAAATGGTTGATCTGGTACATTTCATGGACATTTAATTAAACATTATTCATCTTTATAGGTTCTTTTTCACTTAGGAGCCAATTATACTGAGGTCTCAGACATTTTCCACAGGCCTTTGAAACGCTCGTGGCTCTGAGCACTGTGCCTGCGGCAGGTAAAGCCACCCTTTTGGCCTTAATCACTCTCGTGTCCCCTACACCTATCTTATGAAAATAAAAAATACGAAAGGACTAAATGAGAGGAGAGGAGAGAGAGTGGCAAGGATTATCTGAAGGGAAGAGCAGCCGCCCATTTCTTCCTCGGCCCTGATTTCGCCTCCAGGAGAGCGGATCCACCCTTTTCCTACACAGGGGACGCTGGGAGCATTAATCCTCTTGGCTCATGTGGACCCCCAGACTTCACTGGCTGGCTCCAGGGCAGACCTGGGCTGCACTCAAAAGCTCACAGCGCCGCTTGGTGTACCGTGTTTCTGGGTCAAGGGCAGGACCTGGACGTGGTGGAGCTCGCCCTCCATCCGTGGCAATGCTTTGGGGTTCGGTCATTCGACAAGTATTCGCTGGGAATGCTGCAGTGACCAGGACAGACGCATCCCCCAAGTCCAGAGACCTCTCCGCACACTGCGATCGAGCTCTTACTCCTTGGAGTCCCTTTCCTGAAGTATATTTAAAATGGCTTTGGTTTTCACTTCTCAGTTGTTGGTGGGATTATGGGTGGATGCTCCAGTGACCTTGTGTATTCAAAAGACTGAATCCTTCTGTTTATCGACTAAAGTTAGAGAGGAGAAGGAAGCCCGTGGCATAAAACTTGGGCATGTAAAACTTCAGTTTCTCCGCTGCTAGGTTATTTTCCTGTATTTTTTTAAAAAAAATCTCCTGGACTTTGGAACAGAGACGCAGAGCCCTGCCTGAGTTCGTACCGTGCCCTCTGGCACCGTCCCCCGTCACAGTGGTCCCCCGCTGCCCTGCCAGCCCGGGCACTCGTGTTCACTTTCGGTGTTTCCTTTTGGCAGGACGTGTACATATTTACGTTTATATGTCTTTTGATTGTCCTTACGCGATCTTTTACTAAAATCAGCTAGAACATTTAATGTGTGGCAGCAATCCCAAAGTATATTCTCCCCAGAGAAGGAGCAAGATCTGCCTGGCATCAATTTAAGGAAATAATTAAGAAAATCGCGTGCAACGTTTTCTTGCCCTGGGGACATTGGTGACTCCTGCGGGAGTGACTGAGGGGGGCCGTCTGGCCTCGGCGGTAAACAGATTGAGAAGGTGGCATTTTTTTCTCGCCTCTTCCACTCTGCCCCCTCACGTTTTGCTGTTTACCCAAAACGATCCCCAGTTGAAGATCGGTATTTATTTGTTTAGGCAAAGGTCCATTGCCTTGGGAGTGTTTTGGAAAACTGTCTCTCGATGTTCTCTCTCATACTCACGCCTTTTTTCCTGCCCACCCCCCTCAGCAAGAGCTTTTTAAATATTTTATATATGAGTTCTCCTTTTAGAGAAGAAGGTAAATTATTAGACCAAGAGTAATCAAGTCTAAACATTCTAGATTTTGTCGTCCTAGGACATACAGTCTTTTATCATCCCCATTGTTATTATTTTATGGGGTAATGACCGAATGAGAAGGGCCTTGACCTCCTTCGCTCACTGACAGAATCGCATCTGATCAGATCTCCCAGCATTTTTCAAGCCTTAGAACAATTTTAAGGCCAATTCATGAGAGTATTCCATCCTAAAATTATAATCCTGACCATTTATCCTCCTCACTGCCCCATCCCTGACAGTTCCCTTTCTATTCACATGGGCCAGTTGGTGGCACAGAGCTCCCTGTCCTGTGATAGACTGGAGGGCTTGGGGAAGGAGGCCCAGACTGTGTGACAGCCTGGCCATGCTCCATGTCCTTACGCTTCACAGGCCTCGACAGGTGACCAGTGCATTTCTCATCCAGGATAACTTTTGCGCAGTACCGGGTGTCACAATTTAAGTAAGTAGGATTCTGACCCTTCTGTGCCAAACACTCACGGTTCTAAAGCATACCTTGCCGTCAAATGTCGGTCTGAAATTTGGCTTGAAATTAGCTGGGCTGTTTGCTCCCTGTTGAAACAGCTCCGTCGAGGAACACAGGATTCTCTGATGAGAGGTTAACCACCTGCCAGCTGCATGTGTGGCCTGACTTCAAAAAAAGACACTTCTAAAAGAGTCCTTAGGTGCTACGTGAGCAAGACTAACAATGCCTTGTGACCGGATGACCTTTTTCGCTTGAAACCTTCTTGGAGCGCATATTTTGTTCAATATGCTAAACTTGAAGCCATGTCACAGTAGTCGGTGACCAGGAGAAAGGCTAGGTTTCACTTCCAAAGTTAGCACAGCTAGCCGAGGGACCTTGGATAAATTTCTTAGCTTTTCTGAACTCTCTTTCAGCATCTGTAAGATATGGGGGTGTCTAGGTAATCTCTAGGGCCTCGCTGGCTTTAGAAATTCTGCGTACATTTAATATTGGTTTATTGCACAGGTCTCATGGATGTGAATATATACACTCATTTAAATCATGTAGTTATATTCATCTTAGGCTTAGGTAAGAATTCGTACCTCACTCGTCCTTACGTCCCCTCAGACTAAGAATGGTGCCTGACACGCAATGAGTGTTTTCAGTTAATATTGGTTGTATTAATTAAGGAAAGAGGGGAGAGACAAGTTGCCAAAGTTAAAGATAGTCTCAGAAAATTTGGTGGAATGAGAAAGTACAAGTTTTAAACCAAAATAACAGGTTGGAGAGATGAAAATGAGAAAATTAGCTGTACTCTCCCCTGCGCTGTTACTGATAAAGCAAACTCCTTTTCGTTTCTAATTGTTAGGGTACCGTATTAGACGATGCACGCCCAGTGCTTAGCGCTGTGCCTGGCAATAAGGTGTCAGCTGTTATCAGTAACTAGAAGAAGAAGATGAGTCTTCTAGTTAACCTCAGATTGTCAAACTAGGTGGATCGTCACTTAGTAGACCTGAAATTGGAGAGCACACATTCTTTCCACCAAATTTTACTGGACTTCACATTTGACCCAGAGGGTCCTGTGACAGGTGGGTATCAGCTTCGTGGTTACGCTCAGCAAGGACTTGACCCTACAGTGTTGTATGTATTGCTTTTTTGAGTCTCAAGTGCCCAGTTGGTAACTTTCGTTGGGTCTCTCGTTCATCGAATGAAGATGTACAAAAGATGTACAGCCGGCTACTTGATTCTCCCCATTGACTGAAAAATAAATGGGAGTTTATACCTGGAAGCAATTTGCGTAGTGATTTCCAGGCACCAGGATAGTCTTTAGTGTCTGATGCCCATCGCCGAGGGCAGCGTGGATACCTGCCTGCCTATGGCGAGAGGCGATGACACATACGGAGTTGAGGGCGTGATCGTATATCGGAGATCACCTCTGTAAGGCGCCCCACCATGCGTGCCTCAGGCACCTCCTAGAGGTCTCACTGTCCCCATTACCATTTTTTAGGCCGTCCGTCTCTTCTAGGCTGTGCTCTGTGGCGCAGATGAGGCCCAGGCCCTCTGCTGTGAGGGCCACGCGGGAACCAGCCGCAGTTGCCCCAGTTCACGCACGGCAGGGACCCCACTGAGGGCGTGGGGGAGAGTCAAGTCCCTTGGTGGTGGCAAGGATATTGTTTTTAAAGCCATAAGCGATTCCTTCCTTTTAGTCAGCAGTTCCATTTCTAAGGTATAATTTTTCAAATCTGAACTCTCGTAGAATTTCCCAAGGTGTAACGTAGTGTGGGATGAGCCCTTTCCGACGGGGCCGCGTAGACAGTCTGGAGCAGGTGCCCTTCAGGCCCTCGCTGGAGAACAGCTCGCTTGCCTTCCTCGTCCTCTGGGGACAGACCCCTCCTCCAGGAGGGGCGCATCTGGCTTTCCTGAGGTGCATTTTCCCGTGGGGCCAGTCGAGAGCCAGGCCTGCCCCACCTAGGTTACAGAAAACGTCATTAGTCCCCTTGATGGGGGCGGGCGGGGCGCGGCTTGGCGCGGAGCGGGCATGCCCTTGGATGCAAAGTCAGTGTCCAACTGTCGTGCAGTGCCGAAGAGCGTGGACGTGCACGCCCTCTTACATAAAGAGGAAACCCTTGAAAATCCGTTCGTTTAGAACGTTCGACAGCCATCGAAACATGACCTCCTTAGGCACTGCCTTGTGTTAAAAGTTACAGCGATGCTTATAGAAGCTCCGTATTATTTAGAAAACAGTCGAGAAGAGGTAACACACATAAGCAAGGTTCCATCATTGCTGATAGAAAGCGAGAGCTGAAAATGTCCCCGCGGGGCCCTGTCCAGTGCATCGGGCGGGAGGAGCAAGCCGCCTGGGGCCTCGCATTCCGTGGCGTCGCATTCTGTGCCTAGGGCTGAGCTGCAGAGAGAACGCCGGGCAGCAGCCACACCGGCGGTCCCAGTTTGAAAGAGTCCTCTCGTCCCCGTTGGCACACCCGTAGCAGGACCCCACTGGTCCTGTGTTCTTCTTCAGAGACTAAATGCCGTGTGCATCGGAGCGGGGATGAAGTCCCCAAGGCTGTGGCAGCAGGGACACCGTGAAGGTGTGACAGCACAGGCTGCTCGCCTCTCAAGACGACCCTCCAGCCAGGGCCTGCGGGGGAAGCGGGTGTGGAGCCGCTGTCCACGTCGCTCGGGTGCTCCGTCTGCACACCATCTGGTCATCCTGGATCTCAGAGGCGTCACTCGCCCACCCCACCCACCCAGAAACCCTAGGCAGTGACTTCCTAAGTCCAGGGCAAGGCTTTCGCCTCAGCTGCTTTGACGTCTAGCATCATCAAGAGAGCAGTGTCCCCAGACAGTAACGCTTGGCTGGAAGTTACTAAGCCAGGTGAGCCTTACCCGCACCCCAGCCTCGTCCGCCTCCTTTCGGCCCTCGCCGCGTGAGGAACTGGGTCCATCATGTGCAGCTTCCTCCTTCAGCTCCTCCGGAATGCGCATTTGCCGAGAGGAAGTGGAAAGAAACCAGTCCGAAGTCCTCCATCAGGTCACTGTGTCATTCATTCCGGGAGCGGGGAGGAGGTCGGGTTAGGAGGAGGTGACGCTCTCAACACCACGCTGCGGGCACAAAGGACCGCGCCGCGCCCGGCTTCGGGGCGCCTGGAGTGCCGACCGCCAGCCCGGGGCTCGCTGGCGACGAGAAGCCACACTGACCACGGTACTGATCCTGTGGTTTATTTCCACTCGGAGGTGTTTCAGATGTAAAACTCGCGGCTTCACTTATTCTACCCCCTGCCCTTGAAAGAAGCATCCTCTTTTTCTGGGAGGCCCCAAACCCACAAGGTAATGGCAAGAGGCCTCGTGCTTGGTCCAAGACACAGGTCGCTCATGCTGTGAGAAGCCGGCGGACAAATCAGACGTAGAAAACAAGCCACTGCTCTCCCGAGGCTCTTGTCTCCATGCAAAAGGGACCTTTGGGTCGTTTGCTTCTGAGCCTTTGCTTTCGAGACGAGGCCCGCGAAGCCCAGCGAAGGGGCATCGCTGGCACTCGCGCTGCCAGCTTCCCAGCCTGGACCTTTGTCCGCACGTCGGCTCGTGCCCCGCTCCCTTCTGGTTCGCGTGCGGTCCGGTCTGCTTTCGTGAGCGCCTCCTCTTTTTCTCTGTAAACGTTAATCTGAAATGAATTGGCTTTGCCTCTCGCCTCGCCTGCCCCCCGCGTGTCCGAAATAGCCGGCTGGAATTCATGCGAACGCTATGTCTGCAGATGTTGAGAAGCCAAAAGAATCCCTTATGGGTTTTGTTTGGTTTTTTTGGTTGGTTTTCTTTTTACAATAAAACGACTTGGATGTCGGTATTTGAAGTTGGAAAGACGAGCCAAGTTCACAGTGTGGCGATCCCAATGCGACGCGTCACGTATAATGTGTAGCGCGCCCCAGGAGCAACGGTAAACCGTGACGTGCGGTCCCGGATCAAACGCCGGGCAGAGAGAAGCACGAGAGTCGCCGTCCGAGGTCACGAAAGTGAGGGAGCGTTCTGATAAAAGCAGCACCCCCCAAGTTATATGCAGAGCAGCCCCCTCTATCAGGCTGCGAGTAAGTCAAGAGCCTTCGTTCCTAATTAGAGAAACCTTTTGAGGTTTAACAGCTCATAAATCTGCACTGGGGCTGCTCTGTTGTTCTGAGGTTAGAAGTCTTGTCTTTGAAATTTAGCAGGTGTGCCTTTGCCTGGCATTCCTCCGCGAGTACCATCATAGGCACAGAGGGTTTGCATTTTAACTTAAATTTGAACAATGTGGTTTTGGAAGAGTTCGCCACATCAGAGGGAGGTTGTTCGGGCATGTTTTATAAATTCTTTTTTCTATAGTATTTAAAGTTCCCAATGACTCATGGAAGCACGTTCCATTTAGATCAGTCGTGTTGGGAGAGTGTCCACACTGGGGCTTTTTCTACCCTGAAAGAATTGTCCAAAAACGGGCCTTCTAGGCCGTTTGCCAGGTCAGTTGCCCTTCATTTCCTCTCTTCAGTGCCGTAGAAACCATTCTGGAAATGGCGTTATGCTGGGTCTAAACAGCAACAAATTTTGCGCCTTTTCATGGTCATCTTTCGTCGTCGTCGTTTTAACCTAGAATACCCGTAGTGTCAACGTGGAGTTTCTGCTTTATGACCACCTTCCATGCCCTCATAGCCTCCCATTTGAAAACAAAACACACACACACACACACACACACACACACACACACACACACACACACGCTAAGTTTTTGCTGAGTGAAGAGAGGTTGAATGGCAAACACGGAGATGTAGGCGCCGGGTTCCGAAGCAGTGGTGAAGAACGCTGGCTTTGGTTCAGCCCCTGGGTGTCCGGGCTGTATTATTATTTGCGGGCTGTGAGACACACACACCTCCCTTGAGCCTCAGTTTGGCCATCTGTAAAATAAAGACAGTAGTTCATGCCCTCCACCTCCTTCTCCTCCCATTCACGCGTCCTCCCATGTATTTATTCATCCCTGGGGAGAGAATGTGAACACAGACGTTCACCATCCTTGCCCCTACAGAGCTCACAACCCAGCAAGGATGCACATCACTGAAGTAGAGTCCTGCACGATCGCTCACGGTGGCATCCTGTGCTTTGAAGAAAGGGGGTGTGAACTCGTGAGAGCTTAGGGCACGGGGGGGATGCAGTCCCTCTCCCGGGAGTATGGTGCTCGAGCCGTGAGCTGCAGGAAGAGGGGAGGGTGAGGGATAACTCGTGAGCTGGACGTGACGGAGGGCAGGCTTAGCGGGCAGGGTATGAATCTTGATCTTTATTCTTAAATCAAAGGAAACTCTTGGAGGGTTTTAGGCAGAGGATAAAGTTGATCAAGAGGTGTGTTGTTTCTGAAAAGCTCTCCGGCTGCTGTGTGCAGAGTGGCTGGTGGGAAGACAGAACGTGGGGGGTCATTTAGGCGTTCAGACGCCGGTCCAGGCTCACGAAGCAGGCGCAGGCAGGGTTGGTGAAGGGACAGTGGAGAGGAATGGCTGAGTTCGGGGCATGTTCAGGTTAGAAAGGCAGGATTTGGTGATGGGTTGACAAGGGGCAGGTGAGGAAGAGGAAGGTGTCCAGGACGATTATAGGGTCTGCGTATGTGTGAGTTACTGAACGTATGGTGGGGACACTTCCAGAATGGAGCAGCCTGGCAGCTGGAAGAGGGGTTGTTAGCATAATAGGTTCCACTTACCCTTCGTTGCTTTGGGCCAGGGGCTGCCACCCTTCAATCCAGCGGTCCCCAACCTCTTTGGCACCAGGGACCGGTGCCCCTATGAGAATCTAAAGTAAGGCCTGATGATCTGCGGTGGAGCTGAGGCAGTGATGCCGGCCCTGGGGAGCGGCTGCGAACACAGATGAAGTTTCACTCACTGGCCTGTCACTCATTTCCTTCTGTGCAGCCGGTTCTTAAGGGGCCATGATGATCTGAGGTGGAGCTGAGGCGGTGATGCCGGCCCTGGGGAGCGGCTGCGAACACGGTTGAAGTTTCACTCACTGGCCCGCCACTCACTTCCTGCTGTGCAGCCGGTTCTTAAGGGGCCACAGACTGGTATATCGGTCCGTGGCCCAGGACTTGGGGACCCCTGCTACAATTAGTTTATTTCAGAGCACGTCTACGATGTAGGTATTTGCATCGCACCGTAAGAAAATCGAGAGTCCGTGAGTCAAGTATGGAACTTGTTCGAGGGCACAGAAAACGGAGCAGAGCCGGGATCGAATTCAGATCTGTCGGGCTCCAGAACCCACTTCCTTCCGCCGCGTCCCACCAGAAGGGCACTTGTGTAAAACACCAGGGCCCACTCCCGATTCGACAAGGAGGTTTGGATCAGGCAGATGAAATGGCTGAAAGAGACGACAAGGGAGCCGGGCCATATGAACCCCCAAGAGACCTGGATTCCGGCTCTGCTCCCCTTAGCTGTGCAAAACAGGAGGACCGTTCTCCTCTCTGGGCTTGCGTTTCTCGTCTCTGAGATGGGCAGACTGGATGCCACCATCCCAAGAGCTCCCCTTCCCTGCTCTGAAAAGCCATGGTTTTTATGATATACTGTAGACATCTTGCACACAATCTCCTTTCCATACTTGATTGAATTTTTAGAGCTTCTCTCTTAAAGCCAGAGCTAGGCTTTTCAGTATTAGTCTTTAATCTGGCCACAGCACGTACTTAGGTATTTGCAGAGAGGCTCAGGAAGCCATGTGTTCACCCCGTTACCTAAATCATCATGTGGCCAAGGTAAACCTAATTCTAGAACCCCGACTTGGCCTTTAAAGTTCAAAAAATTACTTTCGAGGTCTCCCTTTCTGTTCGTAAAATGAATCTCATTTGACTAGAAATTATTAACAGACGTGTAAGAATAAATCATCTTTGTTATTGTTGACTATCTCTCCATAGAATGATTTCTGAGCAATTCTAGGTTACTTTGAGACAGTTAAGGGCAGGCTATTTCAAGAGTGTGAAAACAGTCTGAGAAAGCCCCCACGTGTCTTCCTGGGCCGGGAGGGCTTGTCCATTAGAGATAATTCAGTAATAGGGGTGTGTGTGTGTGTGTGTGTGTGTACACACATATGTGTGCCCACACTCAAACATGCACACATACATGCTCTTTCATGGGGCACAAGATCAGAACTTGGTATGGGTGGGGGTGAGTTAATCAGACATAAAAGAACACACCGTAAGTGGTAATTAGGTTCAAGGTTAGCTTAAATGCTGTCACATACAGAAACAAGCATATTTTTTAAGTGACCGTCATACTTCTGGAATAGTTTATCGTGTCTTAGCGAGTCGCATCCATCACCATTCTAGGCTACCTCTGACCCACATGAAGAATTTCTCGGCTCCCAGGTGCAAAGAGCAAGGTCCTCGCTTATTTATGTTTTTTCCAGATGACTTCCCACTGCCACTTATCTCTTGGAGCTTGTCCACTCTGAAAGGATAAGGGGTTGTGTCGTCCTCAGCGTCTCGAGTTATCTAGGCCTCTGGGGAAGAACCTTCCCCAGTCTCTGAAACCACTAGCTGTCGCCATGCAAATTTGCGGCGATGTCCTGTCGATGGATCCGTCATCCTTCTTCCACTTATTTTCACCGTCCCCTTTTCCTGCCTTTGCCTTTCACCCTCCGAGCACACATGTGGGCACGGTCCTGGCTCGGCCTTGTTTTTGGTGGTGGGGCTGGGCCGCTGGTTCTCCCAGATGCCCTCGGCCTATCCCCGCTGAGTCACACGCCTCTCAGACTGGCCGTGATGCCCTGACATCAGAGGTTTTTCTCAGAACAGCCTCGTCTTCCTCTCATGCCACCTGCGAGGGCCGGATGCCAAGCGGTTTCAGCTTTCATGGGAGCTGTGAACCACGATGTCCTCCTTAGCCACTGAAAATCTCAAGGATAATTTCCTACGTCAGGGATCGTTTTTGTGATTGTGTGTTGATGTCGGCATCTCTGGGTGTGCGGTTATGTACTAACCAAGCTCATGTGGTATTTGAAAAGGAGAAATTATTTGAATTTTCAGTCCCTAAGATAGCATTCAGTTTATATGTACATAATACATCTCTTATCTCAGCCTATTTTTAGCTCTGGAAAGTTCTCTGTAGCATCCGGAACCCTAGAGCCCAGGCAAACTGCATGAATTTCATGGAAGAAACAAATAGACCGAATCGTGTTCTGAAGCCAGTGGCTTTGTGGCCTCCTCACAAATCCTGTGTCTCAGGGTTTGGGAGCTGTTTAGTGGTTGAGGCCAGAAACCAAGATTCCGAACCTTGCGAGTCCCCACCTGCCACCACGTACCCACATTTCTCTCAGCGTTGTCTGGCCCCGTCGTCCTGGCCTGAGCCTCCGGCCCTCTCTGTGCCCAGCCCTGACGGCATGGCAGTTGGTTCTTTGTTCACCCATCAGGCCTTCGTGATGACCCACCATGTATATGCCAGGCACTCGGGCTCCAGGGGTGAACCGCTTCGTTCCGAGGGTTGAGCCTTCCTGGGCCAGCTTCACCTCCTGTCTCGGCGTAGGTGGCAGGACCTCCAGGGCACCTCCATGAACTGAGTTTGCTGTATTCCTCAGGAGAGCGGCGTCGCTTTTAAAATCTGCACCATCTGGAGTGGAGTATAGCGCAGCCCGGGGAACTACCAGCGTCTCTGGCTCATGGAAAATGTGACAGGAGACCTACTTGTACAAAACCAAATGGCATGCCGATGGGGAAGCCAAACAAAACCCCAGAACCCATTACCGCATTCCTCCGATGCAAGGTTCTCAAACGGGGCACCGGTGGCCCCAGACTCACTCACGAGGTGTCTGTGAAAACTTCAGATTTCCGGGTCCCACCCCAGCTGTTGATGTGGGATCTCTGAAGTTAGAACCCGGAATCTGCCTCTCGGCATCCTCCCCCACCACCCCCATGAAAGTGGGGTAACTACTCTCCTAGTCCAGCACCTGGTTGTTGGCACTTCCACGCTTGCTCAGGACCGTGACCTGGAAGCACTGGGGAAGTGTGAGACCTGTGTGTGTCATAGCTCACCTTATTTGCTGTTCGTCGGCCCACCCACCCAGCCTAGGGGTTGGTCATTCCAGTCTCCTTCCTGCTCTAAGCTGAATGGCTTCGTTTTCTCCTGATGTGCCCTTACCTGCAACAGTTGTCCACGGCGACCTGGATTTGACCCCTGAATGGTCACTTTCAGCAGTTTTCAACCCAAGGTCCGGTCCTTTGTTCCCTTCCAAACTTCTCCTATTGACTCTCAATCTCACCCCGCCCTCCTTATTTCTGATTTCTTGGGATGATGTTTACTCGTATTTTTTCTTTTTATCGTGCCCAATTGTTAAAGGCTGTTTTCTAAAGATTGAGATTTCTGAGGGAAATATGGGCTAATTTGAAAGGGCCTTTGGTTTTTAAAGTCAGTGAAAACATTTTCTTGGGCCTTTGCTTAAAGAGCTGGAAATTGGGCTGTCTCTGATTCAAAACTCAGTCAAAGGGAGTATGGGAAAAAAAAAAATGAAACAGGTCTAAGTGTCACCAACAATGTTTCTCTATACCTCTGTCGGAGAGGGGATTGGAGGGCCCGAGCACAGAGCAGGAGCGTTGGGGATTTCACGGTTTCTGAGCGGAGGACTCACCCTTCTACATGAAGGAGGGTGGACTTTGCCACTACCATGTGATCCATTGGAGGCAGGGAGCTGCCAGGCACTTGGGAACCCAGCACTGAGGGCAAGGCGTCGTCCACCAGGAAGCACGTCCATGTGTCTCTCAGGTTGCCGGGGGTCTGCACAGCCTCGGGACAGCCAGACCGCCAGTTACCAAGCCGCCAACCTCAGAGACACCTTCATGGCCTCCCTGAGCCTGGGCCGACCTGGACAGCAGCAGGGAAGTGTCTGGGGTCATAGGCTAAGGCACTGAAAACATTCTCCAGGGAGGAACCGTTGGTACTGGAGGACTTCGCAGGTTTCCAAGACTTGCGGAGTAAGTCCTGGTCCTCCGTACCCTGAACCACTGCATCGGGCACGGTCAGAACGAGGGCGAGAAGGCCCTTCTCTGATCTGCCTCCTCCCTCCTGACGTTCTGCTGAGCTAGTACAAGAAGGGGCCGAAGGAAAGAGGATCGGGGGCGAGTGTCAGTGGGGGTTTCGGTGAAACCGTGAATCAGTAAACAGATCCACTCTGATTAGGCTTAGAATAAATCATTTTTAGAGCATTGCTGCATCCAGGATTAGTTGTCTTATTGCCACAGATTGTATCTGTTTATCTCTTCTAATTCGGAGTTAGAGTGACACAGATCATTCCAATAAAAGCACTCAGCTATGCAAGGCCGTCCGCACAACAGCGAGAGTAAATTCTGAGTTTAGAACTGGTTCAGACATCTATATCCACACTTGTATCCATAACCATCTCTCTCTCTCTCTCACTGCCTTGTCAGCCTCCTCTGCTCTGGAAGAAATCTGATATGATTGTAGAAACTGCTAGATGCTGGCAAATAACGCCCAGGTTTCAGACCATCTAGACAGTAAACAACTCCATGATAGTCAGTGCAGCAGCTTCTCTAGAGCCCATCTGTTCCAAAATAACCCCAATTCTGCTTACGATGCAGAATGCTTTGTTGGCTGGAATTTGTCCTAGTTTTCCTCAGCCTACTCCATGTCCCAGGCCTCTGGTTCCACCTGCTGGCCAGTGTAAGTACTAGCACGAAACCCAGGGTGGATCTGTTCTGTTGAAAGAATAATCAGAGCCGGAGCTCAGAGGTTCTCAAAAGTTAGTGCAGGTCACACTCACCGAAGATGCAGCGGCCTGGGCTCCTCGCCAGGCCCGCCAAATCGGAAGCTCCCAAACAACCCTCGCACTGACACCAGCGTTGGAGAACCACTGCCCCTGGCATTCATTTTTTTCTTCATTTTTTAAAAACAAAGTTTATTCGATCATAATGTTGTCTGAATTTACCGGCTTTGTCAAAAAATTCAACTCACAGCTTCCAGTGTAGTCTATAATTCCTCAATTGAAGCCAGCAACTTAGGGACAGCTTCTGCAACTACAGTTGACCTTTCACTAGCCAGACAAACTTCCCAAAATAATCGCCGTAAGTGAGTCATCTTCTCAAATTCTCTTGCTTTTCTGTGTCCCTTTTGAATAATCTCCTCTGGAAGCTTAGCAACCCTTGCTGCATGAAAGCCATAGCTTTTAGGACAAGCTCCCTTGATAAACTTACAGAGGAAGGTAACAGTCACCTGGCTGGGATCTTCACATTCATTTTCTACCGTGCACGCCACGTGTCCTAGGTGCACTGCAACATTTCGAGAATGGCCCTGAAGGTCAGGGCCGTCCCCGCCATCTCCTGCTCACCCCAAGGGGAAGGGACAAAGCCTGCTCGAGGCTCCCACTCCTCCCTCTTCCATTTTAACTCTCGGGGTTGAGTGTCAAAGCTTTGTTCTCTCGGAACTTATCAAAGACGTTTACAATCAGAGACGCCCGGCAGACACTACTTAAGCAAGCGCTCACAGTGGTGTCATCGCGGACACGTCATGACGTGATCTGGTGCGAAGGACACTTGGCCGCCATGGTCTCCTCGCCCCAAACCCATAACCCCGGTGTAATCATGAGAAAGACAGCGGACAGACCAGAGCGAGAGACATTCTCCAGGCCACGGGGCTGGCAGTCCTCAAGACCGTAAGGTCGTGGGAAACGGGAAGAGACTGAGAAGCTGCCACGGACCGGAAGACACCCAGGAGACATGGCAAGGAACCGCACTGCTGGATCCGGGGACAGAAAGAGGAAGTGAGTGGGGAAAACCCATGCGATCCACGCGAAGTCCGGCCTTCGGCGGAGAGTCAGGTGGCCGTCCCCGTGCGCGGTCTCTTAGTTTTGACAGCTCTGCCGTGACAATGCAGGACGTTAACGTCGGGGCAACTGACCAGTTCGTTCTCTCTGTAGCTTTGCAGTAAACCTAAATTTATTCCCAATAAAAACTGTCTTCAGAATGTAAATGTCGGAGGAGGAGGAGCACCGAGTCAGACCCAGTGAGGCGGAGGACGTTGCTGTGGAGCACGGCACAACCTGTTCTCTGCCCGGCTGCCGGAAGCCGTGGCCAGGCTGACTCGCGGGGAGGCAGAGTCTTCCAGAGCAGCCCCCCGGCCACAGGCTGCAGAGGAGGCGGGTCGCTGGTGTGGCCCTTTGCACTCCCATCGCAGGCCAGTCCACCCTGGCATCTCACGGGAGCCGAACTGCCCTGGAATCTTGCACCTCTGTGCAGAGGTGGAAAACGTCTAGTCCAGCCCCCTCATGAGGCTCCGGGAGGGCAGGGGACTTCTCCAAGGTCCTGGCGGAGCCAGGTTGTAAACTCTCATCTGCCGAAGTGTGTTCTTTTTTTCCAGAGTTGCCTGGATGCTCATTAAAATGCCACTTCCTGGGCATCAACCACCACTTAATGCCCAGGAATCTGCATTTTAACAGGGTCTCCATTACATACACTAAAGTGTCAGGGGCACTGCAGTAAAGTAGGCAGCTGTCCAAGACTGTCTGACTTTGCCCAAACCGCTGGCATTTGAACTACTGAAGGGCGAGGACCCCAGCCCTGGCTCCCGCCTTCAATGCTACTTAGTTACTTTTGCATGGAAATTGTGCTCCTAGGGACGGGGCTGCCAAAAGCCAAGAAAGACAGAATTCAGCCACAGCCACTCTAGGATGAAGCGTAGCACGTGGCAGGCACGTGGCAGGCACGAGAAGAGGCAACCCTTTATCTTTTTGAGTTCAATTTATTATAGTTTAAATACTCCCTTACCCACTACCCTCTCTTTTCTTTAAAATAACGAAATTAAAACTTACTCAAAGACAAGCCTCACATCAAGAAGTGGCAGGAAGTCGGCAGTAGGACTTGTGCCAGCATAGCGATTAGGACTCTGGGGTGTAAGGGTGGTGACCGGCAAGCAGCACATGGAGGCTTCTGAGCGCTCTGTATTTTGGGCTGCATGTTGGTCCCACATGTTCGGTTCATGATAATTAATCAAGTTGCATGTACACTTTTCACAAAGGAGGGGAGAGTAAAAATGAGCATGTAATAATTACCTAGCAAAGATTCATTCTGTTCCCCTTGGCATTCTCTCTTTATTCTAGTGGTCAGACTGTACATTGTGTATATTGCAGAAAACACTAGACCTGACATAGTGAATTCAATGCTTTAGGTCAGGGGTCCCTAAGCCCCGGGCCACAAACTGGTACCAGTCCATAGCCTGTTAGGAACTGGGTCGCACAGCAGGAGGTGAGTGGTGGGCGAGCGAGCAAAGCTTCATCTGGATTTGCAGCCGCTCCCCAGCGCCAGCATCACCGCCTCAGCTCCACCCCAGATCATCGAGCATTAGATTCTCATAGGAGCCCTGGTCCCTGGTGCCAAAAAGGTTGGGGACCACTGCTTTAGGTTACTCAGATTGCTACCTGGATTCTAGCCTGTTGATATTAGGTCCATTGTCCCCAGCATCAACCAACCAGGACAGGGGGAAAAGTACAACAGGTAAAGTAGCAACTGATGTTAACTCCATTTCAAAGCTTTTTGCTTTGAGATTCCAGAATTTTATTTCAGAACTAAAAAATCCCCACTGTTCCTGATGTGATTGGTCGAGGCATAGAAGTGTGAATTTTTCTCTCGTCACATCTAAATGTTATCTTTCTTATAAATCATAATTAAACATTCGTATGTTTGAAAGTTATGAGGTTTTAGGTGAATTTCAAACTAATTTTAGGGAGGGAGGTAGGTAGGTAGATAGATAGATGGATGGATGGATGGATGGATGGATGGATGGATGGATGGATGGATAGATAGATAGATAGATAGATAGAGATAGATAGATAGATAGATAGATAGATAGATAGATAGATAGATAGATAGATAGATAGATAGATAGGTAGATAGGTAGGTAGGTAGGTAGGTAGGTAGAATTAGTGACTCAAAAAGTAATATGGTCTTTTTATCCTTAAGCACATCCCCTTTTCAGAAAATGTCTTGCTAAATTGTTGGACTTGGATTTCTTTCCGTCCTTTTGGGTCTTCGTGTGTAAATGACTTCGCAAACGCCTTTTCAGAAGGAAGTTTGGAAGCTTTGTAATTTATAGAATTCTGAGAAAGTAACATTTTGAAAGAGAGAACGTGGGTCTCATGCTGCTGCACTCATGTGACAATAGAAATCTCAGGAACACTGGTGATTTATTTAGAGGCTTCTTGGCCTTACAGAAAATATGTATGAAAAAAGTGATGGCCTTTTAGCTTCCTAACTGAAAGGAAAGAAATGCCATCCTGAGACTTCAGTATAATTTCACCGGCTGGTGTGGAGTGCTCCTCAGAGCACACGTAGCATCTGAAGACCAGCAAATTAGACATCTCTATTTACAGGGATGGTGGACAGCAGGGCGGATGGCCATCAACACATGGCGTTCTTTTTAGCGATTCTTATCCGGATGAAATTGCTTCTCCTCCCTTAGATGTAAAACGCAGAGGTTACTGCATTATTCATAAGGGTAGAGAACGGAACATTTTCCCATCGAGAACCACAAATCAATAAATCTTATGATCTCACTACTGGGGCTGTAATTGAGCTAAATCATCTTAAACTGGGCGCTGTTCCTGAGGTTCTTTGAGGCACGCTCCCTGTTTCTTTGAGTAAAATTGAGGGCTGACCTCCATGAACAGGAACACAGAGGCAAGGCTCATAAATACTAATATTCTGTACCAAGTTCATCTGAGCAGGGCTGTGTCACCCAGGCCTGTAAGTGTTCAATGCGTGACTGAACGCAGCAGAGAGAGAACGTCTTGGCTGGGCTGTCCGATTTCCCCAATGACGGAAAGGCTTCTCTGTGTCACAAAAGCGTGCCGCTACTGGAGAGTGTTAATTACCTTTTTAATATCTATTTCTTCGAAGGCAAATATTTAGTAAGTAGCAACTGTATATCTGGTGCAAAACCCTGCCAAATGGTCTTCAAACAGAATTGGACTCTACCTTTTAGTAAGTCGCTGTTTTTGTCATTTTATTGTGTTTTTGTCTTAAACAGAGTTAAAGATGCTAACACGTAGACATTTAGCACATGATTCCTGATGATGTTTCAGATTAAAAACCGTAACATCCGGTGCTCATGAGGCATTTACTGCACACCCAGCACTCAGCATTTTCTATCCATCAATACTTCTCGTCTCCTCGACAGTCCAGTGAAAAATCAACTCTTAGTATTCCCATTTTCTAGATAAGGAAACTAAGGTCAAGTTAAGGTAACCTACTCGCTCAAGGTTGTGTAGCTTAAAAGCAGAGAAGCTGGGATTGAATCCCAGGTCATTCAGCTCCAGAGTCCTTCCTGGAAAGGTCCCTGGCGGTGAGTGACCTTATTCAGCCGTGTCCCCTCACGAGTGAAGCAACTTGATCGAGCCCGCTGAGATGAAGACTTGCCTGGATGTCCCCTCTGATTCCAGGCAGGGCTGGGAGTGTCTCCAGATCCCTGCCAACTCGTCCCGTCCACCCCAGGGGCCTCGTTTCCTCTTACTGCCCAGCCGAGCCCCATTCCAGACCTTTCCTGCGTGCCCCACAAATGCAAAGACAGACCAAAAATGCACATCTAAGACTCTTGGAGAAACACCTGCAGGGGATCCTAGAGGTCGTGAAGAGAAGTCATGGCTTATGGGACACAGTAGAAAATATAAAAACGGTTTGAAAAATACATGGAAAGGTGGGGAATTGGAAGACAAAGCTTAGCTAAAACTTCGCCGGAGCAGCCGGGAGGCCTGGTCCCCAGTGTGGCACTGACCCAAAGCACAGAGGTGACAAACAGTGCGGGTGGGTGGCTGGCTCTCGTCACATATATAATTGTCTTTAAAAGATTATAAGTTAATTTATGCTCAAAACCATTCCCCAAAAATTAATTATTGGGATTAAGAACAGTATAGTGTTCAGAGCCTGAAATGAAGCAAGGAAGCCATTCTCTAGATAGTACGGTGGCTTTGATGTTGTCAGAAACACTGAGTTCGAAGGGTTTAAAATACCCAAAACTCAGGCCTGGTTACAGATCAAGCAGTGCTGTTGATGTGTCATTGTTGGCGTGTTGTGTTGTTGCTGTGTTGTGTTATTGTAGTGGTGTGGTGTTGTTACACTCAAGCCCCTTGCGGTGGCCCTAGAAAGCCAGTGGCCCCAACGTGGGGACTTCACAGTCGTATCGGTGATGGGAGCCGAGTTCCGCAGAGCTGAGGAGGGCTTAGGCTGGATCTTCTTTTCTGTTTCACGTAGAGGTGAGCCCCCCACGTACTGATGAAGAGCAGGGACAGACACTCGGGTGTCAGCAGCAGGGTAGAGGATGGTGACAGCCTATGACGTTTGTGTTGGAGGTGACGGCCATGTGGGGCTGGGGAACGAGCGCCAGAATCGCAGTCTGAAGACGTAGGTTCAAGGTCTCCGTGCCCCCGCGCTAGCTCCGTGACCTTAGGTGTGCCCCTAACACTCTCCGCGCCTCAGTGTCCTTATCTGCAAAACTAGGGTCAGAAAATTGGAAATAAAAGCTAATTTGAAATAGGGGGCCTTCCAGGGCTCTGCGGAGGAAGAGTGATGGCTTTTCCTCTCTCCACGCGAGTTTTCTCCTTCGACAGGCGGCGTTCCTTCTGCTGGCTCAGGCCCGGTTCTCCTCGAATGCCCTGCGAAGGCCCCTGGGAGTGTTCGCCGTGCTGGCTGCTCACTTGGAGAGCTGGTGCCCAGGAACCTTCACTGTCGGCCTCTTCTGAATTCCCTTTGTGGAAACGTAATTCTCGGCCTTTTCCTTTTGGCCACTGTGGTTCCCGTGGGCATCTGAGAACTCTTTCAGCCTCCACGGGTTCTGTGTCCTGAGGCCCAGAATGCACATACCACCGTGAGCTGGCATCTGCCTCTGCCCACAGCTGGTTCCCTGACCAGCTGGAACGGGGTGTCACATCCTGGCCCGCGCCCATAAGTTCAATTAAGAATAGTCTTGTTAAAAAAACAACTGTTAAAGGATAAGCAGGACTTGGCTTTTATAATGTACAACAAATTTAAGCAATAAACTAATGGTAATTAGAATCAGGAGTTTCTCTGTCATTTCAAAGCAATCACCCCTCAGAACAAAGGGAAAATTCCTTTCCAAAAAATATACGGCAAAAGCCGTATCCGGTAAAACTTTTCGGCTTAGAGTATTCATAAAATCTTTATGGGGAAGTCTTATAAGCCTATAACATGTTTGAACATCAGTTTTCCGGAAAGCCGATACATGGACATGTATTTCGCTGGTGTGGGGCTAGGGCTGCCCAGTTCCGGTCAGGGACGGTGACCGGGGGTGATTCTCCCGAGGTCTCAAAAGTTAAGGAGAACCTGATGTGGATGAGCACTGGGCTGTCCCTCGTAGAGGAGAGGCCAAAATATAAAGGAGTTGCCTCTGACTGCCATTTAAAAATCTTCCATCTGACACCTGAAATTCCAGTTGTGGACTGATTCTTAGTCTCACTGCTTTCTCTATCATCGTAACCATTGTCACGGCGCGATGTCACCTGTAAACATCTCTGACAGGACGCCACACCTGGAGAGTGAGGCGGAGGGAGCCCCTGTTCACGTGGCTTCCCTCCTGGCTGCGCCTCCTGCCCGCCTGCCTCCCTAGCGAGGCCAGTGCTTCCGGAGTTTCTGCCTCCTCCCCCGTGTCAATCACTTCGCATCCTTAGTGGGCTATGTGGCACGTAGTCGTCTGGCTGCAACAGACACCCTTGGACGTCAGCGGCAGGTGCTGCAGAGTCAGCCTGTGTTTGTTGAACAGCTCCCGTGTGTCCGAGACCTTATGCATCCCTGGGGAGCAGCAAGAAGTGTCAGAGATGCCCCCTGGCATTTTAAAGCTCATGATCCTGGTAGGAGAGAAAAGAGGTGGGCTGTCCTCCCTGGCGGGACACGGTGACTGTTGCATGAGGACCACCGAGAAGAAGGTTCTGGAAGCTGAAGATCTTGAATTGGAAGAAAGCTCTTCCATCAGGAGTGGCCAGAAGGCAGTGCAATTTGGATGGGGGATGGGAAAATGAGTAGGACTTGTGGGCGATGTAGGTGATGGGAGACGGCCTTTCAGAGCGAGTGCCGGGGTCGGCAGAGGCACGGAAGTGGAGAGGTACAGGCCTTGAGGTCCCCGTGCTTAAAGGTAAACCTGCTGCTTACCCGTACCTGTCAGTGATGGTCTGCGTGGCTGCCTTGTAGAGGATATGGAAGCGCTTACATTGGATTTAGGTTGCTGTGTCCTTGGGGTCAAGGGCTGTCTACTCTTATTCTTTTCTTACTCCCCCCAATGCCTGGAAGTGTCTTTTATGTAGTGATCGAACTGCTTATAGCATTGTAAACTGTAAGTCTGTGATGTTTGCAGCCCCAAGAAACCCTTTTCAATACTGACTTCCTTTGTCCTTCATATGATCTTCAAATATTACGCCTGCATTTTTGTCCGCCTGCCCAGATATTGGTCATTATGGTAACGCGGCCCCTGCTCTGTGGTCCGTGATGTCCCGTGGTGCTTGTGCAGTTCGGGCAGCTGTCATTCTGACTGGCTGGGGAGGTGCAGGAGGCACAGGTTAGAGGGAGGGAGAGGGAGGACCCAAAGGCTAATCAGAAGGAACCAACCAGCACGTTTGGTGGTGAAGCTGGACATGGAGACAAGTTATTTCTGAGCATTAAATAAACTGAGCCCTTGAGACATTAGGGAAGGTGAACGATGCAAATCATGGAATATGGTAAAAGAAAGAAGCTTCCGAATGAGTCACACTAGGTTCTTAGACCGGACTGCACTAAAAATATTTACTTGACATCGAAACTCAGTATCGACAGCTAAAGTTGAAATATACGTATCGTGTTTCTGTTTTATGCGAAAATACAGATGACACCCACGCCATTGTCCGCCGCCCTTGGAATCCTAGGACACGGTGCCCTTTAAATGTCAGGACGATGGGTGGGCCGTGCGTGACTTTTCTCTTGTGTTTTCTCTTGCAGGACGCAGCAGAAACAGCCCCCCGCCCTATGGGTTCCGTCTCTCCTCAGAAGAAGAGATGAGGAGAAAGCGGCTTCACAGATTTGACTTCCAGTGAAGGGGTGTGACATCTCGGGCACCCACGGTCCAGCGGTGTCATTATTGCCCGTTGGGTTCATCCTCCAAGAGCCTCTAGTTCGTTTTTAACAAAAGCAAAGTGCACTGTCGTCACCCAAGCCGTTCACGTCACCCTGTGGCCACAGTGAGTCTGGATTCGCAAACACATTGACTCGTTTCGAAACCAGACTCGTAGAATGCAACTCGCAGCTTTTCAGAGTGGCCCTTCCCCTGGCCTCGTGTTCCCTCGCAGACAGGCCAGTCCATCCACACCGGGACCAGCTCCCACACTCCTCGCTCTCACTGCGGACTCATTCCGCTTCTGAAGACTGTGACCTTCACTGGGAGGTCTGTTTTCACCAGCCCCGAGGATCAGGCCCTCATTCTGCCCGGCGTGCTCCATGGCAGGCTGGGTAGGAAGTGAGACGCCATCCCTGGTCTCCCAGGCACATTGCCATGGTGACTTCCCAGGAACAGGATGCGGCTTCCATGGTGCAATTCTGCTCAGCCTCCTTGACACAGGCGCCTCCGCTCCTGGGGCCCCCGCATCTGGGTGGCGTCGACCGTGAACTTGGCTTGTTCCTATGTTGCTCTGCCTTCATAGAACACCTGACTGGAGACGTTTTAGTAAGACCTCAGGTGGGGAACCACCCACACACTCTAGCAGGTATCAGGTGGCGCCAGCAACTTGGGCAGCCTGTCCAAGTTTGGCAGTCTGTGTCCCTGGGGATGTGACTTGTATTAACTAATCAGGTAAGCAGCAGCAGGTGCCACGCACAGAGTAGAGCGAAGGTGTTCAGTGGGTTGGGTCACGGGGAACTCTTTCCTGAGGAAGTTTTTTTCCTCATAAAAGTGCCTTTTAATTGGCCACGATAGCAGCCATTTGTGCTTCTTAAGTGTCTAAGACACTCCTGCAGTGCTGTCTTCCACAGACTGTCCAAGTCACTGACGACGTTTCCTGGTGCTCGTTTTCATGAATAAAAGGACGAAGTCATATATCACTGATGTCTTACTGTCACTGAAGTATTTAAGTATTAAAGAGAACTGTAAGCAGAAAAGGATCTTTCTATTTTGATTTAGAGTTTTCTGATTGTGAAAGTAATATATATATATACCTTGTATGTGCATAAAGCAAACATGGGAGAAAAGAACCCACTTGTTAACAGTGATTTTTGAGTAGAATACATAAGATTTTGCTTTTTGGAGTGTCTAAGACACTCCTGCAGTGCTGTCTTCCACAGACTGTCCAAGTCACTGACGACGTTTCCTGGTGCTCGTTTTCATGAATAAAAGGACGAAGTCATATATCACTGATGTCTTACTGTCACTGAAGTATTTAAGTATTAAAGAGAACTGTAAGCAGAAAAGGATCTTTCTATTTTGATTTAGAGTTTTCTGATTGTGAAAGTAATATATATATATACCTTGTATGTGCATAAAGCAAACATGGGAGAAAAGAACCCACTTGTTAACAGTGATTTTTGAGAGTAGAATACATAAGATTTTGCTTTTTGTTTTTTTTAAACAATTTTATACTGCTCTTTTAAAAACACATGTATGTAGATACATATGTATTACTTTTGCAGAAGAAAAACTGATTTATAGAACAATAAACCAAAAAATATATAATCAGGAGAATGGACTTAATAAAAAGTGCCGTCTATTGAGAAAATTCACACTGTAAACAGAAGTACAAATAAACACGCGCACAATTTTAAAATCGTCTTAATTCTCACCACGGAGAGGTACGCAGGGCTAACACTTTAGGAGTATTGTTTTTCTTCGTAATGCACCTGACAGGTTTGGAGCGCACCAGCCATGCAGCTCTGTATCCCGTCCCGGATCCGAACCGACCCGGGAAGGGCTTTGATCTTTGCGTGTCAATGAGCTAAGGAAACCACTGAAGCCCTGCCGGCCGGCACAGAGAGACCCGGGCTCCTCGGCTTAATTCATAATCGATGTAAAGCTGCAGCTCGTCCGTAATGTGAATTCCGTCTACGCGTCTAGTGACTTTAAACGTGTCTGTTCCAGCTAAAGGTCCTCTCTCTTCCAGACTGTAAATTCGACTCCCATCTCCCCTGTGAGGGGAGCCGCGTCCTCACACACCGTCTTCCCGTAGCGCAGGGAGTAAGTCATCTGTTACGACACTGATTTCTCGTCCTCGCTATGGCTCGCACGCAGCTACACAAAGACGTGCCTTTTACACTGGAGCAGGGGTCGCCAATGGCTCTGGGACCAGGCCTGTGTCTGGTTTGTCTTTCTCCACAATCCCCCTCCACCCCTCCACCACCCAGAGGCCCTGCCCCTGGCTCATTAAATGGTAGTCTCTCATCAAAGTGGGTTTTTTTTCCCCCTCAATGCATTAAAAGTCCAACACTATTCTATGGACATATTTTTTTTTTTTATTGCTGTTTAATCCAATAATAGTATCTCCTGGTCTATTCAACTGGTCAGATACGAAAACACTGGGATTGGATCTGGGATGATATCACTGTAATATAAACGCCTTTATTTATGGAGTGGAGCAGCACTAGACTTTAGAGATATGGGAAAGGTCATTTTAGTTCTAAATATAAACCAATTATCTTAGCACAGCAGTAAAGATGTTATGGAAATTATTATAATTACTTTGTTCGGTTAATAGGCTTGCCTATAACCAGGGCTTGTTATTTTTAATGTCCATCTTTTTTTTTTTTTTTTTTCCTACAGTAGGAAATCCCCAAAGTTATACCAACGAACCGGAATTGGGTTGAAAAGACAAACAAAAGCAAGTGTATTAGACTCATATCTCTAATAGAGAATAAGCATTTAGAGCTGGTTTTTAAACTCGATTTCTTTGCTTAATAGTAATGTCCTGATTGTGAAACATCCATTCTCCACGGTTCGGTCGTGGTCGGTCAACTTCTGAAACCTCTTAATTCAGAAACTTGGTTCTCGAGATGAGGGAGTGGTCACAGTTGCTTCCTCCTGATGACCTTGAATGTGCTGCCTGTGACCGTGATCGTGCATGGTTGCTCAGGCCCCCTCCACCTTTTCAGTTGTCTGCTGCTGAGGCTCAGGACGAGCCGGGAACGTCTTCCTTTAGCAGGATCCGGGCCAGGCTGCATATTTTGCGCACGTTCTGCTGTCTAGGGAGTGAGTTAGCTAAAGGGATGAGATCTGTCGCCAAAATGGACTGTAAGACAGAGAGGGTGTGTCTGACCAGGCCTCCTTGTTCCCAGTCTGAGTTTCTCTTGAGAGATTCAGTATTCAGTAAAGAATGGTATTCAATTAGTCATTTTTTAAAACCTATCATCTCTTCCTTTCCCTTCCCAGGGATTATTACAGTCATTTCCTAATTTTTAGTTTATTTTTCTTCCAGTCTTTCATTTTAGAATCACAAACTCTGCTTAAAAGGACCTTAAAATCTCTCCATATTCATTGCTCTGTTCCATACTTTCCCCCTTCACTCGGTTCTAAATAGCTCCGCCAGTTAATCTTCCCAAATCTGCTCTCGCGATGCCATTCATCATCTCAGCACCTTTTATTGTCTCTCTGTTGCCAAAGGACAAAGGTCAAACTCAGCCTCAACCGCGGGGTACCAGCCAGACTTTCGGCCTCAGCCCCACTTCCCCGTGAGTCTGTGTCCTGCCGACTGGTCTCACCGCCCAAGCGGTGAGTTTTCCTGATCCCGTGACTGACTTTGCGATGTGCTCTTACATGAAGCAGCCTTCTCCTCCTCTGTCTCCGCCCACCCAGATCCTCCCTGTCCTGTCCCCAGACATCAGAGCCCAGAAGGACCTCACCCTCATCAGCTCTGCCCTTGTCGGGTCTTCGTCACAGTGTCCTCAGGCCTCTCGGAGATGCCGATTGTCCTCAGTCAAAGGATCTCTCTCCCTCTAGGTGGTAAGCTTCTCGAGGGCGGGGTCCATGACTGTATCTGTGGATCTCCTTCTTGTACCTTGAACAACGTTGGGTCTGGGATATTTGTGTATTGAAACAGATCGAAACTCATTTCTACTGTCACCAGTGACACGTAAGAAAGATGTTCCCATTGCCCATTGATATTGTTATGATGTTGTTGAAGTCGTTCTTCTTCTTGTTTTTGTTCGTTTTTCTTGACTCTCCTCAAGGAAAGAATGACTTAAAGGAAAGCATTTGCTCATAAAAACAGAATTTGGGGCCTTTCCCAAGTCTTCGTAGGATGACAGGCCTACTGATCAGATGGTGGGGAGATACCCACCATTGTGTGTCAGTCTGAAGACACCTCCCACCTCACTGAATGCTGTGACCTTGTGCACAAAACAAGATTCCAGCATATCCGGGAGGTATCACCTAGGAGTCCCTGTGAAGACAGCTGCCATTCAGTTGTATTGTGTTTGATGTATCTTTGCCAACATTTTTTTCCTGTGGCATTTAGGAGCAGAGAAAGAGTGATCTCGACGTCTTGTTCAGATGGCAGAGATGAACTGGCAGATTTGTAAATACGATTTATACTTGAGCGAGGAAAACTGAAACATTGCTAATAGAAATCATTAAATTTGGTGGTAATACATACAGCTGCTTGGGAAGAGGATGGTGTGATAAAATCGATAGTATCATGTGGCTTAAAGAGGCTCTTGGAATCTGGGGCACACGTAAGCAAAACCCGAGAAATATCACATGCCACATGACTCTGTTCGCAGCACCGGACCTGGGTCCCTTCTCTAAGTGTTGAAAAGAGCTGCTCGCCCACTGGTCAGGGGTTCTGCCGGATGTGACTTCATAGATTCCTGGTATTTATTTGAGATCCTTAAAAGTTATTGCCTAATTTTAATCTTGAGATGTGCTGTCTGTAAGATCCTTAGTAGCAGATAATTATTTAAAGATCCCATTGTATGTCTACACCCCGCCTTCTGCAAACCGGTAGTTTATAGACACTAAAGTCCTCAAATTTCAGGGGCGCACACGTACATTTTAAGATGATCACCAGTTATCCGCTAGGATTGTAAGAACGACCATCCTGCCAGAAAGAAAGAGAGCCAGTCACCCTGTTTCAGTTGTGGAGGCTCAGAGAGCTGCAGCGAGGGGTCCACGCTCAGCAGCTAGGAACGGGCAGCACTTCCTGTTCTTGTGCTGAGCAGAAAAAAAGGCCCCGATTTCAGTGAGAAGAGTTAGTTTGAGCAAGACGACTTACCTGCAGCCGCACACCGCTGTCCTCCCACAAATAAGATGCCCAGCCCGGGGGCTTACATCCCACAGTGGTGCACGTCCGCAATGGGCTGGCCGGAAGGACCAGATGTGCGAGTTGCTCCTCGTGTGTTATGACAAGAAATAGTGGCTCCAAGCCACACGTTATCATCGGCTGGATACACCATTTACTGTTTGCTGTAAAGCAGACTGATTGCTTTGTGACGAGGAGAACTTTTCACTCCTGATTTTAAGGCTTCCCCTAGTTTTTCCAAACAGACTCAATTGATTACGGGTTGATCATTGCATCTTTCGTTGATAAGACAACATCGCTGAGCATATAAGCCGCCCCCTAAATAATGTATGCTAGGAAATACTTTGCTGGCACATGAGACAATAAAAATAGTCAAGTCGGCTGGCCGCAGTGACTGAGCGGCCGGTTTAGGGTCTTTCAGATACTTCGTCTCCGACTCAGAGCAGCTCTCCTGAATGGCTGACCATGGACATCAAGGGGCCCCAGAGGCCTGGCTGGTCTTCAACTGACCCTGCAATACAGGCCTTCTGGGCTCCCCCAAATCACTGTGGCCTCATGGGTTTCCTGCCCCCATCCCTCCAAGACCGGCTTAAGGCAGCCTCCTGGCCACGCTGGATGGCTGCCTGAGGCCCCGTGACATGGGGCTTTGCAGTGGTAGCAGCAGTTCAGGGGCCCAGAGTGACATCTATATGGGACCTTCTGTTTTTCTAACCAATCCACAGATGGGGAAGCTCCTGGAAGGTGAAAACACCATCTTTAAGTGATAGACTGGGGTACAAGTTCTCCTGGGTGCTGACCGTGTGACCTTGAGCAAGTTATTTATTCTCTTAACCTCAGTCTCCTTATCTGCAAAATAGGATAGCTGAGAGGCTGAGGGGCACACATACAGCAGGATGAATACAGCTCCCATCACGCAGTTCCTGTTAACACGTGGCTCCAGAAATGGGAAATGCCGTTACATCCGTCAGGTAAGAGGTCGGACCAAATATCATCGAAGTTCCCCCTGCCTTAAAAAGAGTAGCTCCATGAAACAGCTACTGCACGTCCGCACTGCGCCTACCCTGCACTTGGCAGTGTGGGCGCTATGACAAAAGATGCCCAATCCCTACCTTCCAGTCCCCGCGGTTATTAGGGGCAGCGCCTCACACATTACATCTCTTTGTTGTTGTGTCTCTTTTAATCCTCAGAACAATCCTGTGAAGCAGGTGGTCTCGTCTCCTTCAACTAATGGGACACCGGGCTTGATGCAGACCCCCTGCCCTGAGGCCTGGTGTCGTGCCCATCCCCCCCCCCATCACCGAGTGCAGGGCCCGCTTCTGCAGCCACTGACTCCCATCCTGTCCACACTCTTCCCATCCGCAGTGCACGCCATGTGACTTTTTCTGATTTCGCCACTCAGCCGACTACGAGGTAGGTAAAAAAGTAAATTGCGCTTGGGCTTGGAAGAAAATAATGCACCAGATAAGACACAGTAGTCTTTGGAGGTCATCACAGAATTTTATATATAATAAATGATATTATTAATCATAATACAACAAAAACTTAAGTGTCAATAGCAGACCAGGCATCTTGCAAATGTTACATGTTGACAGTCTTTAACTTTACAACCATAAGTTAGAGCAAGGGATGCAATTTATTGGACCCGTTTCACATTTTTTTTCTATGAATCATTAAATATTTAAGCACCATAAAATTCAAGCATTTCACATGGATGTGGCAGCCAGCCTCGGTGGTTTAAAATGCTTTATGCAGAGTCTCTGGCAGATAATAACAGTGACAATCGCAGAGTACTGATTTTTAATGTCAATTGTTTTGTTCCCTGCAGAACTTCCTCATAAGGTCCCTGCAGGAAATCGTGATTTTTTTTTCCTTTTTGTGGTAATTTGAAAATTGAAATAAAATAGCATTCCCAGACATTAAGAATTGGCCACGTATAAATAATTCTAATTAGTAATTTATATGCCTGTGAGAATCAGAATATAATTCTGCTATGTAAAAAAATATATACTTTTCATATTAAATGGTTTGTTTTAAATAGAAGATGTGACCAAATAAGTGTCCGATGACTGTTATGCGCGAGGCATGAATCTAACTCACTTTTCAATGCGAGAGTAGGTATCATGCCCCATTTCTTAAATGAAGAAAATGAGAAGGGACTTGGGTTCACTAACCCAGGGTGACACAGCTAGAAAGGGACGACGCTGGATTCGAACCTGGATTCAACCAACCCTAATGCCCACACTTCCCACTATGCTTGCAGCCATACCAAACAAAAGTCACGCTTACCAAATTAGTTTGGGGAGCCGATAGAAACACAAATCGAATGGAATTTCCTGGCAAACCCAGAATGACTTGCTTTACTATAATCTATAAAAGGCTCAAAATCAAATCCAGTGTTAGGGCACCATTCCGTTGGCTATTTTCCCAGGCACCGATAACATGTATACGGACTTGGCAGAGGCCACATCATGAGGGGATACAGGGGACAGCCTGAGTTCAGTCATATCACAGTTCAATGAACTGTCTTCTCTCAGCCCAATCTAATTTTATCTTTTCCGAAATTTCAGTTTATGGAAAAGTAAGCACTTTTTAATCAGGTTGTAGTGGGCAAAGTGATGGTTTTCAGTTGACCCTGCAATACAGGCCTCTGGGCTCCCCCTAAATCACTCTAGCCTCTTGGGTTCCCAACCCCCATTCCTCTAAAAACAGCTTCGGACAGTCTCCATCCAAGCCAAGCTTATCAATTGGCTTTCTGTCAATAATTGTGAGAGGGAATTGTGGGTGTCTAGATACGCTGTCACAATCACATGTTTTGAAATAAGAAATGGTTTATATTGTTATCATTTTGTCAATGAGAACCCTATATGCAGAGCTGAATATCTAATGCCTAATGATGCTTATTGAGTTGTCATTGAAAAAGAATCGAGTGTCAATAATATACTCAGCTCTGTGTAGGTACCGGGCATACAAGGATGAGTAAAGCATGGCCCCGCCCTCAAAGGGCTCACATTTTAGCACGAGAACAGAGGAAGTGTGACGAGATGTGACAGAAGCCACGGAGAACATGAGAGAGTGGACAGGCCCGCTAAGTGTACGGGGAGCAGCGGGAAGGGAGCGAACTCTCTCGGGAAATTCACATACACGCCTCCCTGCCAACTAATTCAGTCTTTAAAGATAAGTGGTTATCTGACAGGTAAACGTACCTGAGGGGGGACATCACAGAGATAGGAATGCACCTCTGCTATGAGCATAGAGGTGTAAGCGGGGCAGGTCCTGCAGGCCTTTCGGCCCCGTGGGAAGTCATTTGGACTTCATAGGCGGTGGACTTATTAAAGGATTTTTAAGCCAAAGAACCACCACATCGAGTTTGCATCTTAGAGAAATGACAACTGGGATTTGAAAGTGGAGGTGTCAGTTGGGAGATGTCTACGACAAGCATACATAGGCCGGAGAGGCAGGGAGCAGACCACAGGAAGTGCTGACCGAAGTTTAGATTTGAGGAATGTGAGAGGAGAAAGCACGGGCCGCCACGCATAGCGTAGACCCTGGGGTGCTTTGATGGACGGGGCTCCTCTCACTGAGACTAAGATCCCCGAAGGGAACTTCCTGGCCTCCAACTCACCACCC
>NW_006431920.1:4414134-4422453 GCF_000325575.1 Pteropus alecto | reverse complement strand
GGAATCAGACGGATTCCAGCCCACAAAGTGAGAGACAGGGTCTTGGGAAGGAGCTTTCGATAAGAATTACCACCCATGATGGATTGGGAGAACCACTTGAAAGCTTGGTTCACCTTTCACAGACACAGACTATTTCCAAGTACATTAATATGTAACCAGGGGAAGAAAATAATGGCTTAAAATAACACGGTCTTCTATTCCAAGAAGTTATTTTTTCCATTGTTTTGCCCTTTAGATCATTTAAAACACATTTTCAAAACCAGAAGGCAGCGTTTGTGCTGCATTTCGAGAGGGTTCTTGTGATACCAGTATTTTGAGCAGTCTCATACACCAGGCTCGCTGTGGAACACAGTGCCCACTTAATTCAGCCTGTTTTTTAAAATTTATTTGGCAAGCTTATTAAGATACTATTCTAATACCAAAGCTAAAGCGTTTAAAACACTTTTTAGCAAGCAAGATATGTTTCTTATGTTTCATTTTTCACCCTACCTCTTCCCAGAAAATGTTCTCAGACCAAGTTGATGAATGAACGAGATGAATTTTTAAAAGGCTTGAGTTTTGGTAATATACGATAAAGCTTTTGGAAGCAGAAAAGTATAATTATAAATAAGATTGAAATTGGCTTAAATTTCAGGTGCTCAATAATATGTGATATGCCGTAGCATGGTTTCAAAAAATGGATCAGATGAACTAGGTACATCAAGAAAATATTTCATCGCAAAATGTACATTTTTCTTTTTACCAGAAAGTATTCTTAAAATATATTGCCATCCAGGGGCAGCCCATCACAAGACTCTTTTGAAATGTGTTCTGCATATAAGAACACATCCCTAATTAAAGTTTAGCAAGAAAAATATTTCTTATAAACAAAGTTTTAATTGAGTTTTTCTTCTCTCAATTATTTTTAAGTGCATTGAGACGAAGCACTAAAATGAGTATCACTTATGAGAAATTTTTTTTTGGTTTTCTCTAAAATGACACTTTTTTAAAATGAGGAAGGAAAGTTTCCTAAAAATCTTTTCCAATAAGCCTTTTGATTTTTAGGATCAGACAACTGAATTTCTAGCAAAATAGGAAACATACCTTTGCTATTCAGAAAACTACTGAATAAACTGGTATGGCATCTAAACTCTTCTAGAAAATATTAATGCCAAATGTCAAACTGCTGCCTTGGGATAATACTGATATAAAATATAAAAATATTTTAAGTTGGAAAAACAGGATGCTCCTACAAGAACCAGTAAGAGGAACGTATAATTCAAATTGTGGGTTGTCTTTGTTTCGGTTAAAGATAGTGCCATGTCTTCCTGGTGGGATGACCATGACTTAAATGAATCTTCTTACCTTAGTTTAATTAAGTCGGCCCTTAATTTTCTCCCAAGTGCATAATGATAGCTCTGTCACTTCCCTGTATGAGATGCTGTTATGTGTGTGGAAAGAGACTCCACAGTGTGTTGCTAGGCGGCTCTGCAGGCTCTGCTGTGGAGGGGAGCGAGGTGCTTTGTATGAGCCGTGTGCCCGCCAGAGGAAGCCCCAGGTGGCTTCAGTCCCATTAGCACGCACACACCAAAGACAGGCTGGACCCCGACTGGGGAAAAGCAGTCTGTTTGGAAGTTCACTGCGATGGGGAGTCAATTTTTGTGAATCACTGCCTTAATATTCATTAATAGCTTTTAGGCTCTTAATCCCTGATTGAATATATTTTTTCCCTAATTGCTACTTTTTAAAAGGGCTGCCGAAGTGGGCATTTCTATTCTCCGAAAAATGCAGAAGAGAACATAATGTTTCACGTGCATCTGTGATGTGTTTATGCTAATGCCACGTCTCTGGAATACCCGAGACTGTGATCCTTTCTGACACGATGATTTATTCTGTTTTGAAAAGAACTGTTAACTCTGGCTGTGTGGATTTCTTTTCTTTCTTCTTTTTTAAATCTCCTTGGGTCATGGTTTTACAATTATTTAAAGTGCATGGAAAAATAGATTACAGAGGAAATCATTTTGAAATGTTGGAAATCTCTACTTTCTAGTCTCCTTGGTTGGCCTATTTAGTGTTTCCTGTAAAATCCATCCAGAAGCCCAACGTATGACCGAGCAATTGACTTCAATTGTTTGAGGTGCTATTGACCAATGAATGGAGTTTTCAGTAATGTAATCTGTAATCTGGCCTTATTCATCTATTTGCCTTCCTGTGAATTAGCATATTTTTAAATAAAGCCAGCTCTTCCACCATCCTCAATAAAATAAGAATATATGGGTTTCATCTAGATCGGTAGGTCCAAACGAATCCATACGTGTAGCATTTGCTCATCCTGTCCAACATAGAGGAAAAGGTTACAGTACTGTGGGAGGAACCACATTGAAACAGAAGGAACAGCTGTAACCGGAATCCGAAACGAGCACCATTAAATCTTGTAGCACAGCCGAGGACGCCTCAGCCCCCTAGGAAGCTTCTCTTGGCGACACGTGGGCAAGTTGTGGGTTCTCTAGCTCATCTTCACGCAGACCTGGCACCTGCTGATTTTCTGGCGCTGAGCCTGGCTTTCTTTTAAGGTGTCTGGTGACGGCGCCGCAGAAAACTGCAATTGTGGCTTCACTGCTGTCAGCCAGAAGCTGTACTCATTTGCAAAGAAATGGCAAGTTCCTTGCCGACCTTGGCATTCGAGGAACGGGGCTGCTCTGAAGTCCTCCAGGCAGCTGCCAGGTGACATGAGGGCCTGCCCTCCTCCTTGGTCCCCAGCTCCTGTGTGCTACCAGGACAACAAGAGAGAGTTAAGGCTCAGACCTGCACGGGCAACCCCAGACCCAATCGGCAACACAACAAAGTCTGGGCCTGACTGTCACTTCCCCAAGATTATTCCACGAAGAACAGACTACACTCTGCTGAGGCCGGGAGAAGCGAGAGCCGAGCAGGGTGGGCACACACGCTTCAACCACTCTCGCCGACGGCTCAAGCAATTCTATCTTCTAAGTTCAACCGGAGTAATAAAAAAACCTAACTGACAATGAGAAAGAGGAAAGGCCCTGCATCTCAACGGGCTGCGGTTTGCTGTGGCCTTTACGACCTCATGTCCTACTGCTGTCTATCTGCACGGAGGCCACAGAATCACCGTCCAGTCCAGAGGGAAGGGGCAGAGAGGTGGGTGAGAGTGGCGGGGGTGCAGGGGCTCACCATCAGGAAGGAGTAGCCAATCCAGAGGCTCCTCCAGGCCTGTGGACATGGGGGTATGGACTGGTCCTGGCTGTGTACTGCCACCGCCTGAGCCGGGGCCTCGCACACGGCACAGCGGCTGATGTACGGGCGGATGTCCTCCTCCGAGAGCGGCATCATGGGCAGGGGCGCGGCGCTGGCCAGCCAGTAGGATCTGTCGTTTCTCCGGGCATAGTGGCACACTTGGTGGATGTTGCAGTAGGCGAAGGGCAGAGTGCTAAACACGGGGAGGCAAGACCCCGCCAGACCTTGGGAAGGGAAAAGAGACAACGTGGCAGGTGAGCAGCCTGTCGTGACGGGCCCAGAGAGCTTCCTGCGTGTGCCACCTGCAGACGCACACTCTGCAGACACACGCTCTGGACTAGGAAGGCCCCTCCTGAAGTCTCCTCCATGGTGCTGGAAGCTGAGTATGTGCCTGACCATCTCTGCCACCTCCCTGGTCCTGCGACCAGCCCTCGTTCCCTCATGCATTCATCACTCATGAGCCACCGATCAGCCAGGTGCAGGAGGTGGCGCGCTGAGCACGCCTGTCTGTCTTCTGTCAGGTCACGGCCGGGCCTGGTGGGGAAGCTAGAGGAGCAAACAGGCCACGAAAACACAGCGTGACGAGCCCTGTGTGAATGAGGAGTGCGGGGCCCTGGGACCTAAGGGAGGGATGACCAACGGAAGCGATGCGAAGCTAGGGCCTGAAATATGAACGAAATTTGGCCAGCTTTGGAGATAGCGGAGACTATTCAAAGAAGAGACAGCAGTAAAGAGGGCCAGAGACAATAAGGCAGCGTGGAGCACAAAGAACTCAGAGAAATTGAGTGGGGGTTCGGTGCGGGAGGAGACCTGTGTGTCTCAAGGGCGTCCAGATATCACTCAGACCAGAGGATGCGAGCTTTGTCAATCTTATTAAGGAGTTTGGATTTTTATCCCAAGAGCTCTGCAGAGCTTTGCCATGTCCTGTGGCTGGGCCGGGGTGGAGAAGCCAGACTGGCAGGGCAGAGACCAGGCCGGAAAGAGACTGATGGCAGAAGGGAGGGTGAAGAGAGGTAAACAGAGTCAAGATATGAAATGTTGCTTCTTCATTTCCCCCAGCCCTCTCGCGTGGGAAAGGCCATGGCTGAACCCAGGGAGACATATAAGCAGCTGCCGCCCCGGGCCTGTGCCCTTCAGCCATCCTTACTGACAGAGGGGATCGTGACCCTGTGAGAGCAGTGACGAAACTCACCTCACCGTCAGCCATCCCTGTTGGTATATCCTTCTGTGCCCCCCACCCAATCATCATTACCTTAGAAAGATGGCACTTAAACTCTTGGCTTAAAATCAGTCTTACAAATCTACTGTTGAAAATTGACAAGGAGTACCTAGGACGACTCAAAATAAAGTTCTGTAATTTAGAACGAAATTGGAGTAGGGTGGGGAGCTGGTGCTGGCTAATGCCAGCTAATGCCACATCCTAATCATCAAGGTGCTGCTGATGCACCGTTTACATATAAACACAGGCACTAACCATGTCCTGATTAAATCATTCACATTTGCAAATAAAAAAAATGCCTTTTATATCAGAGTTACGTTTCCCATAGAATCACTGAGAATCATTCTTTAAAAGTAAATAGCCAGATAATAATAAAGGCAGCCAGCATGAGCCTGTGAGGTACCTCACGGGCTTAATAGAATTCGTATGGTGGTTTAAAAAGAAAGAAATCCCCTGAAAGACGAGTGATCATTTAAGACGTTCGTGAATCCATAAAATCAACCCAGAAGTTCCACCCTTCGGCAGTGGATGTGGGCGCCTGGCCACGTGCCCGGTACGTACCGAGATCCTGGTTGTGGGCTTTCTCCTGTCCTTCCAGATATAACAGACTGTAGCCGGTCCAGAGCCGGGGCATGCCCACGGGGCAGATGGGCTCTCCGTCCGTCTGGCTGTGGAGAACCAGGAGGAAGCCGCTGAGGTATCCGGGGCCAAACCCTTTGGGCCCAGGATCCCCGACGGGCCCGGGAGGGCCTGAAGGAACAAAGGAAAAAAAAAAAAAATGAAGGCAGTTTAGGGCTTTCGGCTTAACACGCATTTCTGAGCATGTCTGTTCCGCTGCGCTGCGAAGCCCTCGGGCACGGGGGGCAGAGCACTCACGGTCCACCCCCGGAAAGACCCCTCACACCACGGCGATCCTTACAGGGAGCTCGTTCGGCAAAGATTTGCTCCAAGCCACGTCCAGGTGGTGGGGCTACGTTAGCGTAAATACAGAAGAGAGACAGAAGCCCCTGCCCTCCGAGAGTGCATGCCAAACGATGAGCAGAGGAAAAGGAAAAGGTAAAGTGTGAAATACGCTAGACACTGACAGGCGCTGAGAAGGTACGAGCTGGACAGGGCGATGACCCGCCCCGTGAGCGATGGGCCAGCCGGGACCGGGACCGGGACCCTGCCCGTCCCAAACGGGGATTCTCAAAGTTGCTGTTTCTTACATGTCCCGGACCTGGGGCCCGGTCCTGGCAAACTGTCAAACTGTCAGTGCCACTGAAGAAGCACAGCGGCTTGGGATCTACGTGTATGACCTCGGATCTCTGCGGCGGTGGGGAGGTGGAAGGAAGGTCTGGTTCTAGAATTCTTGTTGGCAGGTGGGAACCGATCAGGTCTGCAGAATGCGGGCAGGGTCTGTCTCTGGAAGAAGGCCTGGGACTAATTCTAATTGCCAAGAGCAAAAGGTGAAGTTTGACTTTGAAACTAAAAGGTTTGTTTGTTTTTTGTTTTTTGTTTTTAACTTGTTTCTGGAAGCTAGGGGGTCTCTCCCCATCACACCGTAAACCAGAGGTTACGAAGTGGCAGCTGGTGGACTGAATCGGGCTTCCTGTGTTTCGTTTGACCTGTCAGGATTTCATAAGTCAAGGTCTTGGACTTGAAGAGCAGAGCGCAGGGAACACCGGGCCCTCATTTCTATGGACCGGCAGAAGCGGAGCCGCAGGCTGCGGGCTCCGTTCTGCTGCGGACCCGCCCGGCCCTCCTCACCCTTCTCATTGGCAGCCAGGCGTTGCCGGCCCTCCTGGAAGCTGACCGTCTTGGAGTCTCTGGGTCCCCGCTGCCTGACTCATTGCCAGTGCCTCGTATTCCAAATTTCTATTCTAAAAAATCTTCTCTCTCTCCTCACCCAATGCCCGCTGCCACATTTTTTTTTTCTCAAGAAAGAGCCTTGCATGCCATACGATTTTATCAATGGCTGTACCATAAGATGAGGTGAACTCAGAAAACCAGAGGCCAAGTGAACTGACCAGTGTAGAGGCGGATTCATCCCCAAGGGCTTCAGCACAGCCTGTCAGAGGTGGGCACACGGAAAAGGCCAGGCTCCCCGAGGAAAAGCGAACAGCCGAGATGGCTGAGCCTGTCATGGTCACGTGCGGAGGTTTAGGAAAATACTGAACTGGAGAGCGAGCCTTGACTCGCGATGATGATGATCAGTTAGAACACGGGTTTTACCTCCTGTCCTGTTCTTGTTGCTTCTGTCTCCCTAATACCTGGTGAGTTGGTGTCTAAGGCAAGCGCTTTTAAAAGGATCCACTGGGAAAGCTGCTTGAGAGGCCGGTGATCTTGTGTATCATTCTCAGATCTGCCGTGTCAAAGACAAGAAGCCGAAACTCTTTACCTGGGGCTCCAGGGCAGCCGGCTTCTCCCATGTCGCCTTTGTGTCCCGGAGGCCCAGGAGACCCTGGCATGCCATCCTGGCCCCTCCTGCCATCCGGCCCGGCCTCTCCTTTGCACCCTGCATGAAAGTCCACGATGACAGTGGTGAGAACAGAGTGACGCCTCTGGCGGGTAGCTTCATGGCATGTACACCTTGTGCCACTGGGGCTTCCCACCTGGACGGTAGCGACCAGCTCATTTCGCGCTCCCAGCTACGAGAAGTTGGGATGATATGACCTCCACTTGGCACTAGGGTAATGGAGGCCCTGAGAGGTCAAGTGACTTGCTATTTAAGGCCGATGAGCCAGTAATGGGCAGAGCCAGGATGTGAAGCCAGACCAGGGAAGTACTGAAAGCTTTTACATGTTCTTCATATTCTTATATATTTGATCTTGTTTTTTTTTATCATGTTGAACACGTATTGCTTTTATCATTAAATATTACCCTTAATAATGATTTTTTTTTTAAGAGCCCGAAGGGAGAAATGAATAAAATTTAATAGACTTCAGCTGGGGATCACATTAAATTTGAATCGAAAGCAGCAATATTTTTAAGGTTTTTTTTTTTTTTTTTTTTAAATTTAGTGTTTATAAGGTGCTAGGTACCACGCCAGTCCCTTTATGGGGATTATCCAATTGGGTCTTCCCATATGACTACGTGCTCTCATATGCCAGGCTACCAGTGGGGACACTGGTGAGGCTCAGAAAGGCCATGGAGCCTGTCACGGGTGAAGAGGAAACAGTCCCAGGCAGGCCAAGCGCAGAGGCTGTGCCACCAGCCACCAGCCACCAGCCCCTGCGTGGTGACAAGACACAGAGCTCAGGAAAACTCCTTGAAAGATGTAAGCTGGGGAACTTGGCAGCAGTCGCTCTGGTACTCGAAGGGTCCTTTAAGCGTCTGCTTACTTTTGGTCAATACATCAATTCATTAGCCTCACTCTCTCTGGCTCAGAGTAGCAGATATTGTCCTTGCCTGTGGGGGAGTTTGTTGCCATGAGCCCTAATTGCCTCTCAAGGCTTCTAGTCTCTAGTTTCCTCCCTCTCCTCTCTCCTTCCTTCCCCTCCCCTCCCTCCCTCCCTCCCTCTCTCACTATCTCTGCCACAAATTAGCCTAAAGTCAACCTGATTAAGTCAGAGGGCTCAGTTAAGTAGCTTTCACTCTTTTTTTCACCCTTAGACTTGTTCTTCAAAGGACTGGGAGCCACCTGAGGGTTGAGAGCAGGGAGCTGCCATACTCCGGTGATCAGGTAGCTATGTCACTTGGCTTCCCTCTCACACGGGTCCCCCTCTTCTGAAATGCATGCCCCACGGAACCTCACTCACTGTTTTTAAAATGTGTTCCAATATGGCCCACCGGACTTCTCTCAAAAACCTCCCTCACAAACCTCCCTCTCCTGTCCCCACAACAAGCAGTCCCTCCCCCACGCCCTATATGCTGATGACCTGTGT
>NW_006431920.1:4403938-4414122 GCF_000325575.1 Pteropus alecto | reverse complement strand
TTCCTGCCCTTCAGGGTGCTGTCATCAGACTTTCTCACCCCTGAATGACAAGCAGAGTCTCTTGGAATGTCATGCAGTGCCTGGACTGGGTTCTGTGCCTGCGTGGTCGTCCCTCGGTGAGTGAGAAACGAGGCCTGCCCTCCCCAGCTCTCCCTTCTGGTAACTGGGCAGAACTTCCCGTTCCCGATGGCACTGCCGCATGCAAGGTGCCCCGTCTCCCACCAGCTTCGAGGAGCATGTCTGTTATTCGGGAAGGAACACAGGGCCCCGACGCTGAGCTTGGAGCCTTCTGTACTCTCTCCTCCACCCGACAAGACGATTCTACTGGGCACTTCTGGAAAAGCCTGCGAACGGGTCTGTCACCGAAAGAGCAGCGGGCATTCCCCACGGAGCACCTGGCGGGGGCCCGATGGCTGTCCAGCTGGGCGAAGAGCTCACTCACCAGATGTTACCATGTAGGCTTTGCTCCCTTTACGGAAGACAGAGAAACTGTCGGGAGGATATTTCTGAAGACAGGAAGGAAAGCCTTTGCTACCCTGAGTCTGTGCCCACAACTTTCCACGAAGTGGACTTGTTCTCCACCTGGAACTTCTTTTAAAGGATGAAACTACATCTAAGAGCCCTCTAATGTTGGATGGATTGCCCCCCACCCCTGAGAGAGTCACACGTCGCCTTGAATCAGATACACCCCAACAGGATGTGGGTGCATCCATTAGGCAGTGACAGTTCGAACCAAAATGGAAACCGCCTTTGTACTCATCAAAGGGCCGTGCGAGGAGGGAAGCATTGTGCCTTTTGTGCTGGAGGTCTCTTAACAGACACAAGTTACACTCAGCGTGGTCGTTCCCCACACTTACTGGTGCGGGAAAGAGCCAGAAGTTCGTTTTTTTCTCCTATGTGGATCTCAGCTGCAGCATTTGGTTATGTGCTTGGTTTCATCAGCTTAGCATTGAAAAAAAGGTTTCGAAGGGAAAACAGGAGGAAACCAATAATGACCCTTTAAGTGGTGGTGGCACTTCCTAGTAGTGGCAGCTGAAGCTTCACAGCTAACCCTGGGAGAGGTACAGACAGCCCCTCACACCTGCAGGTGACCCAGGTCAGTCGGGGCTGGGCCACTGTAGACCCTCAGAATAGACTTGTCACTTGTTAGTAACTGGATAATATGGCCAAAGCATCCAGGGTGGCCAGCAGAGTCAGACAGGAAGAGAGGAGTCTTTTATAACAGCCAGCAAAGAGGAGTCTTTTATAACAAGAGCCAGAGAGGAGGGAACCCAGGTGGAAGGATTGGCTCGGGGGTCGGTGCACAGAGGGCAAATCGCTTCAGGGAAGCTGGGCCATGGAGCAGCCATGCGGTGAGGCATAGCGGGGGGGAGTGGCTGATGCTTCACAGGAAGGACTGTGCACTCTTTTTAAAAACATAATCATATTCTGTGGCATAACTGTGGCCTTGGGGTATGCCCACTGCCAGCAAGCAAGCTCAGTGCCATCAATAAGAGGAAGCCAGAGAAGGCCCTTCTTTGACCACCTGCAGCTCATCAGGAGGAATTAGAGATGACAGGTGATCGCACCTGGGGCCACAGAGACTGTTGGCCCTCTTTCACAAGCTCGCTATCTATAAAGAGTTATCTTGGGCACATACAAGATTCGCTATTAAGTTAGAGTGTAAAGAATTTGCCCATATGCTTTTTTTCTTCTCGTTTACTTTCTTTGGTTATTTTCCAAAGCCACCGCAACAGGTGAATGAAAGCTGATGTCGGGTGAAGCTGTGAGTCTCGACCCTGACTGCCTGCTACAGTCATCTGGGGAGCTTTATCAAAACACTGATACTCAGGGTCTGCTTCCCTCTGCATTCTAGTGGTCTGGAAGGAGGCCCAGGCATCAACACTTTTTAAAGCCCCTCCTTGAACATATAGCAAGACCTGAGTCATCAGCAAAGGTGTCAAGCTGACTCTTTTAAGGACAGCATTCCTATAATAGAGTTAGAGTTCCTCAAACTCGAATGTCTATACAATATTCTGGGGATCTTGTTAAAATGCAGGTACTAATTCTGTAGGTCTGGGGTGTGACCACACTTTGAGTAGCAAGGATATAGCTGACTCTTAAAGTTACCAGGTTATGAGGCCAGCCTGCCTCTTCTGGGCTCCTGCCGCCTCCGCGTGGGACAATTCTGCTGCTCTTGGTCCCCTCTTTCCTTTAGGCTCTGTTCAAATACCAGCTCTCGCTGGGGGCTTGGCCGACCTGCCACCCTCCAACGGGAACCCATCTCTCCCTGTCCCGTTCTCCTAACGGCTTTGGCCCGAAACGCCTTTAAAACACAAATTACAATCCCCCGTTATTTACAGTTCCTTGTGTTCTTGCCATTTGTTTCTGCCATGAGGTTGAGAGACTCGGGGGGGCGCAAGGAACACATTTGATTCATATATCTATTGCCCACGACAGTTCCATACTTTATAAAGAGTAGAGGGGACCTGGAAGTAGTGACTAAAATGGATTCGCAGAACCTCATCATACACCACATCTGCTTGCGGAAGTTATCTTTTTAAAGGTCGGAGGACGCAACCCTCAAGGTTGCAAATGTATACACCACAAGGCAGCCTGGTTTGAAAATCAGGTTGAGCGATGAGTTATACCGCCTGCCTGAGACTTCATCCATGCAACCGGTGCCAAAGAGGAGCAGAGCGGCCGCCTCAGCACTGGGGTTCAGTGCTGAAAAGGAAGTTGCTCCAGTGGGCACCGCTGAGCTTAGCGCACGGACACAGATGCAGAGCTGCAAACGCAAACAACGCCCCCCACGCTAACGGGAGGAAGGCTCCGGAGAGCTGCTCTGGACACCCTGGAAAGCGCCTCAGACTCCAGCCGAGGGGACATCCCTGGGGCCCTTCACCACGTGGGTTCGGTGAAACACGAGAAAAACGACGCAAAATTCAGTTCTGCTTCCAATGGCTTTGGCCCTAAATCAAAAAAAGCTAAAATCGCAGCTGGGCGGTGGGAGAAAAGGGAACGGGAACGGCCTCGTGCCTCTTAGGATAATTTGCACCCGGGTTTTCCAGAATCACGAGCACTGCCAAAGGGTCTGAAGAGATCAGTGACCTCTAGGTGACCAGCCCCCGACTCCCTAATTTCTTTGTAAATTACCGATATGAGACGAGAAGATAAACCGTTTGGAGGACTTTTAAAGAAATGCTTTGATTGACATGCTTAAATAAAGATGCGTACTCTGACAACTGAGCAATGCTCCGATCAATTAAAGGAACAACGTAGTCATTGCTGTAATTTAGAGTGACCCTCCCTCTTCGTCCTCCCCCGGCCTCCCCCAGGCGACACACCTCCTCCCTTCTGGTAGGCTGTTTCTGCTCCGTGAGCGCCAGTTCAATTGTTTTTCATTCAAAATCAAGTCAACAGCTATGAATAACTGTTAATAGAGCATCTACTCTGTTGTGCTAAGGGATTTCAAAACCTCACGTCCAAAAGCTGCCCAAGTATAAAAGATGTACGTAGGATTTCAACCTAAAAATGGAAGGAACATATGTCTAATTAATGCAGATTAAACCTTTGGATAAAGGTAGAAAAAATGTGTAAGGGGAAGGAAATCCTCATGACTTCATCCTCACTAGTTGTTTAGGCAAAACAAAAACAAAAAAAAACAAAACAAAAAAACCTACGTAGAACACCATTTAGCAACATAATAAACAAAAACAAAAAAAACAAAACAAAACAAAAAAAACCAAAAAAAACCTATGTAGAACACCAAAATTTTCATTTTCGCAACATAAAACACAGATAATAAACAATCAGTGTGCGGCTCATACCTGGTCCTGGGGGGCCTCTCATTCCAGGGAGCCCTGGTTCTCCTTCGGGTCCTCGTGGGCCCGGGACTCCAGGAAGTCCCGGGATTCGGGGGCAGGCCTCCAAATCTGCAGGTGGCCCCTGTTCGCCTGAAATTGGAATTACCGTTTGTGTGATGGATGCAACCGCCTATGAACAGGCTCCTTCTGTGTTCTCAAGTTAGGCTTCGGACACTACGCTTAAACATTACCGAGGTGCTGAACCACCTCCTGTAAGAGCCCCATGAAGCGGGCTTTGTTCACTTCGGGGTACGTGAAAAACTTTCTGAAAGCATTTTGTTGAACGCATGACTGAACGATCGAGCGAGTGAATGGGATCTCAAAGGAAGCAGAAGGAGTATACAGCACTGTGGGGTGGTCGAGTCAGCAATAATTTGGTGATCTTCACAGGATTTTCTATTTTGGGGCCGCTGTGTGCTGGGAAGCCAGCACGGGAGGCATCCAGAGAGAGGTACTGGTAAATTCCTAACCCCCAACTTAATGTCACTCTAATTCATCACATTGCCGCGTGAGGGAGTGGGATCCATAGTGTCTGTTACTCAAAGACACAGAACCTCAGGATTGCTAGGGCCACTAAGCCTGGCTTTTAACCTCGAGTGCCCGTTGGAATGATCCAGCGCAGGTGCTGGGGCCCGTGGAGACTTATTAAATGGGGATTTCTGGGGGTGGGACCCAGGCATCAGTAATTTTTTTCCAGATGATTCCAACATCGGTGCTGAGAAGCACCGGTGTAAAGCTGTCGTTCTGACTGTGGCATGTCAGTATCACCTGGCCAGGCTGTTAGAGTCCACAGCACTGAGCCAGCAGGTCTAGGGTGGGTCTGGCTTTTGTACACCTACTATGATCCCAGTGAGGCTAATGCTGCCAATCTGGGACCTCACTTTGCTCTAAAGGTTTGGATTTCTTTTTCCTTCTTGGTTACATTCATATCTTTAAGACTTTTTTTTTTCTCTAAAGCTCATTCAGTCACCCTGTGAACATACAACAAGGAAAAAGAAATAATAGTACGAGGCAATAATAACAGCTAACACGTATTGAGTGTGCTAGGTGATCAGGCCCTGTGTTCAGTGCTTATGGTCAAATGTTCCCAAACAGACTGTCTGTATGTGCTGCTATCACAGGAAAGAAAACTCAGGCTCAGGTAAATAAGTGACATATCTAAGGTAACCCATGGCAGAGTCTAGATTAGAATCCAGGATATTCTGGCTCCAGACCTGTGTTCTTAACTGCCAATGTTAACAGCTTACTGCCTTGACAACTCCTATCATCTGTGTGATGAATGCTAAGAAACGCCATGTATTTTAAGACACACCATTTATTAGTTATGGTTTTCTTAAAATCCATACAAAAGTGCAAAATAATTTTAAGAACATCAATGATAAAGCAGCAAGAAAATCCTGAAACATGCTGCCACAACCATAAAGTTAATAGTCTACACACCAGTAAATGCACCGATGCAGAACGGACTTGAATACTAAAAGGAGTTTGGAATTTAGTCTCTTATAAAATATCGTATGAAGCCACAAGCGATGCGGAGGTGGGTATATTTTTACAGTACGTACAGTTTAATAATGTAAGACCTGGTTTTTCTACTCTGGGTGACTTGGGAGAGATGCATGTGACTATTCCCTACTTTCCCTGAATGATCTGGTGAATGACGGTGATGATTCCGTGGTGGAGTGGGAGGAGCCAGTAAGGGAACTGGGGTGGCAGCGGGGGGGCCCTTTGGCTGGTACTTCAGATTTAGGATTTTGATATTATCTTCAAATGAGTTTATAAATACAGTAACAGAGAGACACTACAAGAATTGAAGTAAAAACTCATTAAATATCCAACTGTAATTTTAAATATAAATATTTAAAGCAATGTTATAAATGTTTTTAGAACTATGATTTTACTTTTCTTTACTTTTAATAAATCTGAAAGAAACAGAAGCTGAAAGAAAGGGGCTGAGGCATCTCTTCTTATGGTCCTAAAAATAATACAGGGCGTTTGTATCCAGGGCAGCTTTCATTAGGGTTAATAACAGACGCCTGGGGAAAACAAATGTGAGCCTTCACGGCTCTGCTTTTCTTCTTTTGAGCAACTCTTTTTATTCTCTTTGAAAATGGCAGACACAAAATAATATGTTGCTCTTGCTTTGTGGGGGATTAAGCAAGCATTCAGTTGAAAAGAATAATGACATTTTCATTTTAATACACAAAGAAATTTGCTCCTCGAAAATGGACTTTGGGTGTGATGGGGAAGGCTTGTCATAGTCCCTTAATGGGTGGTAAGGACCCATCTTTTCACGTTGTTGCTTATTTTAGGGATGTTCTATGTTTTCATACTGTAGAATTTATAAAAGAGACTCAACTAGTACGTACTGTAGCATTTGACAGAGAAAGGACCCATACTCTGCGCCCGAACTGAAATCATATAAGCTGAGTGTCTATGCCTTGACAGCCTGTAATGAGGCTCATAGGACACTAATATGGGGTTACTATATCTGTGACAAGGAAGCAAAGGCATTCAAGCTAATATAATTACAGCACCCCACGTATAAAAATGTTACAAAGTTTAACTCACTAATACAGTGAAAAAGGCAAATACAGAAATGACTGGAGACCAAGTTTAGAAGAAATTATTAATTTCATAGCAATGCTTACCTCTGGAACCTGGAGAGATCCCAAGCCACACAGTGATTGTCATATGTGGGAAGAGATTTTAAATTGTGAATGAGGACAAAAGTGAAATAGTTTGAGAACATAAATAATAACTTGAGGGCGGCATCAATGATAAACAGCGTGACAGCGTCTTAGTTACATAAAAAGTTCACAGAGTGTTACTGACAAGAACAGCTTTGATTTAGCAATGAAGTTTTCATATCTAGAAAAACCTGAAATGAAACCCTCTTGCACAATATCAAATTCTGTTGACTTCTTATGACGAATATGCCTTCGTTTCATGTCTATAGGAATTCTGTCCATTTAAAGACTTCTGGAAATCCCATTTTAATTTGCCAGGTTTTATAGGTTATGCGAAGAAAGGAAATATGATATGAATCAAAGCATAGGCTCTTTGTCACGTTGGACTATGACCCACCATCAAGCAATGCAGATTATTTATTCTTTGGAACTAGAGTGATAATTTAGGAGACGGCAAAATACTCTGAATTGATACCACGTTATCATAATATTGATTTAGGATCTTGAAAGATATTACTTCTGCCGATCTCAAATACACACATCTGTCTGCTCTTTCAACTCTTCCTTGGCTTATTTTGACACTGTGATGAAAACATGTTGTCTTAAATAGCCTTTCAACTTCATAGGGATTAATACACTTTATAGAAAATGGTAAATAAAACATCTAGGAAAATCATCGGGAATTCAGGGATAGGAACTGAATATACCATCCTCACATAACAATAATCAAATCAGTCTTTGTCTCTTGTGTAAGGAAACACAGACTTAATTATCTTAGAAACAGCATATAGAAAATCAACTCCTAATTTTTAAATGTACTCATTCGGATAATGAATATTAGTTTAACGAACACGAGACTTTGTAGTGCAGGCTGAAGTAAATATCATCTTTATATCAGAGAGGGCTGAACTCATAAGCGTTTTCTGGTAAGTTCAGAATAATTACTCTCTGAAAGATGACCGTGAGTAAATGTTTAAACAAAGTGCCGTGTGTGGGCTGCTGGGTGGAGGTGGTTAGGCGTTAGAAGCTTACCTGGAGGACCAGAGGGCCCTTGTCTGCCTGGAGGGCCAGGTAAACCCTTCTCTCCAGGTGACCCAGGAAGTCCATGTGGCCCCTGTGGCCCCGGGAGTCCCACTGGTCCTAGGAACATATAAAAACGAGGGCACTAGAATGGACCGATGTAAGGGCACCGGCAGTTCCATGGACTGAGTTCAGGGGTCGCTCTAACAACATGCGGGCAAACCTGGCCTCAGGGTCAAGGGCAGCCTCTCACCTTTTGTCTGTAAAGCTGAGAAGAGCTGCCTGAAAGAAACGCGACAATCAAGAGGACTAAGAGAAATGGTTCCATGACCGAGACAAAACTAAATGAGAATGAAAATCCTTGTCATTCTGAACTTTGGAGACAGTCAAAGGACCGGAACTGAAGGGAAAATGAGGAAAGATGCGTCTGTCTGGAGACAACGTGCCTCCCAGGCCTGAGTGTCCTCTGGGTTCCGCCACACCGGGCACCCGGTGCCTGGCACGTGCTGTCCCTTCTCTCCTCATCCTGCCTCACATCCTCCGGGAAGCCTTTCCTAGAAGCCCAGCCCAAGCCCAGCCGCTTTCTGAGCAGCTCTCCCTGAAGCGTGTCGTTCACTCAGGGCGCTTCTCTCAAGTCGATATGGAGGGAGCTTTCAGTGCGAAGGTCTGTCTTCCTCATGAAACGCAACTCTGAATAAGAGCGGGGACTGTACACCTGCAGGTCCTTAATACATGTCTGTGGAATCGATAAAACATTCCCCACTCTGCGAATCTGAAAAGGTAAACCGAGGAAAACCCCTCATCCTTCTCTCAGTGAGGCTCCCTAGAATGAAAGTTAAGCTCGATTAGTTCTTCTACCAATATTCTAACTCTCCGTACATCTTTTTGTAGGTCGCCGTTATTTATATGCATGCTGCTTGCCCAGTCCTGGAATTTATTTCCAGCTGGGGGGTTCATTCTCTAGAGTAGCAACTAGCGAGGTGCAGCGTCTTATCTCCTTCCTCTTGGTGACTAGAGTGAATGTCTGTCCAATTCTGGGGTTCTACGATTGGAAGGCCACATACCTGCAGCTATAAGCCACATTCTCTAAAATTTGTTTTATTGCTAATAAGGATGGAGAAGGTGGTTGTGTATTGTTGTACAGGTTGTGCACTGCACAATTCCAGAGAAGCCATTTGTACTGGAGTCATGGCAGCCTCACGGTGATTTTGATCTCACCTCTGCCCAGATCTTTCGCCTTATCTCATCTTTGGTTCAGAAGTTGGGCAGGGTACTAGTTACTGGGCTTCTGCAAGCTTCAACATTTGCTTCTCTGGTATCCAGCCTCCTTATTTTTCACATAAGAGAGTTAAAATGGGTAATCGTGATTGATCCCTTTTTGACGAAAACGTTCTGTGAATCATAATTCTCAGAAATCCTGGTGACCAAAAACTAACGTTAGCAGTTAGGTCAAAACTAATACAAATAAAGATTTTAGATAATGGTGAAATTCCGTCATAGGGATTCTTTTGTGAATCTAAAAGAGCAAAATCAACTGTCTAAAACTGAACTGTCCAATACAGAAGTCACTAATCACGTGTGGTCGAGCACTTGAAACTAGCAAGTCAAAACAGGGCTGAAAGTGTAAAATACACTTTGGACTCCAAAGGCGGGACAGAGGAGTATCTTACATAGGAGAAAAACTAGGTTTGTACAACCAGCCCCGATTGTCTCATTGATAATTTACACTGATTATATGTTTAAAACAATATTCGAATATATTGTTAAATGAAATAAAGTCTGTCAGTTAATTTCACTTTTTACTTTTTAAACATCTCATAATTACACATGTAGCTTGTACCATATTTCTATTGTCCGGTTCTGATCTAGAAGATTATCAAACGTGTTATTAGAGGCTGAAGAGGAACTTGGGTTTCTTCTTCTTACTTGTCCAACTGTCACTCAAACTTTAAGATTCTTTGGAAAGTCAAGATATCGGGAAATACAGTCACTGCTTCCACAGGAAATACGAATCAGACCCTTAGGGCACGTACTACTTGAGAAACAACTTCCATTCATACCTTTCTGGCCATCTTTCCCATCACATCCTGGGAGGCCTTTTTGTCCTGGAGGGCCTGGTGGGCCCGGGGGACCTGGAGGCCCTGGCAGACCATAGTCACCTGGTTCCCCTTGCAGAAGGTCAATACTCCCAGGGGGCCCTGGAGGCCCAGGTTCTCCTGGACACAGTGAAGAGGCAAAAAGATGCTTTCAGTCAAAGGCAGATGTGTGTGCTGGCTGCTTGATAGCTTCTTAAGGAAAGTGATTTAATGGTTTGCAAGCAAGGGATGGGAAGAATTAGAAGAATAAGAAAATCAGTAGTATCAGACGTGAAATGGAGAGTAGGTCTCATGGAGCCCAAGGTAAGAAATGGCGGGATCTTGTTAGTAACTATTAGACAAAATGAACCTGAGCAAAACCTTCCTTCACACATTCCTTTTAGAAGTGTCTATTTATGATTTTTGTTTGCATTGCCATCCCACTGCCTTAATGTGATAGATAAAAGATAGCTAGGTAGGTAGGTAGATAGGCGATAGATAGATAGATAGATAGATAGATAGATAGATAGATAGATAGATAGATAGATAGATAGATG
>NW_006431920.1:4380792-4403908 GCF_000325575.1 Pteropus alecto | reverse complement strand
GGTGGGTGAATGGGTGGCTAGTAGGATGGATAGATGGATGGATGGAGGAACGAATGGACAGATGGACAGATAGATGGACAGATGGACAGACAGAGACAGATAGGCAGACAAATAAATGGATGACAGGTTTGAGAAAATTTGGCTAATGAGAAAGAATGTTTACTCAAACATAAAATCCTATTTGAAAACAAGTGTCTCCACATAGGAATTCAGACCAAATTCTATTTCTACTTAGCACAGTTTTAAGCACTTTTATTTTTTGCAGTAAAATAGAATTATATAATATTGCAATCCCACCTTTACTGAAATGCTAAACATTTAAAGCCAGTGGGTTTGTGTCTCTCTAGAAGAGTTCTGGGGGTTAGCAGGAATATGATTATCTGCATTGAGCAGACATTGTACTGATGGGCCATACTTTGCTCCCAGCTCCCTACCAGCTCTCGTCCAATCCTATTTTGTTAAATATTGCCTAGACTTTGTCCCTGTGAAGTGATGAAAGGAACAAAATGAAGAGACTCTGCTCCCGTCTATATGCCAGGCCTGGGTCCTGTCGATCTGGGCCAGCAGCAGTGGTTTCTGTGGCAGGTGCTAGAGTCTCACACGTAGAATCAGATTTCCTCCCGCCAGCCACTTCTGAACCCTCATGCTCGGCACTGAACCGGTGATGGGAAAGCCTTGCTCTGAGTCAGCGTGTACCCACAGAAAAGTGGTCTGATAGGTTTGAAACAGAAGACTAAAGGGCCTAAGCGGTGGTTCTGAATATGGTCCTGCCAGCCCGCCACCGCCCACACTCCTACCTCTTCCATCTGCCCAGTTGATGGGGATGCTAAGATGCTTCTACTCAGACATTCACTGGTCCTACATCCCCACAGAGCTGGTGGCATCTGGAAAGGAGTGTCACCAGCCTTTGCCATGATTTTCTCATACCTCTTGGACCATCAGGGCCAGGAGGCCCTTGATCTCCAGGTGGACCCGGGTAAGGAATGTCGCCCTTAGGAACTCTTCCTGTGGCACCTGCAGGACCAGGTGGGCCAGGTCTTCCTGAGGAGGGACATGTTCAGATGTGAGCCTTGTTACGTTTGGAAGGTTTTGATTCGTTATTGAGAGAGAGGGGCAAAGAATGCTGCTTCTTACCTGGGGGGCCTGGGGGGCCTTTTTCTCCAAAACGCCCTGGAGGAGAAATTCCTGGGCTCCCAGGGTCACCTGTCTCCCCTTTCAGCCCAGGCATTCCCACTGGACCAGGCGGGCCCACTTCATTCAAGCCTTAATGAGGAGAACAGCATTAGCCCTACATCCTCTCCTTGCTCGTCCCTGTCATGGTGCTTGAAAAGAAACTGCTTACAAATGACATTGTGACAGGAAAGCAGCTGGCTCTGGAGAGACCAACCAGGGCCTGCAGCAGTGTCCAAATGGTCACATACATTTCCTGAGTCGCCATTTACTTTCTTAAGACCCGTCTCACTGGTCAGCCATAGGTTTGATTTACTTTAGAATTATTTCCCAGATTGAAAAAACAACAGCTTAGTGACAATACCTACTTTCCAACCTCTACAACAGAAAGAGTGAAAGCAAACAGAGATCCAACAATAAGTAATTATGAATAAACTGTTTTAAAATCAAAGGTGGAAAATGACATGTAAATAGAACTATTGTAGAGTTTTACATTAAAAAAAAAGACAGTTCGTTGGTTTCCCAGAGGGAAGAGGAGACACACACTTTATCAGACTATTTGGAAGAACCACTAAACAAATCCTAACTGTCCGAAATTACGACTTCACCATTCAAACTGTATAAAGATTCAACAGATTCGAATCCAGCAGCACCACAGTTCAAATCTTTCCCCACAGCCTCTCAAATCTTCATGTCTGATTCCAGTTACCCTGTCTGATGGCGAGCTAGGTTTCTGAGAAAGTAATGCAACAAATGTGCATTATATTAAAATAACAGAACAATCATCATCAGTTGTTGATGATTGCCTATTCGTAATATCGAAAATAACAGTAATTTGTTCAGGTAATTTGTTTTAGCAGCAGGCTATTGAGGCATGCTAAAAGTACTAATTAGACCCATGTGGTTGTACTTGGCATTGTTACATTTAAAACAATACCAAAAAAATCCCAACTATTTGTTTTTCATAACATTTTGAAATCTACTCCACCTCAGCAATTATTCAGAGCATTTTTAGTAGAGAGATAGTCTCAAGCAATATCAACAAAAGACTCTATTAACCAACCATTCTGTCTTAAATTGGGTTTTCTCAAATGTCCTTTTTACATAAGTTATTTGGCACTAAAAATAGTTGCAATATTGCGTCTCTAAGCTAAGCCAGTTTCTTAGTTTCAAATCTTGTGAACTGTGGAAATACCAGTGGTCCACTGACTGCAGTTACATCTCTCACAGAGGGTTTTCTCTTACCTGAAGCACCTTTGGTTCCTTTCTGGCCCTTTAGACCATGCAAGCCATCCAGGCCAGGTAACCCCACGGGACCTGAAACACATCACAGGCCTGTGACCCACAAGGGAAGACCAGCCATTGACCTTCACTGTCCAGAACTGGCAGGCACCACCCAGAGGGTCTGCTGATGGAGCCAGACAGATTCTGCAGGCAGGAACCATGAGCTCTCACCGTCTAGATGTCATCATCAGGGCTGAAGCCATGCCAACCATTATTCTTTAACACATTCACTTGATGGACATCATCTGCCAAGACTGCTGAACACATCCATTTGTTTAGTTTCAAAGTACCTCTGTGGGTTTACAACCATTTCATGAACATCTCTCTCTAAACCAAACACAGTCTAGAATTACTGAATCATGGTGTAGAAAGAGACTTTCGATTTTATGATAATAAAATCATCCTAAATGAAGAAAGAGACTGGACGGGAGCAAACCTAGGCCTCCTTCCTCCCAGGGTCAGCATCTTTCTAGCCCACCGTGGTCTGTAAATTCTAACTTCTGCAAGATCTGATCAGGTAAACGTAGTAAACACAGTAACACAGTAAACACAGTCAAGACAGGTGGGGCCTGTGGTATACTGGGGAATACATGCCCTACCTAATTTTTTTAAAAGCACTGTGCTACTCAGAAAGAAAAGGTTTACAGGTCAGTAGGGCTGCAGCTCTTTCTTTGCAACCATTTCTTTCAAAGAGAACCATTCTTGTGCCTCTTTTCAGAAATCGAATTTATTTTACGATGATCTTTGAAAACTCCAGTCTCTGTAATGACATAGGACCTCACCTATGCCTTTGTATTTTTAAAGAACCTTCTGTCAGACATCAGCATAGTTCTCTAAGGAGACATCTACCAGCCCGACTCTACTGAAGTTGTCACTGAACACTGGATGCCTATAGAACTATATACAGATATTTATAAATCTTTATTATAAATATACTATATAAGTCTATTTAATATAAATTACATAGGGAGAAAGTAGAGAGAAGAAAAGGAGGGAGAGAGGAAGAGAAGGTGGCAGACAACCAACATATACAGAGCATCTCCCAGGGGGCTGAGCCCTCTGCCCGGTGCTTTACGCACATCATGTCCCACTGATAGATCTGGAGGAAGGAATCTTCTCAAGCCTGGTAAACTTCCTCTTTCACGAATGGATCTTCCATCTAGTAGCTGTTCTTTCTCGTCCAAGGATACAAGCCCCTTGGTGCACAGTCAGCCATTCAAACAGTTTAGGGTCACAGTCCGTGAATTTGTGATAGTAACAGCCTCAGCTTACATGACTAACACAAAGAAAGCCTCAGCTTACATGACTAACCCTTCATCTGCCCCATGACACCTACACAGACTCCCTAGATGCCTTCATGCCAGTCTCGTGCTGTGTGACTGTCATGTCTTTGGGTGACTGGTTTACTGTGGGTAAATCGATTGACTGCAAGATCAGGTCTTATTAGTCTTTCTGTGTCCCCACTTGGCATAGCTCTTGACGCACAGTAGGTGTTCATTAAGTGTTTGTCGAATGAATGAGTGAATGAATGAGTGAGAAAGTGTGGAACACAGAAGGTGAGGGATTGAATGAGTGAAGAGAAAGCCATAAAAAATGGACTATAATTTCTATTTGCGTGTCACATGTTTCTGCGATTGATTTATAGGATGAGTAAGATTTAGGGAAGTCGGAGGTATCCATTTGTATATAAATAAGTCAAGTGCTAATTATTATCCATTCATTAAAGCAAGTCCTCTGTGGACTTCTTATCAGAAGACAGAAAGTTGGTTCCATTTTATTTATTATCAGTATCTGAAACAGATGGTTACTCTATTTTTAAAATCTAAACTTTAGATTGGTGCAAGTGAGCCATATTCTCTTGCAACACTGTTCCCCCCTCCCCCCAAAAAAAAGAAAAAATGGGAATGCACTCTTATTTTCCCTAAAGCTCTTATTTCCTAACCACTTTTAACAGTTCTGGCTTAGTTTATTTTCCAATCCTCTTGCCTATTTATGAGCCAATGTTCCCAGTTTGCACCAAAGGAACACACAGACCTTCTTCATCTGCCAAATCTAGATATTTATTGCAATCTATCTGAAATGATAATAAATTTTTTGAGACTACTTTGCTATTGCAATGTGTTTTGATCTCCAGCTTAAGCCACCAAGATTGATGGTTTGGGGGAGTCGGCTCGGGGGTGGAATGTCTCAGCTTCTGCCAACTCTCCATTGTCACATCAACACGTCCAGATCCTGGGTTGTCACAGTCCCAGCCCCTAGCCATTGTTGAACTGGCCGACCCTTATCTGACCCAATGTTATCTTTCTACATTGAATGCAGCTACATCTGGGTAGGATTTTAAGGGCAATTTTTCCTTTTTACTGAAAGCTTTTTATCAATCCCATCTCTAAATCAGAAAGTTGTTCATGCATAAAATATATACAGCGCAGATGAGAGGCAATTACGCTAACGAAGCACATTCCTTGGTAATGAGGATTTTTATTCACCTCTTTGCTCGTCTTCCTGCTTAACAACCGTCATTCAAGGCTGCGTGGCGCTCACGGCCGGGGTGTTTTCTCCTTCCAGTCACTCTAGTCTCCACTCCAGCCATAATCGCCTTCATCTGCGATAGCCGGCGACGCTTTGTGACTGAATTTCCACTCTGTTTTCTTTTGTTCTAAAGCCTGAAAACACTCTTCTATGTCCACGGGCCTTTATACAATTTTATACTTTTAGTAGGAGGGGGGACCAACTTGTCCCTGTTTGTTGGGGGCCTTCCCAGTTCTAGCACTGAAAGTTCCAGGTCCTGAGACGCCCCTTCAAGCCCAGGCAAACCAGGACACCTGGTCACCTTAATGCTAAAGCCGACAGAAGAGAGAGGCCTACGTGATTATGGGTAATAGCTGAACCAAGTTGGAAACTTATCAAAACAGATTCTGAAGTAAGATTTGTTTATTTTTTTTAAATCCAGAACATACACGAGTGCCTACTGAAGGAAGGCCCGAGAGCATAAGACATGATCTCCTAACCCATGGAGCTTCAGTCCCCAAACGTACTTAGGGACAGGCGCTGAAGGAAACAATGAAGAACCGGAGAGAAACAACCCCAAACTTGACAGAACAAACAGACGGTTACCTCAGGACTGGTAAGTGCTGTGGGGGCAGGGCGGGCGGGGACACTCTAGTCATAAAAAGGGAGGGACAATGTGTCTAAGATTTTCACAGCTATAAGATGCCTGGCATTTCTTCGCTGATATAAGACATTTCAAGATGTTTTCTTCTTATGAAATTTATTTTACTTGCCACCAAATAACCCAATATAACCAAAATAAACCAATCTACATCCTTTACCATCACCATCAAGCTACAGACAGTTGTCTTTTGGTTTCCATCATCCAATCCTATATGAATGCCCAACTAGGAATTGAGTGTCTTCCTTCTAGAGGGTATAGGCACTTGAAAATTTAAATCTAGGAATCGAGCCATTTTTAGCATGTTTAAGTTAAAGTTCAAATCTGACTGAACGTAAGCAGGACTCAGAATCCATACGGCCCGTCCTAACAGAGCAAACAGCTGTGAGGTCAGCAGCAGCTGGTTTGTTCAAACAAGATCATCAGGCCCCTCGACTTATTTAGAACATACTTCAAATATTTAGTTCCTCAGTTCAAAGAGTTTCTGCTGGAGCGCGATTCATTTTTATATCAGCGTGATGAAGTGCGGCAATGGATTTATGCTGTAGACATTTTTAATTTTTAGGAACGTATCTTAGTGTTTTGTTTGTTTCTTTTAAAGACTAGTCATTCACAGTGAAACAGTGTCCCTGCATGGTCACGAAGCACCACTGCAACATCCGTCTATACACTGGTATGAATATTTGGGTCGATATAATCATTTCCTCGCGTTCTTAACAAATTTATTTCATAGCACAGAGTTAGAATGTGATGGTGATGATTTTCTGAGTGATTTTATTTGATCGAATGCATTAGCTATTAGTTTTTTAATAACATCTCATGCTAAAGGTATGTGATTAATGCAAACTAATTCAAGGGAAGGAAGAAACAATAGTAAGAGGCGCCTTGTCATTTTAATCAAACTGTGTCTATACTGTTTATACTGTTATGGCACCAGACACTTGAAAATCCTTGCTATTTTACTGAACTAGTAGGATAGGAAGAAATGGAAATACAATAAGAGTGGTTAATAATGGAAAATGTTTTCTTTTGGTTTTTTACCAATTTTGTCTTCCAGATACTCATAAAAGTGTCAAAGGATGCTCCGCCAGAGCCATAAGGGTTGGCCAGAGATATGCAATGGCCACAATAACTAGAGAAACTCTTAACGCAAATTATCCTTTTGCTTGAAACCCTAAACTTATCACAAATCACTGGACTTCACATTATTAAAAATGCCAATAAAGAGAGAGAAAAACAATACTAAGATATCTTGTCTTGCGATGAGGACTTTTCCCATCAAGTTATTTGGCTTCACAGAAATTCCTAAGTGTAGCAATCTTTCAAAATAAAAGTTTCCTTTCTGCAGAATTGCTCCAGGTAATACGTACGACACTACTACTTGCTGGAAAGCTGTTATTATTTGAAAGATGTTATTGTTGAAAGCGAGCACCCACATACGTTCTGAATTTAAAGAGTTGAGGGTATGGAGAAACATCATTTGGATTTTTAAAACAATAACATGATTAAGTCCAAAAGAAAGGATTTCCAATGCTTCCAAGGGGAGGTTCTTTTCCTTTAGCCAAAATTTGGTATACGTATGAGTCAACAAGCAGAGATAAGTGGGAAGAAGAAGGGAAGGAGGAAGAGACTGAGGGGGCTTGGTTACATAAATCTACCAAGTAAGCCTTGAATCCTCAACTGCCGATTGAGATAAAGACCCTCAACTCCACAGCTGCTGGCTCGGTTCTTCATTCTTCTATTTATCTACTTTTTTATTTATTACTTTATTCGTAAACTTAAAAATACTTATAGTAAACAACCAACAGACTTATCAGGTATTTACTAGGAGCCAAAGATATAAAAATGGTGCTTGCTTTTTAAAAAAATCATATTCTACTTGGTGAGAAAGACCTCTAAACAAACAAATGTGACACAATGTAAGTGTTATGCTAAAGGCGCACACAAAACACCCATGGAAAAATGGTTTTCTTTCTAAAATGGAAGAAATAAACTGAAGAGGAATAAGTACAATGGATAAATGGGGGAGGGGACGAAGACTTGTTAATAATAAATTATATATTATGTTGTTATGTTATATTATATTATACAGACCTATATAATAACCAGTCTACTATACCTTTCAAGCCAATAATTCAACCAAGAAAAAATAGTGTTTTACCACAAAAAGGTAATGAATACTAGTTCTTCTTTCTCCATAGCATCTTATTCTTTTTCTTCTACTTGTCACAACTGGTAAATACATATTGTTTACACATACATTTTTAACATGTGTGTCTCTTACTAAACTGTGAGCTCCATGAAGCAGGAACCACATCTATTTTCTTCAAACTTCTGTACCTAGTATCCAGAATCTAGGACATAACAGAAGCTTAACTATCTGGGGAGAGAATAAATGGATAGGCCTGAACATTATGGAAAACACTGGGGAAAATGCCCCCCCTCCCCCAAATGAGATGGCAGCATCATCATTTGGGTACAAGGTAGGTAAGGACACTAGACAAACACTGCCTGAAGCCTCAGGTAAGAAAGAAGAGGAAGGTGCTACTGATATCTGTGGGCAAGAGCTATGACCAAGAGCGATGTCACCCATGTGCTGGAAAGGCACTGTGAATTTGCCCCATTGGCCTGGATCTTTCTGATGGGTCAGGCTTCTATTCGACTCACCTTTTATGCCTGGAAGACCTGGTGTCCCTGGATCCCCCGTCTGGCCTCTTGGTCCAGGATCCCCCATTTCTCCTGGATGTCCCATTGGCCCAGGCACCCCTTGATTACCTGAGGATGGCAGGGAAGTTTTGCAGACACCCAGATGCAAAATGAGCTACATTAGCTGGGAAAGTCATTTATGTTCTTAAAATATGAGTAACCAAGACACTTTTTCTTCCTAGACCTCCTAACTCTAGGGAGAAAAATACACTTCACCTCAGAAGGAGAAAATACACTTCTGAGCCATTAAAGTCGCCAATTATGATTTTAAACCCTCACTTTATTCTGAACTGGCAGAAAGAGGAGTCATTAAAATGTTGTGCTGTATGTATGATATTTACCTTGAGTCTTAAGGAGAAAAGAAAACCAGCATCCTGAATGGCAGGTGAATTAGGGAAAGCTAGAAATAAGCTTCTATCTGTCAGACTACCCTTCATGCCTGGCACTCTGCTAGGCACTTTATAGGTGCCCAGATCAATCCAGTAAGATAGGACTAGCTCCAACTGACAAGTAAGGAATAGCTAAGTTTAAATGACTTGTCCAAAGTCACAAGTCTGAGAACTGGCAGAGCCAGATCTGAACTCAGGTCTAAGTGTAGGCTGACTCTTTCTGATGCACCAAGAGATACATAAGCACCTTGGACTGTTCCCAGCTTCTTTTCAAGATACCTGGACATCCTGGTGGTCCAGAGGGGCCAGGCAACCCTGGCCTTCCTGGTGGTCCTTTCTGCCCTTGAACACCAGGCAAGCCCTTCTCTCCGGGGACTCCAAAATGCCCTAGAGAAGGAAAGATCAAGATCTGAGTAGTTGCTCTTTGATGCAGTAAATCTAGAAAACCTCCACATTCGGCCATTGCTATTCTTCCCTATGCTTACTTTCTTATATTAACAATTTTTCTATTGAAAATATAATATTAAGGAAAATTGAAAATAAAACACCTATAATTGCACCACCTTATACAACTTTGCATATGCATACAAAGTGCAAATAATATCAATAATTTTATATTCTGATTTTTAAAATTAGCATTGAATCATAGGTAATTTTCCAAGTTTGTCACCATTTTCCTAATTATTATTTTTAAATAACTGGCTGATAGCTTATTGAATTAATCTAAATTAAATTAATTAATCCAAATTTTTCCTACTATCGGCCACTCAAATTAAGTTTTTTCTCTATGCTATTATGCATAATGATCTTTATACATCATTAATAAACTTTTCTACTATTAAATTATTTTATTAGGAAAAATTCCTAGGAGTAGAATTTCTAGGTAACATGGTATGATATGTGGGGTCTTTTTTATTCATTTTAAAATGCTGAAGTATTTTAAAGTAAATCACAGACATCATGGAATTCCAACCCTAAGTACTTCAGGAGGTATGGCATCTGAAAAATGGCATTTTCCTACATAGCCAAAATAACATTATCATAGCCAAGAAAATTAACAACGATTCCTAATGTTGTCTAAACTCATTCGATATTTGAGTTCCCCGACCTGTACCCTTAATGTCCTTCATAGCTGCTTTGTTCACACGAGGCTCCATTCCAGAACCACGCATTGCATCTGGTGGATATATCTCTTAAGTTAAAAAAAAAAAATCTATAGAGAACAGTTTGGTTGTTCTCTGGTCTTCTAGAATAAACTATTCAGCATTTGGTTCATGATAGAGGTTACCAAATGGTTTGGATAAATACTGTTCTAATTCGTACCATCACATGTAAGCCACCCATGGCTCCATCAATGCACATCCAAGACTAGGGCAGGTACTCAGTGAGGACTTTTTAGTCCGGTGGTTGGTTTTCTTGCCAATTGAGTAAGGATGAAATAATATCCCAGACTTACATTAAATCACATTTCTTTGAGGACTAGAGAAAATGACTACTTCCCCCTGTGTTTATTTCCAATGTGTGACTTTAATACAATAGGGTAAACCAATAGTCTGGGCTAAAAAGGAGCAGTTGAATCAGCGAATAAAATAGAGGGCTCTGTATTTACATATCCTTGGAGGTACAGTCATTTATTATAATGCACATAAGACAAACCTATGTTAGCCTATATCTGTTTCCTGATCGAAATTAATATCTATGAGGCTCTCTCTCTTTATTTTATTTATCTTGCAAATATTACTATAGTAAAAATAAGGCAGCATTATTCTCATCTACAAATGAAAACAACTGTATTAAAAAGCCTGCCTCCCTAATAGCAGTTGTAGTAAGAACAGAACTTCTGAGTTCATCTGTGCTATATTTTCTCTCTGAATTGCAGGGGGGAGGGAAAACTAAACCCAGTACAAACACACGTAATCCCCTGAGACAGGCAGCAACTCTCTGCCTTCTCATTAGGCATGTTCAAATTCAATGCAGCTTTTTTCAGTCAATGGAAATTGCATATTTAGGTAAACTCTGAGCTGGTGAATAACATATGATGTAATTTTTAAATTTTAAACAAAAGCTATGCATATGGGAAAGAGAACAATTTAAATGTGTTAACTACAGGAGACCAGAGAAGTTACGCCAAGGCAAATTTTCTTTAAAAAGTCTAAATGTAAAATAACTCAGATTTATGATTTTTAAAATAAAATATTAGCTAATATTTTATTAGCAAAGGTTCCATTGTGGACTACTTTCAGCTTATAAAATCTTACTATTTACAGGGTTTATATAAAAATAGCAATAAGTGTTACAAAAACCTCTTAACATTTTGCTGACTGATGATGATGATGATGACTATTACATTTTACATTTGTTTGGCAATTTTCAGCTTATAAATTGCTCTTAAGGAATCTCATTTGATCCTCAGAATGATCCTGCAATATGCATAGGGCCAATTTACAGGCAAGGAAACTGAGCTCAGAGGTGATAAGCAAATTGCCAAGATCTCATGCACAGTAATAATAAGGTTGACCTTGAACCACTGAATTTCCTTTCTGAGATTTCTTACTCTGGTATTTAAGATGAACTCCCATAATGCAAACCTCAAAACTATTTCCCCTCCAAATGTACACTTAAGCTATACATTTCAGTTAAAAATATTGTATTATTTAAATATACTTGACAGTGTCAGAAGTTTAAAAAAAAAAAGCCCACATGAAAGAGAGTGGGAATGGAAGCCATTGACAGAGCGTGTTTTTCTGTTAGACTTCCATTTAAGCAATCAAGTGGTATAAAAACAAAGAAATGGAATTTTCCATAATCACGCTGCTCAGATTTTCTTTCCGTTCTATGGAATGAAACATTGCTATAACCAAACAGAATTTTAAGTTAATGCACAAAACTATTAATATGAGATGCTTTAATTTAAAAGGGACCCATATAAATACAAAACTGGCTTCTAACCTGTTCACTATGAGCTAAATGATGTTGGGTGTAACATGTCTAACCAGTCATCCACGGATGGGCATCGTTCTATCTATGCAATGAGTACCCCTGTGCATGTCTCTTCGTACGCTTGTCTGATTATTGACTTAACATAAATTCCTGTGAGTAGAGTTACTAAGTTGAAGAGTATGCATCTCTTGTCAACCCTGGGTTGTCCACTGTAGCCAGCTGCAGCCTCGCCTGAAGGGCAAGAACTCACTGTTACGTGGCAATCTGTTCTGGGGGATTACACGTCCATTGTTACTGATCAACAAGGTACCATGTTGAAGCACTTAGGTTTATTGTTGGTGATGAAGTTTTACATTTGTTTGGTTTTGAGTAAATGAGATATTTAGTGAAGGAGACATTCAGTGATATCTGAACAATGGCATGCCTCACGGGCATTTGCAGATGCTTCTCCGAGTAGGAAACAAAGGGTTGGAATGACAACCTGCAGCTGTTGTCAGTGTGAGTGGTTATTGTCAAGGTATCATTTTTAATTATGGAGACTGAAAAACAGTCCAAATTTTAATTGCTTGCAGTAGTCATCGTCGACTGTGTCCAAACCTGGGCGTGCCCAGGGAAGTGTAACGTTATGTCAACGTCATTGGTCACAGGAGTCATGGTGGAAAATAGATTGCGAATCCCTGGTGTGTAATCACGATGTCCTCCTAGGCCAGGGGTGCCATGCCGTGTTTAGACATAATCCTTCTGATATGCATTTTAATGGGCACGAGGGGAATAAAATACTGATATATCATTGCCGACTCAAAAGATAAAGTAATTGTTCTATTTTTCAACCAAACTTATTCTTTTTTGTTTTCATAAGAAAAATATGTAGCTCTACCTGGACATCCAGGGCTCCCGGGCTCACCATTTGGACCACGTGGGCCAAACTGACTTGCAGGCTCACCTCTGGTTCCTGTAAGTGACAAAATGCACGAACATTATTTAAGAGAATTTAATTTTGTCTCATACAAGTGACTTAATAACTTTCGCGACATTTGTCTTTACAGTCTATCTTCAAATGTTTCAGGAGATTTTTGAAAAAAATGCTTAATCCAACATAAGAACAAATAGAAACATAGATACAAGATGTGATTTAAAATACATATACAACTTTATAGTTCATACAATCATAAGAAATTACAGATCTTAATAAGTTCAAATTTTTAAATTCTCTAAATAGTTTCAATTTGGGATATCAATGTTAGAAATTATTTGGCACTGAGTGACTAAATCCTTATACTGTGTTTTGGAAACAAGAAGAATTTGTCGCCGTTTCAGCTGCTGCAGTTACATTTCGAGCTCTCTGCAAGGAAGCTCAACTCAATGTCCTTCGTAAAGACAAAGTCACAAAGGCACACTTTATGGATAATTTCACGAGAGGTGGCACGTTCAAAGGCCATTGTAAGCAGCGACTCCCACAGTTCCACAGAGCCATTCCACACTGCTGCAGAATGTTTCCAGACACAAGGACTTATGTTGTAGCTGGGAGCCAGTTAAACAGAGGACTCAAAATGGTATGACAGGGAAGGCCAGACAATAGATGGAGTCACAGGAGAATAAGAGAGCTGATTAGGCATGATTGATAGATCTCGCCCACCAAATACCCCTTTCTAAAGGGTCCCACCCACACCTCACAGATGGTTCTCTTCTACCTGGCCCTACTCATAATTGGAGCTAATTGTTCGAGGAGTAGGAATCTGGTCCATCCCCAATCAACGAGGCTTTACTCCAGAAGTTGGAATAAAAAGCGAGAATTTACGATCCCCGGCTATTGAGGCAGAAAGCAAAAGGATTACATGGTGTAGATTATCATGGAGCCCTGATGTGGAGCATGTTGGAGTGCGATCCAAACGTATCCAGAAAGATCCAGAAAAGATACTAAATAGATAGCGAAGAAACCAGTCGGTAGCCAGATAAGGAAAAAAGAGACCATGGAGAATGGCAGAAAAGTCTCAAGAGAGGAACCATGGGCTGCTTCGGGGCTTGATTCATGAGCCTTATGGTCTGGCAGACTGTGTCTTTTCTCTGTGGGATCCATGAGATATTTTTTACTCCGGTATCTAGAGTGCATTTCAGTTCCTTGCAGACATGGCCTAATATAAGTATAAAGGAAATGAGAAGAGTAGGTTTGTACTTGGAGAGAGGCAAAGGGACTATAATAAATTCATAGGCAAATAGAAGAGGAGCGAGTTCTGAACCCTGAAGCTATAAAGTATCAAAATATATAAAAACTTCTGTACCTGTGACCATTTCTGAAGAAGAGATTTAGACTATTCTTTTTGAATAAATATGTATGCACAGTTCATTTTTTTCTTATAGCAATTATCATATTATTTATGGAATATCTCTCAAAAGATATAGCACGCATCATTGGTGGTAAGAAAGAGGATTTTTTAGGTGGTTCATGAATTAGTATTTTATATTTTAAAGTTATTTATTTTATATTAAAATAAAATGTAACCGTACATCAAATTCATAGATAGTGAGGTTAAAAAGGTGAATCATTTTAAAGTATATTTAAAAAAATATTAACCTAATGGTATAGAAAAATAGTAAAAATTATAAAGGTTTTATGCAAACATTATAATTGACGGTATCCTGATTTCTGTTTGTTTCAATATTAGGTCGACTTTCAACTTCTGTTTCCTGGAAAGGTGATGAGGGTAGAATGTAGGCTGTGTTACAAGGCAACATTGTTTTTGTCATAAGGTAAACTAAGGTCTGCAGCCCATTTTGTTAATAAAGTTCTATTGGCACATAGCCACACCCCTTTGTTTGCATATTGTCTAAGGCTGCTTTCATGCTACATGTGTTTTCATGCACAGTTGAGTACTTGTGACAGAGACCACAAACTGAAAATATTTATAATCTGGCCCTTTGAAAAAAACATCACTGACCCTTGGATTATGGTTAAAATGTTAAAATAACCCAATTGTAAATTATATGTGGCCAGGGAATTCTTAAGTGGACTATTAACTTATGGAGCTGTGGTCACTATAAGGACAGCTGCAAGGACTCCCTGGTGGGAAGTCATGGCTTTGGCCTTCTCTATGTACTGTGACTCTCATAACTGGGACCTAAAAGCTGTACCCGTGTGGAGTCCTTAGAAGAGATTCTGGCTCCTGTGGGGCATGGGACTTCTACGCCGAGGTGGAGAGTACCCACCTATGTCGATCTGACTTCCTTGCATCTGAGTTGTCACTTATGGAGCTGCAGTCACTATAAGGACAGCTGTAAGGATTCCCTCTGAGGAAGAAGACCGGATGTGCCCTGCAGACTTGCTGTTTTCTATCTGGTACCCTTGGATCTGAATGACAAGTGTGGAAGATTTGGGTCTTGAGTGTTGGACTATCTGGAAGAGTGTAAAAAGAACCCCTCGGCGTTGTTCGATATGCTTTGCTTTTCATGCGAAGAGTGCTTGCTCACAATATTATACACAGCCAGGACTCTGAAGTTGATGGCTGGCTGCTGTATCTGTTAACCATACCTTTAGGTCCTCTTGTTCCATCAATTCCTGCAAGTCCAGGGGGCCCTGGAGGACCTGGTTCACCCTGATAGTTTAATGAAACAGAAGTTACACCTTAATTGGGTTTCAAATACAAATGACACATGCATGACATAATCCACTTATAATTTTCCATAACCAATTTGGTTTTTATAATTCACAGTGATAAATAAATTTGGAAATACATTGCAAGCAGACTATTACATGGGTCTAGTTTTTAAAAGCTGATAAAACTCCCTCAGAATTAGAAGTATCAACACCAACAGGTAGCAACCAGTTCTTTACACTTGATGGTAAAAGAGTAATTAGATCACATAACTTGAATTTTAAGACTTAAATGAACAAGTTGATACTAAATAAACTTATTAGAAGTTATATCACACAGTTTTTTATCCCCAAGGATGGGTAGAAAATTGTATTACATATATTCCAGAAATTGTGATGTAGGCTACTATACTACCTCCTGGCTTCTCAAGGGATATCTTATTCATGATTGTAAAGACCAAATGTATTTATGGCAAAATCTATGATATCTGTAATCAGCTAGGAAGGCTTAGGAACCAGAATTTGGGTTGTTTTACAGATGACTTTCTGTTCTAGTAAACTAGAGGTCATGAGGCAAGTCTCTATAGAGCTGTTTAAACTAGGCTGCGGGTAGCATGAGAAGTAAGTAACTTGGTCATCTTTGTCATGGGAACCAGGAGTGAGCACTGGTGAGAAATTACAGTTATATCACAGCCCTTCCAGAAGTCTCCATTCTTCCCTGAGCCAGACCCTTACATGGGAAAGGGCAATGATGTCCGCTGGCACATATGACTCCTTATGGGTATCCTGAGAATGGAAGATTTTATCATTTCTTCCCTCTTAAAACAGCAGCCACTCACCTGGTCACCTGGAAATCCTGGAAAACCAATGATCCCTCTCAGCCCAGGTGAGCCTGGGGGGCCTGGGGAGCCCGGCAGCCCCGGCTGCCCATTTCGCCCAGGCTCTCCTCTGTGAAATCCGGGTGGCCCGTGTCTTCCCGGCTCTCCTTTCCTCCCTGGCACCCCAGGGCTGCCTTTGTCACCTGATGGGGGTGGAAATGTTCGAAACCTGTTTGAGGAACTCTGGGATGAGCCATAGTTCGGCTGAGAGTCTTGGTCCTACTTTTAGAAGATGAAGCCGAAGGTATTGAGAATCCTAATTCTTGCCCTAGGCTGCAGAGATGGTTTGTGGCTTCAGGGACCTGATTATAGAAGAAGGTGATCTTGAACAGACTCAGGGCCGTCTGACTGGAGTGAGTAAGCAGGATCCTTTGCGTCAACATGCTCATTTTACAGATAAGAAAGAACCTACCCAGAAAAATTAAAACCTTTGTTCACTAACAACCAGTTAAGCAGAGAGCCAAAACAAGAATTCAGGTTTCATGGAGATTGGGAAAGAGAACACAAGTGTTTAGATCAAAATCCCAGCTACACGTGTGCTGTTTCTGAGGCCGGCAGCACAGGCAGGGGGATGCTTGTTAGAAAGGCAGAGGCCGACTTGCCCCAGCCCTGTGCATTCAGAATCTACATTTTAACAAGAGTCCCCATGGACTTACATGAACATCGCAATTTGAGAAGCACTGGTCAAACCGACTTGGGTAGTCTTCGTGCTATTCATTTCAATACCAGCCACTAAAAATAGGGGTATTTAAACCTGGAGCCAGGGTTGTATGTCTAACTAAGGATTGTTCCTAGTTTGGAACATCTAAATCAATAAATACATATGAATTTCAGCTCAATTCTAGCGTGGAAAAGAAAAAGAATCACCATAAGTTCATTGGTACACATTTATATCTAAAAAGTGACCTATCTTTATCTTAGCATCACTGGGAAAGTTGCCTCATGCTTGCCTGAACAATCTGTAAAGAAGTCAATTTATTTGATATGGGTAAAAATCCGAAGTGTTTACCTTCTTGTCCTGGGAATCCACCATCTCCAGGAGGTCCAGGTTCCCCGACTTCCCCATTTTTGGAAATTATAGCCATTTCTCCTTCATCTCCTGGGCGTCCTCTCTCTCCTTTAGATGTTAATTATGCAAGAGTAGAACAAAGAGAAGCATGACCCACGCGATTCTTCTGTCATGACGCTTCGCGTCCAGTCTGCAAGTCCCCGTTGAATCTACTAAACTGTATTTATGTTTATAGGTTGCACGGTATCAACATTTCAAATTGGTTTTCTAAAAGAAAGGCCAGGCCTTTTACACTCCTGTCCCAACTTGTCCAGACCAGGGACCGCCCAGTGAATGTTTGTTAAATTCAGCCAAACTGGTCTCGGAGTCTTAAGCGAAAAAAGACAGGCTTGAAAAGTTCCAGGTCTGAAATATGTCTCTTTTTTTTTCTATAAAATTTAAATTGCCCAGCTCATATTTTCTAGGTCCCTATCTTCCTTTTCCTAGCCACTCCTATTATTTTCCTTACATTAAAAAAAAACAAGACACTTTTCTCAACTTGGTTCTGCACATAGAGAATTCCAGAAAGTAGGAAAGGTACATGATGTAGCTGCCTGATTTTCGTAAACACAGCCCAGTTGTAAAGCGTGTTGGAGTGGGCTCCTATGAGCTTGGTGAGAGCCAGTTATTAACAATTCGAGAATTTCGTAAGCCAATTGTTAAAGAGTTGGCAGCTTTAAATCGGCCATGGTGAGAGAATTTATGCTGATCGGCAATCACTGCAAGTCAGGGCATCTATTTAAATTTTGTTTTTGTGAACTAGTTTATCTGCACATCACTGGCATTAACCTCATTTTTTACACTTTTTAGTGGTACAATTGTTTAGCAACATAATAGCACAACAGATATTACATATCTAAGCTAGCGAAGAACGACTCTTTAATTTCTGGATTCTGCATAAATAATTTACAGGCTAGTAAAACAAAAAAAATAATAATAGCAAAATCAATCAACTGAGAAGTAAAAGTAATTTGAATTAAATATGAGGCTATTTGCCCAAAGGGCTTTAAGGACAAAAATCTTGTTTCTAAAAATTGACAAGCATTCATTCTCAATGCTGGAAATGAAATGTTATGCTCACTCACTGCGGTCTCATGGCAAAGAGGTACAAGTAAATATTTAACAGGGGTGGGCCCAGAACATTTAAACCAGTGATCTTGAAACCTCTATTTTTTATACTAAGGAAAATTCTTAGTTTAAATAAAGCTTGGGGGAGACCAAACTCAGGCCCCGATGTAAGTGGACTCATTCTAGTTCAGAGGTTGGTAAACTACAGCCCAGGGGCCAAATCCTGCCTGTGGCCAGTTTTTATGCAATCTGTGAGCTCTGTATGGTTTTTATGCTTTTAAATCATTGGAGAAAATCTTAAAACAAGAATAATATTTTATGACATGCGAACACTAAATGAAGTTCAAATTTCAGTGTCCATAAATAAAATTTCTCTGGCTTTCATGTTACGAAAGTTGAACTGAGTAGTTGCAACAGAGACCATACTGCCTGCAAAGCCTGAAATATTTATATCTGGCTTTTTAACAACAAAAAAAAGAAGTCAGTTTTTTGAGTTTTTTTTTTTTTTCATTAAAAACAAATTGAAACAGAATTTGGGGGCCAGGAGCCCTTCCCAAAAGGTGAGCAGTTTCTCCAAAACCCAATAGCTATAAATCGAAGCACTTGTTAATTTTCTTCTATTAACAGAGAAATTCATTTACCATCGTTTTATGTAATCCGATCGAGAGGTAAGAAAAATTGCTTTTGTTTCAAATTCTAAAACCACAGAACCAAAAGGAAGAGGAACGCAAGCTGCAAGACAGTCCCATTTTATTTTTTTGGACATCATATTTATAGACTCTGATCAAATACCGCAAGCAAACCTACATTGTGTCACTGTGCTGGAAACTGCTTTTACCTTTGGCGCCTTTCACTCCCGGGTCTCCGAGGAAGCCAGGCCAACCTTCCTCTCCGGCTTCTCCCTTCCTGCCGGGGTATCCCTCTGGGCCAGCCTTTCCTCTCTCTCCCGGAAAACCTCGGAAGCCTGGCAGCCCCTGGGGTCCTGATGAAACAGAAACATGACTTTTTAGGGAAACATTTTTAAGGCTAGTATGGTTCCCAGATTTTGTTCCTTGTCATCCATGTACAGACGTGCACTGCCACCTAATTCTGAGTTTGTACTGACAGCGAATAACCACTATCAACCACATAGCATGGAACAGCTGGGCTCTCCCACTTGGTCCTCAATTTTCTGCCCCACAGATCTCAAGTGTGGGCCCTTAGGTTTCTGAGTCCTGATCTCATGATGGTCTCAGAGAAGTGGATGTGAGGGAGGAGGATGGAGAGAGGAGGGTCCTTCAAAGTAGAAGCGCGTTAGCCCTGACCCTGCGATTTATGGCTTCTACCCAGTTCATCGAGCAGAAGTGTTCCTGGGTTCTGCGGACCTAACACCACACCACCCTTTTCCCATCCACCTACACCAAAACATTTGCCACCGGAAAAATGCAGAGGACGAGGAGAGGGAGATGTCACCAAGAGAAAGACAAAGCCGGGCTAATGTAACAGAATATTCTGCAGTGCAGTCATACCTAACAGGCTTCACCTGGCTGTGGATTTCAAGTTTCTAAAATGAGGAAAATAATTGAGAAGTACTACCCACCCTTTGGGCCTGGAAGACCGGGTCGTCCATCATCCCCAAAGGGGCCTGGGATTCCCGGGGGTCCTGAGGGTCCATCTGCCCCTGGCCGTCCCGGGACTCCTGGGAGGCCCTTCATTCCACCTGGGCCAGGAGGCCCCACTTCCCCTGGCTGTCCTTTCCAACCGGGGGCACCTGAGACAAAGCACAGTGATGACAGCGTACGAAGACTGAAGACTGGCTTCACACAGGAGCAGTAAAAAAAATATTCGCGGTAGGTTAAATTCGAATCTATGATATCTAATTGTGTATTGCAATTAAACAAAGTGCAACAGTATTTATCAGCTAAAAATATATCAGCAGCACCTCTACCATTTTACGAATATATATATTTTTTCTGGCTGCTATAAAAAGAAGGGCGGAAAATATTTAAAATAATTATTGCTTGAATGAATATTTCCTGATAAAGATGCATGAATAGTGTAAAGTTATTTTTTTAAGAGAGATGAATAGGGGTAAAAAACAAAATGTTATCTGTATTTACTCTTAGGGAAAAAAAATACTAATAGAAGAAAACTTTCCAGGTGCTTCCGAAGCCACAGCAAGTGAATTTTGGTCAGGCTGTGAACTGTGATGAGCAAATTGTAGAAATCAGAACAACATCATCTATTATTATTGCTGCTAGAAATAAAGCTATAGGGTTGATCCTACAAGACGGCATATTCCTGCTTTGGGGTAAACGCAATAGGATTTACAATCTGAATGGTGAAATGAATTGAAATGAAGACCACATTGGAAACAGCCCCCCAGCACCTCGTGTTGACAGACATTCCTTCATGGGTCTCTGTGAGTTCCTACATGTCTTGCTGAGTATGCCAAGAATGCAAGGTCGCGACTGTTATTTACCTGGGCTATTTCCCAGGTGATTTTTGCAACGAGCAGCCTTGGCAGATGACAGATGACACAGCACTTCCGCAGTACAGAAAGAAGGTTGTCTCGTGGGCTACTATAAGGTGGTGCTTCCCCAGACTCAGTGCAGATACTGCAACCCCCTGTGTGTGTGGCATCTATCTAGCACCTCTTATGTTGCCCTGAAAGACTTGGGGGATTTAGGGAAATGACACAAACCAACACGAAACTCATGCTACCTGCTGTGCAGTGAATAATGACGCGTCCTTAGTCTCTGACCCAGAAGTTTTGGTTCTGTGAGCATCAGTGAAAAGGCAACCAGCAAGCTCATTCCTCTGTAAGTCAGGTAAAGTCTCAGACCCTTCACAGTTGTTGACACCTGTTGATACTTACCTGGACTGCCTGGAGCCCCGGGGAGTCCCGGTTGCCCTGGTAACCCAGGGGCACCCCTTTCACAGGAATGGCCAGGTGGGCCTGGGACACCTGGAAATCCAGGGCTTCCCTCTCTGCCTTTGGGACCTTTGAGACCTGGGAATCCGGGAATGCCAGCTGGTCCTGAAATGATACCATTCGTCCATGACACTCATGGCATAAAACCATTCAGATGACCTACAACAGAGGGCTCACTCCTATCAATACTGGAAGTCAATGTTTTGAACTGGCTCAGTGCTTAAATGAGTTAAGTCTCTCAGTGGATTTTCTTTTCACAGATCAGGAGCTCTAAATGAAGGGAAAGCCGGGCATAGCTAAGAGGGTTAAACTCGATAAGGTTATATAGACAACAAAGAAGTTGCTTATGCAAATGGAAAAAACACGTGGTTCTTTCTGATTTTAATTAACCTCTAACATTGCAGCACATCTCCTCATTACTTACAAATTCAGTTTGTGCTGCACAAATTTGCATTTTGTAAGATATTTCATCACTTGAACTCTCAAGTTTCTGTTTATTGGAAAGGCAGCGTCATAATCTTCAGAAAGAAAAACAACCCTCTCCCCGTAACTCCCACCCTAACCAAGAAAATCTATTTTATTTTTCCACGTTTCCATTATATTTTGGTTCATATGTTTACATTTTTAAAGTAGTCATCACAGTGTGTATATGCAATTGTTAGATTATTTCACATTGCAAATTAACCTGCAAATGTTTTCCATTTTGTTGTAATCTTTACAAATATAATTTTAATCCCTAATGCTAATAGCTGAATAGTATTCCTTTGGCTGTGTGTGTCTGTGTTACTTAACTCTCTTCATTGTTTCCATTGTTCCTTTATTATGGATAGTAAATATGACAGTTGACCCTGAATGGGTCCATTTATACATGGATATTTTTTCAATAAATACATGTAATACTATAAATGTATTTTCTCTTCCTTATGATTATCTTAATAACATTTTTTATTCTCTAGCTTTATTGTAAGAATCCAGTATGTAATACTCATAACATACACAATATATGTTAATAGACTTTATGTTATCGATAAGGCTTCTGATCAATAGTAAGCTATTAGTAGTTAAGTTTGCGGAGAGAAAAAACGTATATGCAGATATTTTACTGCTCGAGGTATCAGTGCCTCTAACTCCCACATTGTTTAAGGGTCAACTGTACAAGTGTATTTTCACATTAACCTTTTTCTTCTGTTGAATACTTCCTTTAGACAGATTTTCACAAGTGAGACAGTGAGATTACTGAGTCAAATTATCTTCATTGACTCATATCGTGTGTTATCTTGTTCCTTTCCAATTATTTAGGTTTTCGTAAATGAATATTTTGACTGATAAACTACCAAGTAAGCTTCCTGAGGACAGAGAATGTGGCTCACTCCTTGCCCTCCATTTGCTCCATACTGTTGTGCTATCGTGGGTCCCAAACAAATGCTGACCCATCCAACGTCAGAAAGAAATGAGGGCAGTGTTTATTAAAAGTGGTCTGGGATCCAGTCTTGGTCACCAACACCTGAGGGGCTAACGTTCAGACTGGATGACTGGGCCTCACCCAATCCTGCTGTAGTAGATCGGGGTTCCTTAGATTGGGGCCCAGAGTTGATGATTTTAATGACCCCCTTACCCAAGGTTATTTTTAAGTCCATTAAAATCCAAAAGCCTCTGCTGGGGATCAAGAATTCTTAGTGATCTCAGAAGAGGATGTGAATCAGTGCCAGGGTGTCCTCTGTCCTGACTTTCTTTGCTACCTTGCCTGCTACCTCTCCTGGAATGCAAGTCCCTCCACCCTGTCACCTGTTCGAACAAGTCAGCTTGTTCCCCAGGGCTCATTTCAGGCCCCGCTCTCTCATGGAGCCTTTCTGAACTCCAGCCCACCCTGCTCCAGCCCTCTGAGCTGCTCTTCTTCCCCCCGTCTGTCCTGTCCTCCTCCAATCTGGCAAGATGAGCGGGCAGATTACACAGTCTCTGCT
>NW_006431920.1:4374744-4380704 GCF_000325575.1 Pteropus alecto | reverse complement strand
CCGAACTGGGTTGACTAAGCCACAGTGAGCTGCTCTAATTTGAAAACAACCAATAAAATGCAAAGGGAATGTAGATTATTAGAAATGTAACCAGTGCCTATACATGAGAGAAGACTCTGGTGTGACATCTTTTCATTCTAGATTTCTAAGGAAAGATAGTCTAAACACTCTTCAGTGACCTGTTCCAGAACTGAGCGGGCTTTATGGACCACAGGGACAGTGCAGCCATCATACCTGCAGGCCCCGGATGTCCTGGATCACCTCTAAGTCCTTTCAATCCTGGCGCCCCTGAAAGACCTCTCTTTCCTGGGGGTCCTGGGTGGCCATAAGCAGGGTCTCCAGGGATTCCTTTCTGACCATGTTCTCCAGGTAAACCGGGGGAGCCTGGGGGTCCGACAGGAGAGGACCCCTTTTCACCTCCAAAACCTGGATCTCCCATGTCACCACGAAAACCTATTGAACAAAAAAAATGGTTTCAATTGTTAAATGTAGAAATATAGAACCAGTGTACGTGTAAGACTACTACTTCGATAAAAACATTTTTAAAAAATACAGAGGTACTTACTAAAATTAAGAGTAACGTAACAGATAATGTTTTTGCCACCTTTTGCAGGGAAATAAGTTGTAATTTTATATTTCCTAAAAGCCAGTGCTGTTTCCCTAATTGCTTGCCTTCTCTGGCAAAAAGTTTTTCTGGACTAAGCAATTTTTACAACATAACAGACCAATAATATAGCCTATCATTCATGCTTCAGGGGAAAGAAGCCCTGAAAATTTACAAAATCATCACAACAAAGAAGTTATCAAAACACAGCTAAGAGCTTATTGTATCAAGAAAATCCATTCCCCATTACCTAGGGATCTCTGGGCCATTTCCTTACCAAGATCATCTTGTTTTAGAGCTACGTGACATTCCTAACTGAAAAATACTTCACTTACCAGGTGGGCCAGGTATGTCTGATAGCCCTGGTTTGCCACGCCGACCTTTCTGCCCATCAAAACACCGCAGCCCAGGAGCGCCCTGAGGACCTGGGAATCCCTTCGGACCTAAAAAAATAACAACGAAACACAGATTCAACAAAATGCGAATCAGATGAGAACAAAATGCGGTGATTAAAAAGAATTCTGTGTTAAGTTTTTAAAGAGTATTTCCACCTTACGGAGGTAAAGATATGGCCTAGCCTGGTTTGCATTACCACCTTACAAGTCACGTGCTCCAAATAAATGCTTCATAGAGAGCGATTGTGATAAGGAACTTTCTCAGAAGCCATACTGTAAAGCAGTGGTCCTCAATCTTTGTGGCACCAGGGTCCTGTGCTCCTATGAGAATCTACTGCCTGATGATCTGAGGTGGAGCCGAGGCAGTGATGCTGGTGCTGGGGAGCGGCTGCAAATACAGACGAAGCTTCGTTTGCTCTCCTGCCGCTCACCTCCTGCTCTGTGACCCAGTTCCTAACAGGCCACAGACCAGTACCAGTCCGCAGCCTGGGGGTTGGGGACTCCTGCTGTAAAGGATGCTTCCTGAAAGCCTTTGGATGTATGATTGGGTACCTTCCCATCCTAGGTCTCAAACACAAATATGTGAGTATAGTCTGTCCTTGCTGGAGGACAGAGGTGGTGACCAGTATGTGGCCTGATGAGAAACAGCCAGAGTAAAGGCTGAAACCTACTTCCTTGCATCTTATTCCACTTGCCCTTAAATAAAGTGTAGGCAGAAATCACCTATAAAAGGAATTGAAGGATTTGTATTTTAACCTGTGATTTCCTACTAGGAGATATCTCAGCTAAAAAAAAAAAAATTTACAAATCCTGGACTTCAAAGGACGTACAACTTAAAGTTTGAGTATTCACTTCTCTTGAGGTGAAAGCTACTGAAACTAATCAGAAACTTTGTTTAACCATCCACGACAAGATACCAGTAAATGTGAAAAAGAACATTCAATGAGCCAACCAGCAATGCTTCATTCCACTGATGTAAAACTGCATTTTCACACCCTGCCCCTCGCCCTGTGGTGGATGGAGAGTAGTTCCCACACTTTGATCTGGGGTTTTGTCATGTGACTTGCTTTGGCTAATGGGATATTAATAACCATGAACCAGTGAGAGGTGGGAACTGTGCCCATGAACCTGAGCTGTCCTCATGCAGTTCTGCAATCACATAAGAGCACATGCTGGCCTCAAAATGAGATGTGTGTTGTAGACATGGACTGGAGCCAGGGACTAAGCCAACACTGACCACTGTAGGTCAGCTGAACTCCAACTAACCTATAGACCAATAATAGAGAAAATAAATATTTGTCATAACCCACTAAGATTTTGAGGTTGTTACACAACATTACTGTGATGAAAGCTAACGGTCGTAGAGGGCGATAGTCATTCATCATCCAAACTTTAAATACTTTTTGTACTTATGTGGGACAAGAAAGGTCACCTTTAGTAGAGATTGCTAGTACTCAACTGGTCAATTTAAGTGAACTCTGAATAAATAAAGAATTAGACAAAATCCTTCTATAGATTTGGGGCTGAATTTAACCATAAACAAGTGATTGAGTCAAATAAAGCAGTTTCATGAGATATAGATATGAGATCATTCTTCACATTGTTTCTGGTTAGATGTTTGGGTCTCTTAGAAAGCAGAATTGAGTAAAACTCATAACAGTAAGCAAATAATCATTTTTCACTCTCAAGGCATAAGACAAGAAAGGAGACATAATTTTAAAACTCTCAAAAGAGGGTAGACATTTTAACTGATATGTGATCAAGTCAAGGTAAATTTTGCTGTGAAGAGATATGAAAAACCCACCTGGAGTGTGTCCAATCCAGTAGACCAGAGACCCAATGTGAATTACTACAAATGCTGTTTCCCCATAGTCCCTCACAGGCTTATAATAATTTAGAAATACCTTAACTCTTAGCCTGTGGATTTGCATTTGGTTTATCTCTCTTGCCAGGTCTTTTACTCTGGGGGATGTTTAAGACAGTGACTTCTCATTGATCATACCTGGAGGTCCATCAAAACCTGGAGGGCCTGGCCTCCCAGGGTAGGTGACATTACAAGAAATCGTACCACCTGGAATAAAAAAAGAAAAAGTGGCATTCACATAATTGATAACGCAATGTGCCATAAATCACGACAATTCGATCAAGATGTTTTTCACAGATTATATGTGGAATTCAAAGGAAAACTCGAAAATATCACAGATCACTTGAACTACTATTATTCCAAATTTCTAGAAAATATGACCTAAAATTTGAATTTCAGCTGTCAGAGCAGTTAAAAACATAAGGGGACTAGGAAAAATATTGGTTTCAAGAAGTATCCATTTTAATAACATAGAATAAATAATGGATTGATAGGTCCCTGGATGTTGAATACAATGGAATCGGAGCTTTGATAAACCATGAAATAGCAGCAAGCATCCCAGCAGGTTTAGCCCCTAGTTTGGGTGTGGGGGAATTGGGTAAATGGAGAGACTGAGCAAGATATTAACAGCTATCATTTACTGAGGGCCTGCTGTGGGTCAAGCACTTCAATGATATTGTCTCCTACTTTTCTAATGACTCTATAATGTGGTTATTGCCATTCCTCATTTTAGTTATTGAAGAAAATCAGACTCCAAGATTGTGCCTCTGAGTTTCCTTCTCTTTTAAAATAGAATGTTACTCTTTTATAGTAGAAACAATACCTCATAATGTACTATTTCATATGCTCTCAAATCAAAAACATATGAGATGAATAAAAATAATGCTAGATTTTGATGGGTCCCAGGCCACGATTTTAAATCTTATTGAATTCCAAGATATTTGCCTTTCTATGTTGTCAAAGTGAGAACCAAATATATTATTTTCTTCTGAAATTTCATAAATAACGATGTAGCTCAAGGTATACAGACATAGTAGAAAAGAAAAAATTTAAATAAATTTTTTTTCAACCTTTTAAAAGTTTTCAACTATAACACTGCAGATCACTTTATAGTTTGAAATTCACAAAACTGTCAAATATATTTAAAACCTCTTCTTTTTTCTCCCTAGAATGCTTACAAGTGGATTTTCAGGGACAATGATGTACTTTTTAAATAAAATATTAGTATCTTTTAGTTATAATATGCTGCATTATCTCAAAATATTATAAAAACTGTTATTTTGAATACATATATATGTAATTTTAATACGGTAAGATTATATCATTGTTACTCAGAAATGAAAGACAGGCAATTTCGGTACGTCAAACAAATAAATCAACAAAGTCAAAGATATCTTAGCATTTTAAGGATTTGTTTTAAATACTGATCGTGCTGCAATGCTTTTATTTGTTTGACAACATTCAAGGTTCGGACAGCAGCTCGATGGGATCTTATTTAGCGGTTCTGCCACAGCTATAATATCTTGGCCCAGAAGAGAGCCTCACTTAAGCCTCCACGACGTCACTTGACATTCTGTCACACAGAACGTTGAAAATTACCTTTCTGACCCTTCATGCCATCCGGGCCCCGCTCGCCTGGTCGGCCTGGATCTCCTGGTTGGCCCCTTTCTCCTGGGGGACCAGGAAACCCCAGTCCTGGGGGCCCCCTAGGTCCTTCTCTGCCAGGGGGACCTGGCGGTCCAGGAAATCCTTGGTCACCTGGGATTGCGTCTTCATGATCCCCCTGGGAACGTTCACATTGTCAGTCAATTACTGATCTTAGAAAATCCATGAACGCAAAGCGGTCATGGTCATAGGCTGATAAAATATATGCAGAAAGCTCATAATGCCAGGAGACAGTGACTTAATAGCAAATGTAAGTTAAAATAATTAACTCGGAATCTTCTTAATATTTTCCATACATATTTACATATAAGTGTGCTTGGGTGTGTGTGTGTGTTATGCCTCAAATACAGAAAGCTATGCGGTTATGATATCTTAAAAAAAAATAAGAAATTTTATGTAGAACTTTTTTTGATATTAAATATAATAAAATATTTGAATACATAAATTAATGGACATAGTGGGCTTGCAAATTGAATAAGTTCTTATGCATTCGAAACTGGTTTCCTGCATTCTTACGAGAAGATCCAGGAAGCGACTCCATCGCCCTCCACATCTATGAACAAGGGGCCGACAAATCCTTTCTCCTTCTGCATAAGAATTTGAACTTTAGTTAACCTTTGAGTTCTGTTTCTCTGGAGACATTATAAAAATTCCATGTCAACTACATCGCTAGGCAGCATTCCTTATGGTAAAATCAAACCCAGTTTGCGAAACTTGTATCTGGTCTGGAAGAACTATAAACACCTGTGCAGAACCCTTGTTGACACTTCCTTGAATGGTGGCTACTGGAACTGCCGAGCTCCTTGTCCGATTCCCACAAGCTATCCTGTGGAGATGACAGCTCTTGTGGGGAATGAGGCTTTCAAGTCAGGGTTGCTCACACATCTGCCAGAGGTGGATCTCATGTCCTTCACCTCAACTGAATGAGCAGATCATGAGGAATGGCTGATGCTGCCCTACTGGCAAGTGGAGGGTCCCCTGTCTTCTATCTTTCTGAATAGCCTGATCCCAAATGTGATATATAATAGTCTGTGAGTCCACATTATTTCAACGAATCTAGCAAGACATCCCACAATGGGGGTGTTATAAAAATTCCTCTCCCAATTTGATCTGTAAATATACTTTGTTTTTTCACAATTAGCTTAGTACATAATGACAATTGCCACTCAGTGACATTGGTTTCTAAGTAGTTTCTCAAGTGGAAGAATGAGTTAAACAAAGATTACCAAGTCTAGAGCAGAGAAGATTATTCACGATCTTGATAATAGCTGAAAGGCCAGAAAGCTATAAACACCATCTAACCTGATTTCCAAGCCTCTGTTTCTTATTCACACTATTCCGTCTGACTGAGTTCCTAAAAAAATCAGAACATGGTTCTTCCCTCTTACGACACTCTCAATGACAGACAGCACAGTCTGGTGGGAACCACGTG
>NW_006431920.1:4356321-4374698 GCF_000325575.1 Pteropus alecto | reverse complement strand
TTGGAGGATGGATGACCTTGAGTAACATACCCCAAGCCTCTATTTCCTTACTGTAAAGGTGGAAAGGTAATCGCTCTTCAGAAGATGACTATAATGAGCAAATATCTAGCTCACTTCGATGACATTATGAGCATTCAGAAATACCTCACCTACCCAAGATATTTTAAGTTTCTAAGCACTGAATCATGATTCAGTCTTTTCTTATGACCTTCATTACCTACACATGGTCTCCACCCAAAACATGCTTGAAAAATGCAGAAATATCATTTATCAATGAGATTTTCCATCAGCCGACACATTAATTTAGTGGATTTGTACTAATTCACTTTTTTGCTTTCCACGCCCCTCATATGCTTCTTCACCAGGGGACAGAACTGAAGATAATTATCAGGGCCTGTGCTCTATCCATAGAGTCAACTGAACAGAACTCAAATCAGTGGGGAATTTACAGATACAAGGGATCCAGGACCACCACGAGAACAACACAAAGACCGAGGACAGAAAATCTTGCTATGACTGAACTGCCACTCAGGAATTTAGACCATCTTCCATTATGCCATACTTTTTATAACCATCTTTTTGTGGCAGTGAATCAAAGGTGACTCTGATTTATAGCATGTTGACACTTTACTGAGTTATAATTCTTTTCAAAGAAGGGGAAAATAGTTGTTTTGTGACCATGTAAGGAAGTGAAATTCTATAGCAGGAGAAGAATTATACATACTGGGAGTCCTGGATCCCCCTTCTCTCCAGCATGTCCATCCCAGCCATGTTGTCCCGGCTGCCCTGGAAATCCTGGGGGGCCATCAGGCCCTCTTTCTCCTTTGCGCCCTAGGAACAAAAGCCAAATGATATTCAAGCCCTTATCAGCAAGGGGTGAAGTGGAAGAAATTATAGGACTAAAAATAAAGGAAATGACTTTGACTCTATGTCGGCTAGTAGAGATTCCTCTGAGTTCTTCAGTTGACTAAGTCACACAAACACAACTACGCAAAACTCAAGAGAGGAGAATGACAATTGCCAAACCCGCTGAAGCTCTTATTTGAGGAATATTCCTTTTCTCATTTTGACAAGGAGGTTGAATATGGAGGTGCTAATCATGGCAGCATCTGCTCCTGCTTGCGAGATGTCAAACATGATACCCCATCTCCTGCCCATGGTGAATGGGGGGACATTCCACGGTTAGACATTTGACCCAGGTCAGTCTAGTCCTTTCTGAATTTTTTTTCTAACTGGAGCTGAGACGATAGAGCTGTCTTTTATATCTGGTTCTAAGAACTTGGAACTGCCTGGAGCACGTACCCACAGCCCAGGGAAAGCTAATCCTGGGGAAAAAAATACACGTGGCAGAATGAAAGATGCAAGATGCAGGGAGAGCCTATTAAGCAATCGTCTCAAGTAATCCTTACATCTAACCTTTCATATTTTGTTTAACAAAGTCAATAAATTACTTTTTTATTAAACTACTTCACGCTGGATTTCTGTCACATACAACCGAAATATTCTTGATTAATACAAAATACTATAACGCAGTACAATGCAGCAAATCAAAGAAGGTCAGCAATGAAGTTGCTGACAACAATAAAGATTTGAAGATGTGACTAAAGGAGTGTTTAAGTTCTCAAACAACAGACAGGATTTGAGGTTCAACATTCAGTGGAGGACAGAGAGTATTTTTTTAAGTAATCTCAATAATCCTAAATCTTGTTATAGATTTGATCTGTGGTCACAGGAGAAATAAATGCAAGAGGATGGTTCATATATCATTCATAAAATGGCAGGGAACAAAATAACGGGCTAGGCTCACCTTTAACTCTTGATACAACTGTGTCACCCTTTTCTCCTTTGTCGCCAGGTGGTCCTGAGGCACCAGGTTCTCCCTTGATGAAAAATAATAGCAACAGATCAGTTTAACTGTGACGGGTCAAAACTTAATAACATTCATATATATCTAATCTCTTCTTTCCTTCTAATCACCTGTTCTGGATTCTAGCTTGGCACGCTTGGTCTCCTTCTCTTCCCTGCCTTCCAAGGTGGGTCCTACCTTCCAAAATTGAGGCTTTCGAACTGTATATGAAAGCTGGTGGAATCTGAATATCGTCTGTACCTGAGTCAATAAAAATGTATCAATACCAATTTCCTGGTTTTCACAATGTACTAGGATTATGTAAGATATTATTGGGGAAAGCTGAGTGAAGGGTTAGCGGGAGCCCACTGATTGATTGTGCAACTTCTTGAGAGTCATAAAAGAAAACTTTATATCAAAACGAAAATTTATCATTAAAAACCTCTTTAAAACTCTCTTGGGCTTCGTAAAATAGAATTGGGAGGAAAGAGGAGAGTAGGTCAATCACAAGGATGGCTGCTGGAGCTGAAAGTAGAGATTGAGGGACGAGTTTATGATCAAAGAGATTGATATTGAAGGGAGTTAATGAGCAAGAGAGGGAGAATAAGAACTTTTTCTGTAGAGCAAGTAAACAACTAATTCTACTTGATGGGCTCATCATCTTTTGACTTCAACATTGCGCTAAGACTGGACTATTCGGGTCACGTTTTTTGTGTCACATATTACTGAATATCAAGTCATGTCAAAAATCTGAAAACCTACTGTTTGTATATTAGAATGGCCAAGCATTATAGCAAATATAGTTATAGAAACATTAAACATAGCTTAAGATTATTTATCTGGTGACCTCGATAATTAAGAAATGCAAGAATCTGGAAGGTAAGAATGACTGAGAAGACCATTTGCTTTGCTCACACACATGCCACCTTGCCTTATTTTCATAGAGTCTCACAATGTGCTTAATTTTATTTTTAACCGGCCCTTACCAGTTTACATGCAGTGAACTATAAAGAGGAAAAGGTAAAAGAGAGATACGCACAATGGCAGCATCAAGCGGTAAGAATGAAAAGAAGCCAAAAACGGTCCACCACAAGCATAAAAACTCAAATGAACAAAATGGTTGGGAGCTATTTAATGTAGAGGAAATAGAGCCACACACGCAGCACTCGATACCCAAGAACGTCACTGCAGTAACGCATCCTGTGTGTAACAATGTCTATGAGGCATCACCAAGGTGAGTGGAACAAATTTCTTAGTGGAAATAGCCAAATGAGACAGGAAAGGAACTTTAGAAATCATATGGTGCTAATATGGAATGAGTATTGCTTAAATTCTTATTTTTACTCTATATGCTAAGTTACAAGTGACAATGGGACAGGGCCAAAGTAAACGGCATACAGTATCCAGCCCAAGATATGGATAATGAAAATTTCTTCTGATGGATAGACTCTCAAGACAGAAAATTATTCAGATAGTATTTGAACCAATTGCTCTCTAGACAGAGAATGCCTGTGGCATGTTTAATAAATAAGACCTCAGTACGCCAGAAGAATGGATATGTCGTGGGGGTCTGAGCAGTTTATTAGCGAGCACATTGGAAACTTAGAATGCACTATAAATTGCTCTAAGGTTTTGCAGATACAGAATTTTAATTTCTAGAGTCAAATCATAGGCTTAGTTGAGCTAGTAAGAAAAAAAAAAATTACCAGCACTGTCTTTGGATTTCACTAGAGACATTTACTGACAACCTACAAAATGCCAGGCATTATTCTGAGTCCCAAGGACACAGCAGTTAACAAGATTGTTTTGCCTTTTTGGCACTTAGAGTCTAATGTTAAACCTAAGAGATTCCTGAAGCAAAGGTTCCTGGCTGCTTTGGAATTGAAAGCTACTTTTCACGATTCTAAGACCTGAGATCACTAAACACGTGTGTTAATATAACAATAAAATCTCAGCAGCAACAAAGACGTCCTCTCCGCTAGGCATGTACTAGTTGTTTCCTATACAGTCTAGATCAGTGCCTTCAAACACAGGTGCCCACTGAGGCCGTGCCCTTTCCAGGAAAGTAGGTGGGTGGTCATGGTGGGGACTGGAGCATCCAAACCTCCTCCCACAGGCACAGCCTCCTCTCTACTTCTGGCTGCAATGAGAATGCACTGACTTCATGTTAATGAATTTCTAATTTCTCAAGGGTGGCCATAAATCTCATATTAATAATATGAAAAGAAACACCATGAGGACAAAAGCAAACATGCCAGCAGGTTGGATTTCGCCCATGTCAGTTTGGGACTTTGGGTTTGCTCTGTAACTCCTCAGGGACAGTGATCTGGTCATCTTGTTCACTGGTGTGTACTTACAGCTCTCAAAACAGACTATTGCATAATTGAATTCTTACCAGCAAACCTGTACGACAGGTGTTGTTCTATCCATTTTATAAATGAGGCACTGATGCTCAGAAAGACGGCAGTGCTCGGCAATGTCAGGGCTGGGATTTGAAGCTGGGTGTGCCCTGGTGGGAAACCCCCAACCCAGAGAGTGCTCTCAGGCTGAGGCAATGAGTACAAAGCCTTGGTCCAACTACGGAAAATGTAACATTGAATTTGAACCTGCTTCCCTGTTTGTCACTTTCCCATCCATCTGTGGCTGCTGGAACCAGGCACCAGCATAGGAGAGAGGCGATGCACAGAGAAGTGAGAGCACTCACAGTGATTGTCTGTGGTTCCTTCGTGCTCCTTCCTCTGTCCATCCTCTTTCCATCCTTTTCTTTCATAGTGCTCTATAACAGTAGTCTCTAACTGTGGCCACAATGTGCAGACGCCATATGGGCAGAATCAGACACAGAACAAAGATATCAGAAATACAACCAGTCCAAAGACTTAAGCCCTGGAGCAACTGAATTACATAAATCTTCGCCAAGAAGGACAACCCTGGATGAACTAGTAAGCCACACTCTAAGATGTTCACCTGAGAAGCAACTCAATAGGAAGCCACAACCAATATTTTAGAGATCAATAAAATCTTCATTAAGAAGATTAAATAACAACAAAAAATGACTATGATAAGATGTTAAAATTATCGCTTCTCGGCCTTTTGGCTAAGATCAAGTGTAAAATGTTAAATTAGAAAAGCTGACGATAAAATGCAAATGAGTTAATAATTGCAGTCAAGTCCATTCAACATCCATACGTGAAGGACTTAGCTTCCTACTGAGTAGACTTTACAAGTATATGCTCTGCAAATCCGACAAGCGGGGTGCAGGGAGAATTTACTCATCACTCCCACTTAAGGGTCTAAGATGGGAAGCTTATCTTCATAAGATTTCCTGGGTAAAATGCAAAGGGTAGATGGGTGCTGATGGTTAGGCTCCAGGTCACCTCAGGATTAAGCCTTTTAATAAGAAGGCGAAAGGAAGGCTGTCTACAGCCTCCAAAGGGACACCCGAAAGGCTGTACCTCAACCTGAGTCACTCATAATGGTCAGCAAATGACAGCCATTTTGAGACAGATCTCGTCCACTCTCCAGCACTGAATATCACAGAATCTCTGACAATGCCAATATTTATATCTCCAGCCTCTACTTTTCATTTGAATGCTTGAATCTCATCGCCCTTGCCCATCTGACATCTCCACTTGCTGATCTAATTGGCATCTCAAACTTAAAATGTCCCCAGTGATTATGCTTCCTTTTCCCAACCTATGCCTGCTCCTCACACAGGGAAGTTTGGCTCCATCCTTTACATCTCTTCTTCCCGTATCCCATGTCTAGTTTAACAGCCAATCTGTTAGCTCTATCTTCAGAACATATCCAGAATCTGACCACGTCCCACCACACCCCTCACTACCAGGTTAATCCGTTCACGATCATGTTTCACCAGGATTACGGCAGGGATCTCCCTGCTTCTTCCCTTGTTCCTTATGGTCTGTTTTTAACAGAGCTACCAGAGTGATCCATTTAAAACAAATGTCAGATTGTCTCTCTTTTCTTAAAACTCCCCACTGGCTGCTCTGTGTCACCCAGAGTAAAAACTCAAAACTAACGCACCTCTAAAGCCCCACGCTCAGCAAGGCCTCCTCACCTCCAGCTCTTTCTTTAACTTCATTTTCTCCTGCTCTGCCCCTCACTCTCTCCACCCAAGCAATACTAGATGATGATGGCCTTTATTGCCACCTGCCACACTGTGTATTTACTCATCTCTCTGTCACATGGTGTATGTCCGCCAATAGAACATGGGCCTCCAGAGGGCAGAGACTGTGTTCTGGTCCCTGCTGTATTCCCAGCACCTGGAATAGCACCTGGAACATAGCAGGCGCTCGATAAATGTGAGTCAAATGGATAAATGAATGAGTGAATGAATGAATACAAATAATTTTTGGCCATTAATATATTTATCAGTTCAAAATATAAAATATATATCACACTATAAGTTAGAAGGAGGTCCAATTGGATTCTCTCTGTCTCTTTTAACTAGAAAGATTGTTACTGGTAAGAATTACTCACTGGTGGCCCTGGAGATCCTTCAGCACCAGGAGGGCCCGGGTGACCTTTTTCTCCAAGCCACCCAGGGAGCCCCAAGTCTCCCTTACTACCCTGCCTCCCAGGAAGTCCTGGAGGGCCTGGTGAGCCCATGGGGCCGGGCTTGCAGGCACAGAGCCCCGCATTTCCTAGACAGAGGATAAAAGGCAACTTTGTCATATTTCCTAAACAAAATCCCAATAAAGGCTTTACTATACAAAACTAACAGTGAAAAGAAAAACATAAAGGGTCTGACGTGCACATTTCTTATTGCAGACAACTGATGATGTGATGTGGGGGCATGGGGCATGGTGTAGGGGTACCCAGGCATGGCCTATGTGGAGGGACATATCGTTTCTAGACAGAGTGTTTTGAGTCTTAACGAACTCATCCTGACAAATTCTAGGGGGAAAGCTGATGTCTAGTTCTACTGAAGAAACTTTAATAAGAAGAAAGCTTCTTATTTTTAAGAGTTTAAAAATCTTTTATTTGATTCCTAGTTAAAAAAAAAAAAGTTTCTTAATTAGCTCCTGCTAAAGAAACAGCAAAAATCAAAACAAACAAACAAACAAACAAAAAAACAAAAATAAATTGTTTAGCGTATAAACCCTGAATATTTAAAGAAACAAAATAATATTTGAAGAATTATTAACTATATTGAATATTATAATTGATAATTCAGTGCATTGCATCTTCTAATCATTCAGAATCTTTAGTATTAAAAAATGTCTTTAGGGTGGTCAAACTCCTCAGCTCTCATTCCCACCTGTCTCAGTCAAAAAGGTACTAACAAATTTAGGGTGAAGGAACATAGAGCTTCTAATGAGTTTGAAAAATATGGGACCCACAGAAAGAAACCAAAATAAAAGATCAATGCAGTTCTACTTCTGCTTCTTTTAAGGAATCAAGAGGATCTTGTGAAATTTGCTTCACCACTTTGAAGCAAATTTCATGACAGGTAAATGTCCCCTTTATACTCTAAGACATGAGGATTTGACTTTTGGGTAAGTTCCAATCACATCATGAACACATCATGAAGTGGAGTGCTCATAGGGTATAAGATGAGTAACAAATCTAAATGAAATGCCACAGTGTACATTTCATAAATGCCTCTCAATCCTGCATATGTTGTTGACTTCTAGGAATTCTACCTTTAATGCATACTTGCCTTTTTCTCCTTTTGAGCCTCTTCTTCCTGGAGGACCCATTTTGCCTTTTACTCCTTGTGGTCCTGGGTGCCCAACACTACAATATATAACTTTACAGTGGAAAAAGGGGGCGGGCAGAGAGAATCACATCATTTTTGTGAATGTCTCCTACAGAACAAGTAGACGTGCCTCTTACGCGCACGTTTTCCCTTCAACCCCATTCTTTCTCCCATTCCTTTCCTATGATTCTTTTTCTCTGATACAAGAATAGATATGCAAATAGACCATACAATTGTCGCAGCATGCTTCTACATAATCTTTGGTGAAGCCATTCCTAAGCTCAGCCCTAATTTAGTGGGTTGCAGAGAAGGTAATGGACAACAAAACAAAACAAACAAAAAAACTAAAAGTATATGGCAAAGACCTTTAAAAGTTCCTCTTTAATAATCAATAATTACCTAATGAAGAAAATATAAAGCAGAGTTTGTAAAAGAAAAAATTCAGAGGCATCTGATTAAAGATGACATATAAATGTAAACAATAAGCTCCTTGTTCCCCCGAATTCCAGTAAAATAGCAGATAGTAAAAAATGTTATAAAAAGGCATAAGCCTACAAGACAAAGAAAAATGGACAGGAAACAACAGAAAAAAAGATGTAATAATACTTAGTAGACTCTAAAAGCTGAATTCTAACCAGGCAGGGGAAAGCGGAGAAAGAACACAATTTACATGAGAAATTTCTCCCAAAGTTCAGGAATTGGTACCTCTGAAGTAGAACGACAATGAGGCCCCAAACAAGGTGATTTGTGAAACAGTTAAACCATAAGATCCCCTGCTCAAAAATTGCAGTAGGATAAAACGATACCTCCCCAAAACTGGAGGAAACAGACAATGCAGCAAGAAGAAAAATTTAAAAGAAACTACATAATTTAAAAAGCAGATGAAGGAAGCCATTTCATCTCTGCAACATGAATAGGCTGCTGCAAAAGGAAACACTATAAGAGAACAATAGCAAAAACCAAATCCTTAGAAATTAGAAAAAAAATACATGATTGCAGAAATTTAAAAATTTAGGAGCAGAGATGGAAGACAGATTTGAGAAAATCTCCCAGAAAGAAAAAAAAAACTTAAAAGCACAGTCCAATTTAAAAATGGGCAGAAGACCTGAACAAATATTTCTCCAAAGAGGAAATACAGATGGCCAATAGACATATGAAAAGATGCTCAAGGTCACTAATTATCAGAGAAATGCAAATTAAAACCACAGTGAGATAGCACCTCGCACCTGTCAGAAAGGCTGTCATCAATAAATCAAGGAACAACAAGCGTTGGCGAGGACATAGAGAAAAGGGAACGCTCATACACTGTTGGTGGGATTGCAAATTGGTACAGCCATTATGGAAAACAGTCTGAAGATTTCTCAATAAATTAAAAATGGATATACCTTTTCACCCAGTAATGGCACTTCTGGGTATTTATCCAAAGAAAACCTAAACAATAATTCGTAAAGATCCATGCACCCTTATGTTCACTGCAGCTCCATTCACAATAGCCAAGATATGGAAGCAATCTAAATGCCCATCAACAGATGACTGGATAAAAAAGTTATGTTTCATATATACAATGGAATATTACTCAGCCATTAAAAAAATATGAAATCCTACCATTCACAACAGCATGGATGGACCTAGACAATATTATACTGAGTGAAATAAGTCAGACAGAGAATGATAAATACCATATGATTTCACGCATATGTATAATTTAAGGAATAAAAAGAACAAACTAATCAAAAACAGACTTACGAATATAGAGGACAATCTTGTGATGTACAGAGGGAAGTGGGGCTGTGGGGCTGGGAGAAAGAGGTGAAGGGTTAAAGAAATACAAATTAATAGTTGATAGATGGTCACAGGGATGCAGAGCACGGCCTGGGAAATGGAGCTAGCATTCATGTAATGGCTAGATGGAGAGCCAAAGGAGAGAAAGAGCAATTAGGGGGATCATTTTATAAACTATATAAATGTCTAATCAATGTACTGTATACTTGAAACTTATAATGAAATTAAATTAAAAAAAGAAAAATTAAAAGGTGAATAATAAAGATGATAAAGAGAGACATGTAGGATTGAGTCTTTGATAAATCTAGAATCTAAAAAGAGAAAATAGGGAAAAAATAAAGGAGAGAATACTTTCAAAGAACTACTCCAAGAAATGTTTCTACCTAAAGATTAAAAAAAAAAATTTTCCCTAGAAATGTAGGATTTGTTTTGGATTGCCTGCAAATAAATGCAAATGTACCCATACAAAGGCCAATCATTGTGAAATTTAAGAATATTGAAAACAAAGAAAAATACATAAACTTTCAAACAAAAGATCAAATATTTCAAAGTTACTGAACTCTTCAGTGACAACACGGTAAGCTAGACAACAGTGGAGAACGCCTTCAGAAACCTGAGGGGAAAATACTTCAAACCTAGAATTTTATACTCAGCCAAAATATCAAATAAATTCCACAAGTGAAATAAAGGCATTTTGGACAGGTAAGATCCTTTGACCTATACCCTTTCTTCAGAAGTATAATGAGAAAGTAAATAATTGAAAGAAATATATGAGTTGTGAAAACAGAGATGGGGGATGGGGAGGAGAGAGAGAGAGGAAGAGAATTCATTCTAAGGACAATGGTAAAGGAAGATCTTAAGACAGTGTCTCTTAAGACAGTGTCTCAGCAGCAGATCTAAAATACAATCTGATGTAACCGGAACAGGTCAAAAAGCTCCAGGAAAGACTTGTGCAAAGAGAATACTGAGAGAATATTTAATGAATTATATGTATTATTAGAAGATTTATACAGTGCTGGGTGGTTGAGGTTGAATTAGCAATAAGTACATTAAAAAAACAAGTAAACACACAAATAAACAAAAGACGACTGTTAATAAAATGTGCTGGAAAATAATAACATATAGTGTCGTATCACTGAACCAGAGAAGAGCATTTTATCACTATTATAAATTCTGAATATTTATGTAACCAAAATTTTGATAATAACTATATTTTCCAATGTGCACATGTGTGGTTGGGAGGGAGGGGGAAGAGAGCTACATGTATCTTCTGCAGAGGGAAGTCAAAAGATAATGCTCAAACCGAAAAATTAAGAAATAACAATATAAGTATGTTGAATAGAGGCAAATAACAAAAGATCCAGGAAGGAAAAGGAGAAGGCGTTGCCTGTGATGGCAGTTCTCCTATTATAAATTCTGAATATTTATGTAACCAAAATTTTGATAATAACTATATTTTCCAATGTGCACATGTGTGGTTGGGAGGGAGGGGGAAGAGAGCTACATGTATCTTCTGCAGAGGGAAGTCAAAAGATAATGCTCAAACCGAAAAATTAAGAAATAACAATATAAGTATGTTGAATAACAAAAGATCCAGGCAAATAACAAAAGATCCAGGAAGGAACAGGAGAAGGCGTTGCCTGTGATGGCAGTTCTTCGTGACTGGCTTTGTACAACTATTTGACTCTTAAGCTAGGTCCATATATAATTCTGATCAAAATTAAAACTATATTTAAGAAATAAAGCTATATAAATTTACAAAATTTGGTCATCGGATTTAACTTCTCCATCAAATATTTTTATGTGCATTCATGTGATCATCTAACATCAATTTACTTTTTCTGTAGTATTAATATTAACTCGGGTCCTGAAATGTTCGATAATTTTTAAAGACTTAGAAAATCAAGTTCAACATAAATGCCAATGAATGTGAATGAGGAGGACTTTACCATCTGATCCTGGAGGCCCCTGCAGTCCTGGTGCTCCAGGCAACCCAGGTGGTCCCGGGTTCCCCGGTTTTCCTGGAGCAGAATCAGGTCTCCCAGGAATACCAGCTGCCCCAGGAAATCCCGGGTGACCAGGAATTCCTTGTGGTCCAGGGTGTCCCATTATGCCTCCAAAAGAAATCAAGAATGAAAACCAAATATAGTATCAATTTAAACTTTTCTGTAGATAAAATCAAATTGGTCTATTTTTCCTTAGGCTATGGAATTTTTTTAAAGGAAAAAAAAAGTAGTTAAGAAAATAATTGAATATCCCAGCTATCAAAACGCCTCACCTCTGATGAAATAATCACACAAGTGGAAACTAACAGGTTTGAGGAATCAGATTTTCTTACGTTTCCCTATTCTTTAGGGTTATTGAGAAATAAATACATATTATTTAATTAAAATTATTTTTTTTCAATCTTTCCACCTTGGTGAAAATACTATAAATAAGCACATTAGCACCCTTAGTAAATAAAAATATGAACTCGCATAATCACTTATGGAGGACATAAAAAACCACAGCAACCTTGGTTGGTGGGAAAACACGGAGGTGCTGAATTCGAGCCTGGCCTCTCCCTCTCCTGCCACGGGTACTTAAGTAGGTTATTTAGCTTCTTTAATCCTTTATATATCTACCTCAAAGGCCTGTTACAAGGATTAAATAAAATAATCCACATGAGAAGCTTAGTGCAATAACTGGCAATAGCACACGCTCCTTGGATGATAAGATGTTCACTGTGTTCAAAGGTCAACACGAGTAACGCAGCAGCAGTTAAATCCTGTTTCCCCGTGATGTCCTATTTCCCTCGCTGGTGGCTTTGGCTTACAGACACCTGAAAGCCCTCGTGTGAAAGTGACCACATCTCCTGTGTTTTCCTAAGCGTGCCTGTTCTAGAATCTCTTTGTGGAAGACTGTGGTTTTTGAAGATGACTACCACAGTTGACCTTATCCCTCACACTCTTGGAGAACTTTGACACTGCCCCATCAAGAAATGGAGCGTTCAGCTCCCTTTGAACGTGGCGGGTTTATGTGATGGCCTGGACTAATGGAGTATGGAGGGAGTGATGCTAAATGGTTTCCAAGGCTAGACTATCAAATGTGATTAGGCTTCTGCCTTGTGAGCTGAAATGCTTGGGACCGAGTCCTAACCCACCGTAAAAACAATCTCATTGCTCCAAAGCCACCATCCTGTAAGGAAGACTAAGTTAAGTGCAGAATCCACATAGATAGGCCCTGAGACTATATGAGAGATGTAGGCAGGAGATAGACGCATGGCCAGTCCTTGGGTTCCAGTTCCAGCCAGCATACGGCTGCAACTGCATGGAAATCCCTGATCTAGAATCACTCAGCTGAGCCCTTCCTGATTTCTTGAACCACAGACAGAGCGAAAGGTAATGAAGAAGAGTCCAGTTGAGACCTCAGCAGTAGACGCCTCATAGTGTCCCTGGCTTCACCTTTCCTTGCCCTATAGTTTAACAATAGATGGTCCCCTGGGGCTTGACCCAGAGCTTGGAAAGTTCCCCTGCCACAGAAAATTGCCCTGAAGTTTATGATTAATACGCTTGTGCTTACTGATCACAAGCCTTCTGGTCTAGATCCCTTCCAGACTATTCGTCTTGTTCCTGGGTTGCTAACGCCACCGGAGGACCACGTTGTCAGAGGGATGGCTCCGTGAAGCGCAACAGACCTCCCTCCAACGGAACCATCATCAGCTTCTGGAATAATGCCCAGATTTTCCCTTAAATAACCTAAGCTGGACTGAGAAAGACAGTCAGTTTTTGAAAGTGTTAATCTGCTGCCTTCTCAGATCACCAATGCTGTGACAATAAATGCTTATTCTAAATATCCCAACTCCTGTGTCAGTCTATTGGCTGAGTGGCACAGACTGCACGAGCATCAGACTCAACTGCCCTCTAGTTGCAGTAATATAATAATTGTTATTATTTTAAGCCCTTAGGTTTAGACAATTTGTTCAGCAAAAGACAACTGAAACCCTGTGAGAAACCAGTAATATGGCATGCTAGTTAATAATGGCTTTTATTTTTGTGTGCATACGTGCTGGGACTCTGCTTATATTTTCACGCATTCTCTCTACTCTTCAAACAACCCTGCTAAATTTGTACCTTATAGATAAGTCGTGGAAAATTTTAGACAACTATAAGTAATAATAATAATAATAATAATAATAATAATAATAATTACTAACAAAGTAAGTCTTTACTATATGCCAGGATATATTCTAAGAATCATATACTTATTACTTCTTTCAGCCTTAACAAAAATTCTATTTTGCAGATAAAAAAAAACTGAAGCACAGAGTGGTTTAACAAATGCCCGGGATCACACAGCATACAAGTAATAGAATCTGGAACACTCTTAATCCATAGTAAAAACGCATAATTATTTCACTACACTATACTAAGTGGCAAGGCTGTGATTCAATCACAGGTGTCTGATTCCAAAATCTTGCTTATCCCATGGTAAATACTGTAGGTGATTATAAGATAAAATATGTATAATAAAAGCTATACACACTGGTGTACTTAAGACAAAATGAACATGTGCTCCCGTGGACTCGGCTGCATGCCCTTCCTAGGACCTGACTCGGTATCTCTGCAATTGGTCATTGGATGAACCTGGATACTGTCTGATTCCAGGGAAAATGCTCAACTATCTTCTGGCAGGGATAATGAGTAACAGTGGGTGGCATATCATAGCCGTGACTGCCCATTTGTAGAACATGAAATCAATTAAATTGTGGCCAGCATTAAACTATTTTTTTTTTTTAAGAAAAGAATGGAATAGAAAATAGAATACGTCACATGCCATAAAGATATTTTGTGAAATTTGTTTTTCAATTATATGCATATGTGAGTATATATATGTGTCTGTGTGATGTAATATAAATGCAATATGATATAAAATTATTTCTTACTATGGGTTGTAGTGAAGATTTGAAAGTCACCGGGTTAATTCTTTTTTAAAAAAAAAAAGGCTTTTAGAATTAAGAAGATTCCTGTTATATTTTGGGTTTGAATCTGCTAGACATGTGACACTTTCTCCCACTGGGATTTGATTTCAATCTGCTGGAGGCAGTATTTTACTATAAATAAGTCCGAGAGGAGAAATCTAAGACTAGAGTCAAGTGCTTCCTGACCGACAGAGTACTCTATGTGATTTAGATAGTCTTGGGTCAGTTAAGCCAAGGCTATAATATCTAAAGATTAAATGAACTCAACAAAGCTCTACCTTTGCAGCCATCAGATCCTACAAAATGAAAGCTAGATTCGTGAAAGATTAAACAACAACTTTGTAGTTAACAATTGAATATCTCAGGAAACTTTTCAGTCAGTGAATGTAACAAGACTGGATAAAATTATATTTATTCCAGACTTTTCTCCTCAGATGTTTAATCAGTTCTCCTGGGATCACAGAATGCAAATATCCTCTAAATTTCTATTTCTAATCTTACTAGAAATATTAATCAGCACAACATTCGTAGGAGTTTAAAAAGTCCTTAGGTCAACATAATTATTTCCCAGGATCTTCATCAAATATTACCAAAACCTGTGTTGTGGTTGTTTTTTTTCTTTTTTTTTTTTGCAGGGGGGAGGGGCGGGGGGAGCAGGAGAGCTGGGTTTTTTAACTATTTTTTTTGTTTGTTTTTTTGTTTTTTTAAAGGTTGAATCAAAATTTTATGCTTTAAATCATAGCTTGTATTTCCACATTCAGGTAAGAGGTTTAAGTTGGGGTCTAGGCAGATCACTCAATTTTGATAAGTCGATGTCACCAGGGAATGTCACCAAGTCGATGTCCCAGAGGGTGGGAGAGACTTGAAAACACACTCTAACCCCAGCAGCAGCTTCTAAATCTTATCTGCATGTGATAATCTTGCGAAAAGCCTGTTATGCACACATATTCCTCACCACATCCCTGAGATCTTGATTGAATATTTCCGAGGTACGGCCCGGGTACCTGGATTTCTTCCAAGTAAGTGATTAATTGATCTGCGTCCAGTGGTCCTTAACCCTGGCTGTACATCAGAAATATGAAGCACTTTTATAATAGCAGATGCCTGGGAGTCCAGCATTCTTGGTCTGGGGCAGGCACATCCCTCAGTATTTCTGAAATGCTCCTAATGTAATTTTAGTACCGCCTAGAGCTGACAACTGCTGGTGTGGACCAGGATGGAGCAGACCTGGCTTATAAAAGCCAGTGGATTCGTACCTGCACAGGCTTCCCCTGGTCTACCTGCGAGACCGGGGGGACCGGGGGTTCCGACGGCCCCCATTTCTCCATAGCGTCCAGGGAGGCCTGGATCTCCTGGAGGACCTGCCAAAAATAATGACACGTGAATATAATAAACATATATCTACATTTCAAAACCCACACACAATTACTTTTTAAAGTACAACTAGGAGACTGTTTTGCAGTTTCTCACCGCATCTTAAATGTTATATCTTGGATGCGAGCCCCTTCGTCTGCCTCGCCTCTGCAGACACACGAACTTTGGGTGCTGCTGTCTTTGTCACTGATGTAGGCCGCTCTTTTCTTACAGGCAGCATCTTGATAGGTCTTAGTCAAATGGTTTTACACATATTTCAACAACTAAAAAGCCAACTTTCTGAAAGGTGACATAGTAAAAACCCCAGTATGTAGTTTCCATACTAAAATGAAATTTGATGCCTTATGCTGATAGAGTTGAACCAAGCTGCATCTCTCTCCCAGTGCTTGTATGTATTCATGATGTATTCATGCTGAAGTTCATATATTTAACCTGCCTAGTGTGCCAACTATGGAAATGCTGGGCCAGGCTCCCCTGCCAGGGCCACTCAAATCCCAGCTGCAAATAATTAATGGAGGAACAAAGTGAAGCACAAACCTCTGAGTGGAAGAGGTGGAGTTGCCAAAAGTCCTGGTGGCCCCGGGTACCCGCGGTCTCCAGAATCCCCCTGAAATCATTCATTCATTCACTTCTCTTAGAGATATGAACATTTTTCTCATGTGATCTGGCATTAAATAAATATTAGAAGGACCAAGAGCGCATGCACATAAGAAATAGATTATAGGCTGAATGGAGAAATGAATGGTTTATAAACTTCTAGGAAGAACAAAGGCTTCTGACCTCCTACCTATGAGCAGAAGTAAATAACCAACTGGCAAAGTTTTCCCAAAAGAAAAAAAAAAGTGTTTTTAACGCCAATAAAATGATTCTCTATTCATAAATTAGATATCTCTGAAGCCATGAAGGTTTGTAGATATACAATGAGTATTAACGTCTAACTTGGCACTCGAGAACAAATATTTTATTCACCTACAAGATCTGAATCTATATTTTGTTTCACCAGCAAATACTGTCCCCCTTAATTGTGTCTACCTTAATGCCACCAACGCTTGTCCTGAGCAAGGGCTGAATGTCAGGTCACAGAGGTTAGAAAGGAAAGAAAAGCATTTTATGGTGGTGAGAGCAGAAGGCATCCCATGGCCTGTGGCCCATGGCTCCTGTTTTTAATGGTGATACTATATGATCCCTATGAAGCTTTTTAAACTTTCGTTATTATTCACCTTCAAAGGGGTCATTGCTCAAAAGTGAAATGTAATTATCACCACATGCAATAAAAATAATATGTATGAAATTAACTCTGTCTCTCAAAAGTTACATCTTTTGAATCATCTTCTGAAATACTTTAGAAAATAAATTAAATAGCATGAAAGACGGAGAATTTTATCAGACAGTAGTCAAATATGCTCACTTTTTTACCTTTGGGCCAAGAAATCCAAAAGGCCCAGGATCTCCAAACACTCCTGGCTCCCCCTACAAATAACCAGAAACATGCCTTTTATAAAAAATGTGATTGGGTATCAAATGATCTCATTCTCGTTTAATTTGAACGACACATCAACCCACGCTCACTGAGATTCTGTGCAAAATCTTAACACCGCTTTTGGGCTGCAACAGCATTGTGCTTTAGTTTGTGCACCCGCAGCTAAATTATATAATTCATAAAACGGATGAGTCTCTAATTACTGTGTGCGTATTTGCGTGCACTGGCACAATTTCTGAATGACGCCAAACTGCATTTACACATGACAATGCATTTATCATCTCCACGATGGTGTACATTTACCTTTAATCCTGGAAAACCTGGAGATCCGTGGGAGCCAGGGTCACCCTATTCAATTCACAAAAATCAACACAAACAGAATTAAATTCAAATGTAGTTCGAGGATCATGTTTTACCTTCCAAGACTGCTCCATGGATATTTAATCTTATCTGCAAAGATAGCTGAATAAAAGGAAATAAATATAAAATAGAGTCCATTTCTTTATAACATTTACTATTTTAATTGATCTTTAGTCTTATCTTTAAAAAAAATTCACGTCCTTGCCAGCGCTTTAAATTAAGAACATGGTTTTATTGTTGTTCTTCCTTTTTAGTTTATTTAACTTAGCGCTTATACTGGGCTGAATATTTTTAGAATCATTGCAATATAATTTGTCTGGAGATTAACAGTCGCTCTATGCTTTATCGGCAATCGAAATTACGATGGAAACCAATGCTGTCCCATTAAGTCTTAAACCTAAAGCCAATGCCCGTGTGTGTTGGGGTCTGGCTTCCACAGTGATTCTATGAATGGGGATCCCATTAGTGACATGGATGGTGATGTTTGAGGCCTGATTCAGTGTTTTTCTTTTAGATCGGTTCCTTCTTTTATCAAATAGGTTTAAATGAACAATTCCAAGCTACTATCACACTAACACTGAGCCAGGCGGGAAATCCCACAATCCTGTTACTTCCTGCCAATTCTTCCATCTTCCACTTGCCTGTTTTATCTAAATGATGTCAATGGAAGGGGTGTTCTGGGACATTTAGCTATTAGACAATTCTTGGTGTCAAAATATACTATTCCTAGTTGAGGTAATCCCACTTTTCAGCTCTCCGAAATACTGATCTGGTTTTATAAAAATGGGAGAGAGAATTGCCTCCAAACTCACGGACGGCGTGAATAATCCTTACCCGAGGGCCTGGGAACCCAGGA
>NW_006431920.1:4338223-4356242 GCF_000325575.1 Pteropus alecto | reverse complement strand
CAAATCCAGGTTCTCCCTGAAAAAGATGGCAACCTTTAGGATGGTTTAAAGAACAATACTGCAGCAAAAGAGAATGCAAAACGAAAGGAGAAATAAAAATTACGGCCAGCAGGTTAAGGAAATCAACTACTTTAGAATAGACACCCTACAGGATTATGATAAAATAGTGAAAAATTCTAGTAACATTTAACATTTAAAGCAATGAGAAAGACTGTGCAAAATTAAAAAAGAAGAAGAAGATAGTACATCATACAAATATAAAAAGGTACTTTAATAAACTACCTTGGGTCCTGGTAGTCCTGGAGGTCCAATCACTCCAGGCATCCCCTTTACACCCTAAAAATCACAATGAGTATAATCTGGCTTATTATTATTATTTAGCATACTGATTTCAATCTCTTTCAGAAATTACCTTGTTCAACAACCATTCTACTAATTTTTTAAGAGGTTACTCTTCAGCTTCGCTAATTAGCAACTGAGATCTAAGCTCACTTACAAACTTGACATTACTCCGGCCAGTTCTCTGTGAGATGTGTAGCATCGTGGGGCACAGTGGGGGCCGGCATTGGAGCCAGGGCAGCAGACACAAGCTGTGAATGTGGCCTTTGAGAGGAGTGTCTCATTTTGAGCAAATTAGAGAAATTGAATCCGGTAATTGAAAATCGACAACAGAATCCGCCTGTGGCATCGGTAACATCAGTACTGCAGGCTGACAGAGGACTCGATCTTTGCCAGTCGTCGATCACGTGCCCAGTTCTACGCAATGGTTACCTTATCAATTATCAAAACATCAAGCCCCTGTGTAACATATCAAGGACCATTTGTAACATATAAAGGACAATTGGACTTCCAGTGGTCTTTTCAGCCCACACACCAAAGGCAAGATTAATGGAACACTATATGCTAAAAGACATGTCACAATTTAGTAGCCCAAGCTAAGTCTGCAACTCAGCAGCTGGGTGACATAGAGGATACCGGTAACCCTTCCAAACCTCATTTTTCAACTCTGCGCAGTGGGGTTAATAATGGTGTCACCTGTTAAGGTTGCTTTGGGTTTAATGCAGTGATGCATGGGGGTGCTCAGTATTTCACTGGCAGTGCACCTGCTCAGGTGGTGCTGGCCATTACTACTTTACCAAAGTAACATATGGATTGGGAATTACCTTTTCTCCTTTATAGAGACAAAAATCAGGAGGCTGTACCAGGAGGGTGGGTCCAGGAGAACCTTGCTGGCCAACTTCGCCCTTTAAAAAAAAAAAATCAAGATAATAGGAATTTCATATTAATTTTATTTTGAAATAAAATTTGAAATAAAGATTTTCCCCTATTTATTGTGATATAATGCTTACGATCCTGTGTGTATGGGTTTAAAGTTAAAATCATGGCAAATAAATGATATAATTTTAAATATTTATTGTTTTGCATAAGCAATATATGCTTATGGTTAAAAATAAATTTTAAAAATAAAAGTGATCCATAATCCTATTAAGCTCTTCCATTGTGGTTAGATTTAAGTTATTTCTAATTTATTTTCAATAATATTTTTAAACTCTCTATAAAATAATTAGCCAAAAGTTTTCATTTATGTCACTATAGATGTTATTCTTTTGGAGAGAAAGATTTTCTTGAATTGGGCTTGCCACAATATAACCATATATTCTTACTGTTAATTAGATGATTATTTTGTACTTTTCTGAGTCATTCTCTTATTCTATACTTAGAATTATCTTCCCTCTTGTGTCACAGTTAAGAGCAACTGATAGAGCAGGTCACCTGTGTCTACAAACGAGGCCCTTACTGACTGTGTCATTTGGGGCAATTTCCTTAAAATCTATCCTATCCCTAGTTTCCTCGATTCTTTTAAATCCCATTTTACTTCTCTCTGAAATGGAGATTATAATACTGCCTACCTCAAAGTATTATTTTGTGGAATAGATAATGTACATAAAATACTTACTCTTTACTACATTGAGTGGGACAAAGAAAATTCTCAAATATATAATTATTAAAACTGCTAATGTTTTTGATAAGTGGGTTTTGGGGAAGAAGAATACTGTTTTAAGTTTAAATGAAAGAAATACAACCAATAATTTTATTCCTACCTAAACTTGAGAAACTACAGAAGAAGCAGGAAGTTAGGGACATTTTTTCTTTGATGTACCCTGGCACCTAACACAGTGTTGGCGTAGTAGCTGCTTTATAGCTTTCTGTTGTGTGAATAGACAATTGAACAAATGCATAAACAATATACAAATAAATGGGTAACATGTATTGGTAAAGATAACCATATTTATTCTCATAGCTGGAATAAGCCTAAACAAAACCTAAAAAGGCTGATAAGCAAGGAGCTTCTTCAAAATGTTAGTCATGTTACTATTTTTCCATATTGCAAAAGTATCATTTATTTATATTGGTCAAATGTACAAAAAAGTTATGCAGAATAAAATGTAAATGATCCATAATCACATCACCTAGGAAAAATCAGTAATAACCAGTTAGGGCATTGTTTCTGAAAATAGGGTGGGCCGAATGTGTTCTTGAGTATCTGAGAGTTCTGCATTGAAATTTCAAAATTAGGTTTTTATTCATTCAACAATCCAAAATAATTAAAATAAGCCTATTTTGGATCATTCAAATGGCCACCTCATAGCCAAATATTTCTACTTTGTTCTATGGCCCGAGTTCGCAACTGCCCCTGATTGTGTTGATGCTGAAGTCGCTAAGTGGGCAATGCCTGCCTCACTCCACAAAGTGGGGGGGTTCTCAAGCAGGTGTGTGTGGGCTTCTGGTGCTTTGACATATTCCCAGGGGTCCATGACTTCCCGAGTTTGGGAAACATTGTGTCAGTCTATTTTCTTTCAATCATTTCTCTAAGTTAGTTGTTCTTCAAGGTCAATTGGACACACTCTCCCCCAGGGACATCTGGTAAGGTCTTGTTGCATCTTAGGTTTGTCACAGCTTGGGGGGGAAGGGGATGATGTTACTAGCATATAGTAGGTAGAGGTCAGGGATGTTGCTAAACAGAGTATCACACAGGACAGCTCTGCACAATTGTGAAGTATCAGTGGTGTCAAGGGAGAAATAGCCTGCTCCAAGTGTATATGTTAATGTATTTTGTTGTAATTTTTACCAAATTGAGCTTATACTTTTGTAACCTGTGCTTTCTGCTCAGCATGATCGTGCAGGCATTTCCTCACATCGTGACATCTTCCAGTATATTTTTGGCAACTTGGTCCTTCTGTTAAATGGCTGTGCCATAACTTACCCAACCACACTGGGACTCCATGAGAGAAGGGATAGAGTCTGTTCTGCTAATCCCCCACAGCCAGCACCGATCCTAGTGTGGTACAGAGTAGATGCCATATGTTTTGAACTATTTGCTCACAGTTGCTGAAAGAGCCAGTCACCACCTGTTAGCCATTCAGATTGGTTCTAGATAAGCTGCCATCTTGAAACAGCTTTCTAAAGCTTGCCCTTGCTAAATTTCATGCTTCGGCCGAAAGGACCGAGAGAGGGAGATTGTGTGTTGCTATATGCTTTTCGTTCCACTTATTTATGTTTTTATTTATGTGCAGAGTTGGAGATTTTGATGAAGTTGTGAAATTAAACCAAAGAAATCAGTAATTAAACAAATTTCCTACCCCAGATATATCATCAGAAAAATTATCAGATATTCTATCCCTTCTTGTTAGGGTGAAGTGTGCCATATAAATTAACTTGAATTTAGTGTTAAATTTTTGTCAGAACTGTCATCTTAGCATTAAGGGTAATGGTGCCATAATAATTCAGCAAAGAAAAATTCTCAGCCATACAATTGGGCAGCAACTAGATAACAAATGCAGTTAAGTGATCATCAGAACACATACTCCGCGAGCCGGCAGCACATACATTTAAACATCTGCTCCTCCGTGCAAAAGCGAATTCTTACCGGGTCTCCCATTTGCCCCTTTACTCCCACACCAGGATTACCCTGGAAACAGAAAAAATAAATAAATCTAATTACTTTTGAATACTAAACAAGTAATTACAAGCAAGACTTCTGGTTAAGAAATTTGTTCAAGTTTATTTATTAAATACTTTGGGAAGTCTCATGAGAGGAAAGAAATCACTCAGACAAGTAATAGTGGTCACTTCTCTTATTGTACCTGAGCTCAATTTGTGCATTTTACTCACGGCTGCCTACCTTCAAACCCGGACTCCCACGATGGCCGGGAAGTCCCTAAACCAACAGTAGAAACAAATCACACGTCAGTCATAGAAATCACGTGTCTTCGTTGTTTGTCCCAGATGCCTCTTAGGAAACCCCTGATTTTAAAACACCCCTGATGGACTTCTGAGCATGGCGGGCTGCTTGTTATTCAGGGAGATCCATGCTCCAGATGGACTCTCACTGATAATGGCAGGTGTGCCCCGATTCGTCGGCTGATAATCTCCCAAAGAGCCCACCTGTGCCTGGCCTGAGAGGGTGATTTTGCCTTTTTTATTGTATTTAAATGTCAGGTCTGGTTTGTAGAGGGTCAGAATGAGCAGAGCTATACTTACTGCTAACCCCGGCTCTCCTGGATGCCCCACCAGGCCTATAGGTCCTCTCGAACCCCTAGGTCCCTAAGCACGAGAAAAATCAGTGCATTCGTTACAAAACAAAGAAAGAAACAAACAAAAAACATAGTCACCATTCACAGCGAGAACTGTATGTAATCCCAGGTGGATAAACCTCCAAAGAAGTCACAGTCCTGGGCACATCTGCCTATTGAAGCAGCTCTGGCATGGCCATAGGGCACAAAGTCACATGGCAACAGCACTCTGGCAAGTGTGACAAAGTCCTACATTAGGATTAAATTAAGACCCAGCGATCAATCTACTTACTTGTTTACAAATAAATCTTGTGATACAAAAGTAGAGAAAAGAGAAAATTTGTTACTAGCTACTCCTAAATCCCACCTATGTTTATAATCCCACTTCAATATACATCAGGATGCTTTAAAAATATTAATATTAACATTAATGTTAAAATATAAATATATTTATACTCTAATACATTTTTTAAACGTGCCCTATCAGATCAACATGAATAAGAATATTGTCCCCGATTCAAGATCGAGATGATTCAGTCATAAACAAATTTCTGCAACATGTAATTTTTGCAACATGAATTTACACAGAGATTCACAAGGACTGGTTACAGCTGGACATTCCTGAAAGTGTGGAGAGAGGCTCTCTGTTCTCCTGCTGGCCCCACCTAGGTCAAATGACTTGTGAGTGTGCAATGTCCTCTCCTGGAGGACCAAATGGTATTTACCATAACAGTGCCATCGAGGTATCTTATGATTACGTAGACCTGAGCTTCAGAAGTACTAAGGAAACCGACCTGGTAAGTAATCCTGTCTACAGCCAAAGTTACCAAGCGAAATGGCAGGTTAACATTGGGAGGCAAATGGCTTTCAATTTTAAACTTGCGAACATTGTTTAATTAAAAAGACTAATCGAATCACTGAATTACAAATTTCAGAGATGAGGATGGGGCAAAATATTAAATATAACACACGATGATCGATTCAGTAGGCAGAATGGTCTAGAGCAAAATCATTTCCACTTGACGTATATTACTTACACAGTTTCTAAGCAGACTTAACTTCCTAAATATTAAGTCACCGCACACACCTGAGCAATACCAAATGATCACTAAAAGATAGAAGAGCAAGGTCATCAAAAGCTTGCCCAGACTCAAGGATGGCTTCATGGGTGAGACCTGCGCAGTCGCATAAGGTTTCATGCTTGATTTAACGTTCTGCTGTCACTGTCTTGACATTCGTAATTTTGGAACAAGGGACCTACACTGTGATTTCTTTGGAAGTTTTTTGCACCGGGTGGACCTGCGAATTTTGCAGCCGGTCCTGATGGGATACAAACCAGTGGGGACCAGGGGCTATTTGGGAGCAAACAGAAGCACATGCCTGTTCAGGAGACTTACTGGTAAGCCAGGAGGTCCTGGGTCCCCTCTGTCACCCTGCAGTAATAACGAACGACACACTGGTTTAGAAGAGCAACCTCATTTCCTAAAACACACGACATAAAAGTAGGAACACACGGGAATTATTTGAGCTGTCTAATGTACAGTCTGTTCAATTTTTCAGTGTCGAAAAGACAACCGTGGAAGGTTCTGTGGAGGCGATTTCCAGCCTCCATCTTTGGTGCAAATTCTGCTTCTACTCAGCTGAAACCAGAGAAAGAGGCTGCAGTCGTGAGCAGGTGAAATCAAGACACGATTTCACCTTTCAGTTTAAAATGTTCTAAATTCTCAATTCGACAGTCCTGTTTAATCACAGCTAAACTGCCTCTGGTCCAGTGGCCACACCCTGCCTCTGTTTGTAGACATCTTGCTCCTTTTATGACCCTGGGGTAGATGCGAAGGGAATTTGTATGGAAATTCTCTCCCATCTGCTTTTGTGCCAATCTATTGCTTTGTGACTCTGCCTCAAGACAACCTATTTTAAAGTATCAAAGGTTGTATGTTCTCTTGAATACAAGCTTTTTTTAAAAAATGTAAAATATAATATATTGCAAAACATATATCAAAGTTTGTATTTTAACGATTTTTAAGTGTACAGTTCCGTGGCACTAACTATATGCACACTATTGTGCAACCATCACCTCCAGAACCTTCCCATCCCCCACAAATGTGAACTCTGTACGCATTAAATACTAACTACCCATCCTCCTCCCCCAGCCCCTGGCAACCACCATTCCAGAAGCTTGCTGTCTCTATGAATCTGAGTACTCCAGGGACCACATATAAATGGAATCACACATTAGTCCTTTCATGACTAGCTTATTTCACTTAGCATAATAACTTCGGGGTTCATTCATGTTGTCAGAATTCCCTTCCTTTTTAAGACTGAATGACATTCCATCGTATGTATAAAACACTTCCTGTTTATCCACTCATCCATCAGTGGACAGTTGGGTTCCTTCCACCTTTTGGCTTTTGCAAATAATGCTGCCATGAACATAGGTGTACAAATATCTGTTTGAGTCCCTGCCTTCATTCCTTTTGGATATATACCCCAAAGTGGAATTGCTGGATTATAGGCTAATTCTACATTTAATTTTTTGAGGAATCACCATACCATCTTCCATAGCAGCTGAACCATATACATTCCCACCAGCAATGCCCAAGCATTCCAATTTCTCCACATAATTGTCAACATTTATTTTCTGGGTTTTTTTTTTTCAATAATAACCAACTGAATGTGTGTGAAGTGGATGTAGGCTCTCAAGACTGTTGTTTCTCTAAGATTATTAATCTTGTTTCTCTTAAGATGAGAAATTCTCTATATCCATTTCCTCTTTTATTCACCCATCCTCTCCTGCACAATTACAAAAAAAAACAACTCATCATAACTAGTATGTACAGTAGATTATAATTTATAATATGCTGTAATATAAATTAGAAAAGATCATGAATGCCAAGAGGAAGGCAGGGTACGTATCGTTTTAATTTTCTTTCAAAAATAACAAACACGAGGTTCAGAGAGCGTAAGGAGGTCACTGAAAGTCACAGTAGTAGGAAGGGTCAGTTCACTCCTTACAATACAGCATGCAGGTCCCTAGAATGACCTTGCTTTGATGCTGAGTTTATTAATATGTCATTTAAGTCATAAACAAAAGCATAGTTTTTGCTGTTTCACAAGTATGAATGGGCACAGAGGCCACAAACAAAAAGTGTGAGCTCACTAAAGGCATCACCACTCAGGTGTGTCCACTCCAGGTAGCATGGAACTCGGGGTCTAGTAGAAGAATCTAGAACTACTTTTATCTCATTGTTGTAGAATATTCTTCCTTAAAACGCATGACCACATCTTGAAAATGTCTACTGTCTCTCTTCTTGACTTTGCATAGCTAGTGATCTACTTTTGCTCATCCATGGCTACTGGCTACTCATATTAGAGAGATGAGGTCGTCATCCAAGAGTTTATTTCTGAATATTTGTATATCATTCTCTGCTAAAAACACAAGAGCATTTAATTTGCCAAGGACAGTGCGATAGGTTTCCATAATTTTCAAGTTCAATAATAGTGATTTCTATTATACTGGAATGCAAGTATTACTATTAAATTTTGACTACAAATAAATCAGTACTTCTCAACCGGGGGTAATTTTTCTTCCTGGGGGACATTTGGTAATGTTTGGAGATACTGTGTATGTGTTGGGGTGGGGGTGGGGCTGGGGGTGCTACTGGCATCTAATGGGCAGAGGCCAGAGATACTATTTAATGTCCTACAATGCACAGGTCAGCCCTCGCCCAAATAATTATCTGGCTCCAAATGTCAACAGTATCAAGGTTGAGAAACTCCAAAATAAATCTATCTGTTACAACTCTGCAAGAATAATTGGGAGGTAATGGAATTTTATAGCCAGAGTAACTAAAGCCACGTGCCTTCACACAGGAAGTATAGTGCCATCCCAGAGGGTGAGGGTAAAGATGAAAAACAAAAACAAAAACAAAAACAAAAAGCACTGTGCTCAGGGATGTTTCAAAAAATCTCAGTCTACATGTTTCCTGCGTGGCTTTACCTATGTGGCAAAAAAATTTTTTAAACCCACCGTGATCATGATGCTCACCTGGACACCTTTAACAGCACGGAAAATGAACACTGAATTTCCTTTTTCTCCATTTTCTCCAGGAAGGCCCTGAAAATAAAATATTCCGTTAAGAAAAGAAAAAAGCATATTGCTATTTCAATGTTTTCTTTTCTATGTAAAGTATTAACCATTAATAAATTACTATTTATAGTCATGTTTCACTAGAGGAGATTTCTTTATTCCTTTCATTATTATTATCATCCTAAGGTTCTCTTACATAGTCACTCAATATTCAGTTAAAATCTATTAATATATTAGTAGAGTATCTACTAATATATTTATGTTTATATACATAGAAACATATTATAAATATGTAATACATATCTATGTAGGTTATATGTAACATATACTAATATGTTACTAGTATCAATTATTTAGCAAGAAAATTGCGTTTTCCTTCAAAACATAATGCATGTTTTATTCATAAAACGTGTATCATTCTTAGAAGTAAATAATTTTGCAGTTGTCAGTTAATAATATGCTCTAGAAATAGTTTATCCATTTCAAGATTTGTATTTAAAAGAGAACTTATGCATCTTTAGAAGATTAACTTAAAAATTAGTATGTTTCTTTTGGAAGATTTTTGTATGTAGCTGCAACTTTACTTAGGGTACTTTTTTAAGTGAGTGAAATACCTCGACGTATTATTTTCTCCCAAAGTTCTCCTATTTAATATCTTAATATCCTACTTGATGTATTAATATATCTTAACTGGGTTACCACAGAAAAATTTTAACCATTTCCATATATCAAGTTCCTACAAAGGACATGCAAAAGAATACCTGACTTTGCTTCCAATGGGAGATACTAACAGTTTAATGATAAATTACATCAGCGGTTTCCTTGAGAAATCAGATTCGCCTACACAGGAAGGTCTTGCTTTGCACAGTTTCATGTGCATGGATTTCAGTTCCACAGTTAAGTAAAATAGCACCAGCCCTCTTACCCAAAGGTTCAACTTCAGTTACCACTGTACTAACTGAGTAATTGCACAAAATAAAAATGTCACTGTTAGCTCATGGGTCCTCCAATCACTCATCAGTGACAGATGCAACTCATGACCACTAGCTGATTACATCGTTGTTTACAAAGGCCGTCTGTGACTGGTCACTGCATATCTCCCAGCACACACACACACACACACACACACACACACACACACACACAGCAAAGTGTGTTGCTGTGTTGTCCCTTTATTTCAGAGTGATCAATCCAAATGACATTTCATAAGAAGAAATCATTGAAAGAGGAAATTGACCAACGAAGATCAAAATGAAGTGAGGACATGAAAAATAACACTTGAAGTGAAAATCGAGCAGAATGCAAAGGGAGCTATAGAAGAAATAACTGATTCGTGGAAATGTCGACACCTCTGTCGACACCTCTGTCATGCGAGCCAGAGGGACTTCGTGAAGACTAACTTACCCACCTTAGGAAAGGAGAGTGGTCGTGACAAAAAGGACGCAGATGTGTCAGAGGGAGTGACACAGGCAAAAGAATTTCATGTTCAGGGAGTTCTTAGAAATATTTCAGAATACAGGAAGCTCATCTGAACTTAGAAAAAGTACGACAATTCACCAAAGCACAGAAAACACATTCACTTCATGTTATAAGTTACATGAGGAGAAGAAGGCAAGCCTTGCTCACACTACTCTTGATAAGTTTTTACAAGGAAAATGAAACACTCTAATTCTCGATGTGTATAATGTGTTAAATTACAATGTACCAAATAAATACGCGTTTATAAAAAGAATCCCCTACGTATTCATAGCTAACAATAAGAGAGTTTTCAACATTTAATAAAATATTTTAAAGGACACGGGACAACAGTGATTTCTCCCATCGTTTTTTAAGCTTGCTTGGTGTGGTTCCAGCTTGAGTGGTCCTTCTGAAGGTCCCCCACTACTATGCAAAGGGGGGTCTGCCTATACATGAAATGAGTCAAAGGAAAGAAAGCTGCCTTGCAGAGACCATGATGACGAACTTCAGTACCGTGGTCAGCACTGCACGCTGTGGTAAATCTACAGCGGGGAACCTTTGCCCTCTTAAACATTCATAGACACTCAGTAGAATGAGGTTTGACCCCATTGGGAGATCTTAAGAAATGTGCACTGACCAGGCTGCACTTGGCCCTTCCCATGGCTGAGTTTTGAAAACAAAGGGTGATTGAGGAGCTCACTAACAAAAGCTGGTTGTTTTTCCTAGTTGATGCCACGAGAAACATGTGAGTATGAACATCCTTTTTTAGTTCTATGTTCAGATCAGCTCCACTAGGATGTGGAGCAAAAGGAAAACTCAGAAGAAATCAGGATGACTCTGGCGGTGATGACAAGAAAATCTTTTAGAAGGAATCTTGGGGAATGATATTCAATTAGGCAAGTAGAAAGACTTTTCTGAAAAATAGTCACAGCAAATCAGTTTTGAAAAGCCAAATCATCTCCAATCTTTATTTAAGTGTGAAAAAGAAAAAGAGAAAGGAATATAAGACGTAGAGGAAAGGGTATTTCTTGCTTTTAAATAAAAGTCGAAATTTTTGAAGAAAAAAAACCCCTAAGAGCAGTAAAGTCTTCTCAAGTGCTGGATATTGCCAACTGTTTCTGGGCATCCATTCCAAACCCTTCTATTTATCTTATTGCATTATGGGGATTAGAAAGTTAAAAAACTACATTTCCCAGACCTCTTTGCAGCTGGATGTGAATTAGGCTCCACCTGGGAGAGGTACTTATGAGATGTGGAGGGCAGAAGTGAAGAAGGCATCCTCTTTCTGGTACTGTGGGTGCTGCCAAGCAGAAAGGCAGAAAACTGAGCGTTTGCTGGTGTCTCGACATGGGGGTGAGAGGCTGAGGTTGTGTTGAGGGGGCAGATTCTGGACTTCTGGATTGCAGCTAAGTGTGAACCTTAGAAATCAGTAGTCCCATGGTGGCCCCGAGTCCCACTCCTCCGGCCATTAAAATAAGAGCTCCATTCTCTGTATTAAATTCCTTTCAAGAGGGGTTTACATGTCTGCAGTGAACCCTGAATGATAAACAACATAAGCTCTGCTAACTGGCCTCCCTGCTCCCTTCCCCCACTATTCATTCTCAATACAGCAGCCCAGAGCATCTTAGTGGAACCTCAATCAAGTCATATAACTTCCTTCCTTAATACCATCCAAAGCTTTCCCATTGCACAGAAAAGAAAATCCAGCCCCCTTCCACAGTCCATGAGATCCCAAAGCGTTCTAGGCCCCGCCCGCCTCTCGGTCTCCATCCTCCAGGTAGGCTCGTTTGTTCGGCACATTCCCAGCACACTTGTATTAACCCTGTTTCTTGAATACATTGAGCCTGTTCCCACGATAGGGTGTTTTCTTTTAAGATTCCCATTCAGGTGAGCTCTGGGCATCTTACTGGGGGGCCGCCCAGGCCAGGGGCTCCTCTTTCTCCTGGAAACCCCGGATCACCTCTCGAGCCATTGTAGCCATTCACGCCAGGCTTGCCTCTGGGTCCAGGGGGCCCTGGGTGCCCCTGTGGGAAACAAAATTAGAGGTGAAGCATTTTTGCAAGAATATTATCACACAAAGGTTATGCGACATGGGTACTCAAATTCTGGCAATTGTTGTTTGACTTTGTGAAACTTCCTTCCCCATCCACAAGTGTTATGTAGCATAGTAAAAATAAATTTTAATAGGCCTCAATTTAAATTCATTTAGTTTGGAGGATTTGGAGAGATTTGGGAGGAAGCCTTCCTTGAAATCATTAGAAAAGACTGTAATGAACTATAAAGCCCCCCAAATATCTCTTCTTCTGTCATGAAAAAATTAGGACTCAACGGCAAATAAAAACTTGCATTATGAGTATACGTATATTTCCAGAATATTGTACTTGACAAGTCTACATAGTTTGTATTTCAGAATGTTTTTCTCTGATTTATGTGAAAACATTGCTATTCCAATAAAATGTTTTGATCTCTCTCGGGGTCATTCCACGAAATCGAAATGCAAGCACCCCTTCATGCACTGAAATGAGAACATGAAGAGAGTCTGCCATATGCAAATTTTTTTGAACATGTGATTTTTAAGGGTTTCGATGAGGGTTTCTCCCTTCTCTAAAAAATAGAGAAAATTTAGGGGTACTTACAGGTATGCCATCCAAACCTGGAAATCCAGGAACACCAGTTGGACCCTAAAATTCCAGAAAATAAACCAAGTTATAAAAGTTACTAAATTATTAGGTTAACAAGTTGATTTACTAGAAAGCATAAATAATTAATAACTCATTAAAAAAATACTCAGTAGTCGTCACCTATTTTTACATTACTGAGCTTAAATGTTAACTTTTAAGAATCGATCTTTTATACTTTTTTCTGTCCTAAGGAAGCCAACATGGCAGTAGCAATTCAAAGAATACAGTCAGTACTCTGTCAGCTAGAAAATCAGCTTATCAGAATCCAGCTATCCTAGAGAAACAAACTCCGAACTGCGCACACAAGTAATTTATAGGATTTTGTAAATTTCGCACACTTACAATCTCAAATTCTCATCAACAGAGAATAAACTATAGTTTCATCCAAACTACAGCATGTTACGCAGTATTTTTAATGGAATAAGTTCAAGCTACATAAATTGATATGGACTGATCTCTAAGCCACGTGGTTGAGTGGAAAAAAAAAAAAGACTCAGCATGATACATATAATACCACTGAAGTTTTTGAAAAAGCCATGAGATAATCCAACTCCCCACTGAGCCCAGTATGTATTTCAGTGCATCGAAAAGGTTAAGAAGGCGTGCGTCTCTGGAACGGGGTTAGGGAAGGAAGGCTGATTATAGAGGAGGAGTTTAGACTAAATTTATTATAAGGTGAAAGTAGGTACTACTCATGATTATGAAACTCTGGCACAGTAGTGCTGGTAAGTGGTTAACAAGGATCTTTCACGTAAGAAGTGGCTTACCTTATCTCCTTTGTCACCTGCTGCTCCAGGAGGGCCACTGTCACCTCTCATTCCTTTCTCTCCTGCGAGCCCAATGGGTCCTGGTGGTCCCAGGGGTCCAATGGGACCCTGTGGCCCTGGCGGTCCCGGTTGACCCTAAGAAGGAAGATTAAAAAGGAAGGCGGGCTGACTCGTAAGTAGTGTCTTCTAAGACAAAAACATCGTCCCTTGGACTTACGGAAGACCAGCAAATTAGATTGGGCAAACTCGAATATGGAAATACAAAGGATCAATTAATTACGAAATAAGAAACAGCAACATTGCCTTTTTCGATCTGAAATCCAGCTGTGTGATAAATCTGATTTACCACATGCAGACACACACATATCTATAAACTGATAATAGTTTTCTTACTATTTTCATTCTGTCAGTCAATGATATGTATAAAGCTTGAGGGAAAACTGCCAGATCTTTTATTTACTTCAAATGACTGACGATTTGTCTGTCCTACTAGGGGGAAACATTTCTTATGGAGCTGCTTGTACTTAATTTCTGATGCATAAATTGGAAGTAAGCTCTCCATCTCATCTTTACGCCATCCGATTTTCCATGAATGAAAAGGTCACCTCTTATTTTAGGTGTAGAAGTTGCAAGAGCCCAGTCCTCCCCCTGAACCCACAGGAGGAACATTTTAGGCACAAAGAAGAAGAATTTCCCTGCTCTGCATTAAGTTGGATGAGTCCACCAAATTACTGTTCAGTTATTGCCCACGAGAAGCAGCTGCAAATCTCACAGCAATTTCTGTTCTGGAGGAAATAAGTCCAGCCTCCCAGGAACACGCCCCCTTGAGCCCCACTCCCTTCCCCGTCATCATAATAGCTGCTATCTACCGAGAAGCCATAAAAATACTAAAGGCTTAGAACGTTCGAGGAAGTTTAAATGCATAAATATGTGCTACAAAAAATACAACAATAAAATATAGAATATAATTACTTGGGCGCAAACCCTTTGGGGCATATCGAAGGCATATCAATTTACTCCAGAAACTGCACAAATTATGAACAACAGTCTGAGAGCAAGAATAAATAATGACTTCAGCTGGCCTTTCCTACCTATGTTAATTAATCTTCCTTGGTTACTTAATTAACATAAGTTAAAAGTTCTTATTTTCCTAAACATAAGGCTCAGGAAATAACTGCTTTATCATTAAGTCTGAGATTTATCTTTCTGTCTTACATGTAATTTATACAAAAACTCCTAAGTTACCTTTCGTGAATGCTGTACTTTACAATAATGAATTATTTAAAAACAACAAAATGCCTGTTTGAACATAAACGAGTAACTGAGAAAGAGACAGCCAATTAACGGCCTATAAATCTCGACAGTGTGTTTCATTTTAGATGCACAATGCCCAATCCCATGAGTTAATGGAACTTTGGAGAACAAAAAGAAAAAAGAGTGGAGATGGTGAAGACAGCTAAGAAGGATAGAGCTCCATTCAGAAAAACGTCCCGATCTGAGAAAGTGCCATCGAAAACACTCTCAAAAATAAAACAAGAAATGCTTGTTTGCATGATGAAATTCTTCATCCCCATCACCTCCCTCTCCCCCTGCTTCTGCTCTGTCACAATGATTTCCTGGTCATTCCTTCACAGACGTTGGTGTCCTGTCCCAGAGGCGTCCCCCTAAGTCACCTCTCAATCCCCCAGCCCCCACCTGCAGCCCTCTCCAGACACGACACACCAACACACCGTCAGAATCAGATGCCTCCCCTCTGCCTCCAGAAGTACCCTCCTCACCCGTCGCCGCCGTCTCTTTATCCTCCCAGCCCCTCACCCACCAGCCCAGGAGCTCCAGGAGGGCGGAGTCTCCGTGCCCAAGACTGAGATCGCGAGAAAAGCAGAGAACAAATCAAACAAAACAACTGGGTCAACCCCGCAGCCACCCACCCCAAGGGAAGACTGACTGAAGAAAGAGAAACGCTGTCTCCTGTTTCTGAACTATCAGCCTCGGAACTTTAGCCCACACTGGTCCCAGTGGAATCTGCGATGGTTCCACAGGGACCCGCCATCAGCAGTGGCCCTGAGGCAGAGATGTTGGTGCACTTTTATTGCTGAGATAGAACGCAGGCCTGGTGACCTCTTCATTTCGACCATATTGAAAGGCAAATGCAAGCCTAACTTTGCAAGTGGAAAAACTAACATAAGACACTACATGCTTACACTTTCATGCCCCAGGAAGACTTTGTCGTTTGTTTATATTTAGTGCTGTTTTTTTCATATTAACGGATATTTTATTATAGAATAAAATTTTAAAAGAAATACGCTAAACCTTGTATAACAGTATTAAACCTGTCAGAAAGCCTCCAATGAAATTTTCCCAAATACCAGTCTTTGAAATAGTCATAGCTAGTTAGTCCACCCAATCTGAGTAAACTTTATCCACAGCAATACAGAGAATGATTCCATTTCACACAAAAGAAGGGGTCAGCAAAAAACAAACAAACAAATAAACCAAAAAACCTGTTTATAAGTAGATGTTTGAGCTTCCTTGATTATTGGGCTGTAACAGAATTAACTTCTGGATGAACAGGCTTAAATAACAGGCCCCTGATAAGACATTTCTATAACAAGAGAATCATTAAATAATCACAGGAATTTTTCATCTTTCTAAAAATATATTTTTTTTAAAGAAACACACAGCCACCTGCTGTACTGCATTCAATCTAGCAAAAAGAAATCGTCCACTGGAATGACTGGCTTCAGCCATGGTAGTCCCAACTTTTTTTTGCTACTGCATGCGCAGAATTGCCTCTGTAGTTTGTGACTTTCAGGGAGAGACACTGAAGTCAGAAAACAGATTCATTGAATCCGGGAATGACAATTGGCCTGACAGCTGAGAAAATTTTGGTATGCCACATGAAGCCACCGGGTCATCTTTCGTTTTACTCAAAGGCCAAGCTGACATTGTGTCGTTAGACTCGGTATAGGCGCCTCTGCGCTGTGGCTACAGCAGCGTTGGCTCTGGGGCCAGCTGCACAAATAAAGGATGAAGGCCATCAGAGCGGACAGAGTCACATGTCTGCCCGCCTCTCTGAGGCCAGAGCATTCCTTTAGGATTTTGTCTCTTGTTAATCATCTGTGTCAGGCATGTCTCTTGAGCAGGGTTAAGATCAAACGATTTTAATTTCACAGCGGCTGGGGAGAAGAGACCAACAGATAAGAGAATATGTCCATTTTCGAAACTAAAATCTTCAAGTCAGACTTTTGGGTGAACACTGATCTGCTTGTCCCAGGGGACCACACGCTGTTCCCAAACAAAGCTGAGGCTTAGAGAGATGAAGCAAGTGACCTCGGGCCACCTGGCAATCGCCTAGGGGAGCAGAGATCCGAACCCAGCTTCCCTTTTACCCCGGAGCTTGTCAACCTCACTCTCCTACAAACTCTTGTATCCACCTTAAAACATTCCCATAAACTCATCACCTGTTTTTCATTACTGTTTGGTGAATGCGACTCTAATATCTGCTTGGGGTAATGTCTTCCAGTAAGCTTCTTGAGGTCAAGGATCCATGTACGATCGCCAGCCCAGTACCTTGGCCACTGCCTAGCACAGTATAAATCCTAAACATATATTCATGGAATGCTGAGTTTTGTAATTAAAACGAACAAAGAAGCAGTCGGCTGCCTTTTTAATGTTTAGTTGTAATTCAGCCTTTAAGCCACTAGATGACACTATAACACCACTTAAACTCCCTCACGGGTCTCACTGTGCCGCATAAATCCTTTAGCTGCTGCTCCAGGGTCCTCCCCTGCCACAGGGGAAATGCTGCAGTTCACAAAGGGTTGCAAAAATAACAAAAAGGTGTTATTCAAAGATTAGACAGTGCAGGGAAACTGAACTGTGGTGGCAGAGGTTTTTCTTGTGCCATAAATTCTCTTGCTTACTAATAAGGGAATAAATTGGTCAATTTAGCCTGGAGTGACACTGACTCAGGATTTTTAGCTGCTTCCTTAGGAGGCAGCATTAAGGGTCTTGGCAGATTCCCTGAGGAGCTATAATACAGCGACTCTCCTTCCTTCCTCCTCACTCTGTTCCCTGGGGTCCCTGGCCCCGTCCTCTCTGTGTCCTTCTCCGACCTGTGTCTTCTGTGCTGCCCCCTTCCTTCCGGTGGTGGGGTTCCCCCTGCAGCTCTGTAGGGCTGCCTTGGCCTTTCCTACCTCCTCACTTTCTCAGAGCACCTCCTCTGAGCCCCGGCCACATATCCAACTGACCTCAAGTTCTACGAATCCTGAACTGGACTCGTGGATTCGTGATCGTCCCCCGAGATGTGCTCCTCAGCCATCCACCTCAGCTGTGCACGCAGCTGCTCACGCCTGGCCAGAGTCCTCCCTGGCACCTCTAACGGCCTCCCTGCACCGTCCCACACCAAGTCTCCTCCTCGCACCTGTCAATTCTGCCTCCCAGCCATTC
>NW_006431920.1:4330387-4338158 GCF_000325575.1 Pteropus alecto | reverse complement strand
CCTAATGGATTTTCCCTAATATTGTCTCCCCCACCACTGTAGCCTCCAAACAGCAGCCGGGACGACCCCTTACAACATATATTCAACCTGCTTCCGCTCTTCTGAAAACCTCTCAAAGCCTTCCTCGTGATACGGGATAACCGCGATCTGCTTTTCCAACTGCATCTCATGCCACCTTCACTGACTCTGATCAAACCTTTCTGACCACCTTGTGGGCCCTCAAACATGCCAGCCCATCTCCCTCCCACTTCAATGCCTTAGTAGAGGCCATTGTGCCTGCCCAAATACTTGCAGTGGCCACAAAAAAAGCTATGTTCACATCTCAATCCTCAGAATCTGTTGAATGGTGGCCACAAAAAAAGCTATGTTCACATCTCAATCCTCAGAATCTGTAAATAGATGCAAACGATGGGGTAAAGTTAAGGTTCTTGAGATGAAGAATTTAGCCTGGATTGTCCAGGTGAATCCTAAAGGCCATCACATGTATCCTGACCACAGGGACACAGAAGAGGATCTGATATAGACACACAAAGGAGAATGGTGTAAAGATGGAGGCAGAGGATAGAGTGATGTGGCCACAAGCCAAGGAACGCTAACGGCCAGCAGAAGCTCGAGGAGGCCAGGGATGGATCCTCCCCTGTCGCCTGTGGCGGGAGTACGGCAATGCCTTTGCTTTTGAACTTCTGCCCTCTAGGGTTTATGAGAAAATACATTTCTGTTGTTTTAAGCCACCAAGTGTGTGGTAATTAGTCACAACAGCCATAGGAACCAACACGGCATGCTTCTTCCAGGCTGTCCCTAGGTGATCTCTGATTCCACTAGGTCCAAGCTGAAGAGTTAACCCACAGCTCCCTCGCCCCACCCTACCCTCCACATGCACCCCTGTGCGAAACCAAAGTGGGGCCCCAAACGATGCACCAGAGAGAGCAGGGGTCTTTGCTCTTTGCCCTGATGCACAGAAAACAGTGCCTGGCCCCCAGCAGGCTGGGGAAGGAACAGCTGGGGCGTCAATCTCTGCCTTTCCTGCCGGGCTCCGAGCTCCGGGCACAGGCGCCTTCTTCTCTACAGGCAAAGCCACGCGGCCTGTGAAATGCCTGGCACAGGAGGATGCTCAATGGCTCTTTGCTGAGTGAATGGAATGAATGACTTGTTATTTGCCGAATGAGTTGCAGATAAGATTGCATGATAGAGGAGTGAAAAAAATGAACTCTTTGGAGACACCACTGTGGATTTCTTAGCAACTTACTGAAAATAGTATTTGAAAGAAGAAATATGCTTTTTTTTCCCCCCCAAAAAAACCTTTGTGCTTCAGCATTTTAACTCATGTAGGGAGATGTCCCCTTGCACTATAGAGCATTCTCAGAGTCACAGCAGAGGGAACACACCCCACGTAGGGGTGGACCTGTACGGTTAGTACTGAAAATAGTATTTGAAAGAAGAAATATGCTTCCCCCCCAAAAAAAAAACTTTGTGATTCAGCATTTTAACTCATGTAGGCAGATGTCCCCTTGCACTATAGAGCGTTCTCAGAGTCACAGCGGAGGGAACACACCCCACGTAGGGGTGGACCTATACGGTTAGCCCTCATCTCTCACCAACGACAAGGTCGCCTCCACTCCGGTAACGACCTTGATCCTCCCAAGTTCAGCGTGGTCCCATATTTGCTGAGCTCTGCACTGGCTGGGCCTGGGTTCACGCCGGGTCGCAGAGCTCAGCAGTCGTTGCTATGGAGTTGAACTCCACGTGAGACCACAGGCGAATCAGAGGCAACTTAATGAGGTGACCGATGGGGAAATACTCTCAAATCTACCTTCAGGCCCAAACTGCCGCTAGGATTCCCAGGTGAGGTTTTGTGCACCTGGCCTGCTTGGAAAATGATACATTCTGTAGCGGAGGAGGCAAATATAATCAATCTTGTTTTCTCTCCTTCTTTCTCAAGCACAAACGCTAGGTTTAAAGAGAGAGATGCGTCGGCACACCGAGAGCTGCGTTAGTGACTTTTAGTCATTTTTCTGTGTAGGTGTCAGCGACTACCACTCCTGCTACCACTAAGATGAGTAATAAGCCAAATGGCATAAAACGATAGGCACGTCTCCTCCCTCTGCCGCCAGGACCGCCACGCCCGGTTCAGAAGCAGTTCCTCAGGCACCTACATAAGAAATCCGACGACTGAAGAGTCATTCTTTTAACTTTCGCCAGTTGTTCATTCTTCAAAAATCAAAGTTAATACTCCTGACGGGGAACACGTCAACGAGCCAGGCCAAGGTTATCACCTGCAGCTAGCTGCTGGGCTGCATTCTACCGGGAAATCTGTTTAATTGTTAGGCACTGTGTGTTTAAAAAAAAAAAAAGAAAGAAAATTCCAAATTCTGATGCCTTTGCATGACAAATGCACTGGCCAATTCCCTATGGTCCCCAGAGCCAAGTGTCACATCCTGGGGCCCCCTTACTCAGGTGAGCTACTGTCGCCTGAAGGCACCTGGTCTGTCACCTCAGACAGAGTGTCATTTATCAGAGAAGCCTCCAGCAGAGACAGAGTGAGCTATGGAGCTTGTTCTTTGAGGAGAAAGATAGCAAGAAAAAGGAGAAAGCAGAATCCAAAAGCTAAGGGGTTGGTGACAGATGGAACTGGCCAACTTCTCAGTCGTCACTGGAACTTGCTTTCATCAAAATACAGCATAATTGACTTATATGAACTTTGGGACATACAAATAATTGCTCTGAGCCACTGATCAGGCCACAGTTATGGAGAGCACTAGGACACAGCTGTGCGAGTGATGGGGCGACTGTTCTAGAGCTTCGTGCGCACACAATTTAATATGAAAAATGTTAACGAGAATGAAAATGTCCCAAGTGAATTCCATTTTTGTCATGGAATGCAGGCTCTTAAGAAGTGTAAGGAACAAGTGAATAAGATTGCAAGAAAAGTACGTGTTTTAGTGATTTAAAATTTCCAAAAGAAAGACTGGTTTGCAAATGTGTGAGTTTAGTTAAAAAAAAAAAAAAAAAAACTAAGACAGGTCTTGCGTTTTAAGCCATTTGACCTTATATATATAAAATCACTAAATTATAAAGTTGTGTTATTTTACTGTTGTTCTACGTCCTTGAGTGGAAAACAATATGGATATATTTTATTCCAGAAGAAAACTGCAGAAGGTGTTTTTATTATCATGCTAGTTACTAAAGCAGAACTTATTGAAAGATCCCATCATAGTCTATAAAGACAAGTAATTTTTCCCACAAGGAGACAGCCATCAAAACCAGAGTTTTCCTCTTGAAACAAGTAACAAATAATTTAAAATTCTGCCCAACGCTACCTCATCGCATCCTTAAAGAGGGACTATAATGAGGTTTGAGGAAATGTGATGGCATAGCCACAAAATATTTTGGGATGCCACTTACACAGCTGTCACAGATGAAAAGCTATACCTCCTCATCACAGAACCACAGGCTGTTGGGGTTGGGAGGGACAGGCCCAGCTCTCTAGTACAAACCCCTATTCCTCAGGTGAGTGCTCTGAACCCAAAAGAGACCAAAGGGAGAAGCCCCAATCTCCTGCCCTAAGACTCGAGTTCTTTCCAGGATGCTGCCAAACCCTTAGAACATCCAAGTATAGCAATGGTCATGTCTGTTGCTGCTGCTCAAAGTGCTTATTACTGGCCCTACCTGAAATGCACAAGGGAATCTGAACTATGTGAGATGACTCATTTCATGACAGGTTTACACGCTGTGTGTGGGGGGGCGGGGGGAGAGACTCAGGGAGTGGCACCCTATGATTCTGTTCCCCCTCCTCTTGGATATGGAAGGTGTCCCTACATGCGTGCTTCATTCTGCCCGGCCACCAACTCAGGCTTCCAAACCCTGTCCAGGCTGGAGTTTGAATTTTAATTTATTGATTTATGTATGGTAACTAGCTATTAGATGCCCATCTACTGCGATCGTCTCAAAGAAGTACCAGAAATGACGCCCAGTTCTCAAAGGGGAGAAATAAGAACAGGCAACCTATATTTCTATGGTGCCCACTGTAGACCAGGAACCCACATCTACATGTCACACGTGTCCACATGACCACCTTTACGAAGCATGTGCTTACAATCTAATCGAGAGGGTCGGGCAAGTCCATGCTGAAAAACAGAGCTATAGACCTGAGTATGAGAAGTACCATGGAAGGAGCAAAGGTTCCCGCCAGGGGACATCAGCACTGGCCAGGATCGGCAGGACGCCTCGTTGGGAGGTGGCGTCTCCACAGAGCTTCTCTGGGGAGAACAAGAAAGATGGAGGCTGACTGGAAGGGGGAAGGCACCCCAGAAAAGGGTAGAGAGGTGGGAATGTTCAGATTATGTCCAAGGGAGAGTGAGGGGCCCCACTGGTGCAGCTGGAGAGGGTCGAAGGGGAAGCAACAGTGATTATTGATGAAGCACGTGCCAAGGCTGGGCTGTGGGCGTCCGGCGGCTGAACTGCATTCTGCCAGCTTCGAAGGAGCCGCCCTTGACTCGGGCCTTAGACACATCCCAGCTTCAAAATCCAGCTAAAACCCTCACCTCGGTCATTCCACGGCGTGGGGTGGCCTGGCTCCCCAACAACTGCTTTAGACGCAGCAGTTTTGATTTGGAGCTTAAACATACTACTTACTCATTCAGGCATTAAGCTGAGACTACATAATGATTTCTTTCTTAAGAATGCCTTCCTGTGCCACCCGTGGGCTATGCCACTTCTGACGGATGCTCAGCCCTCTGGAATTCAGTGTTTTCCTATTTTTATAGTCCACCTCGAGCTGTCGCGGTGGCTCAAGAGATGGCATGGGAGTCGGCCGGCTGCCGAGGACTTGGAGCGCCTGCCCCCCAAGCCACCTCCCAGCTATGCATAAATTCCACACTCCCAAATTCCCAGCTGGAAAATGTCACCGGCAACGGCCACTTGCAGCCTTCACGGGGGGACCCATCTGTCTTGGGAAGGGCAGAGGTTGACAGGCGCTCCACACACTGCTCTCCCTGACCACCTAGAAACAGGGACGCAGACAGCAGAGTGCGGCCCCTCCCGTGACCCTCCTCACCCACGGGCTGGAGACTGTGCAGGGGACACAAAACACACCCTCTACGCCTGTGATTGCTTGTGATTGTTGAGTGGCCCGAGGAAACAGAAGAGAAGGGACCAATGGTGTAAATGTGAGGAAACTGAGCCTTGCACAGATTAAAGCGTCCGCCTAAGTTCACAACGTTATGACTAAAACTGGTCTTGGAACGGTAGCGTGTCATCCTCTCTTTGATCTTGTGGCAAATGCTGGGATGGAAGCCAGTGACCTGAGAGTACTTTCTGTTTCTTCCACATACCAGCCAGTTATTTAAAACGCTTGGATATTTGGCACCTGGTATTGATAGATGGAAATAATAATCATAGTGGCCTCACGGAGCTGTTGTAGGTTTGGGGCCGGGTTCCTCCACCTCGGACAAGTCTTTGGTGTGGGGACTGTCCTATGCATTGTGGGATACTGAGCGGCATCCCCGGCCGCCACCCACTGGAACCAGGAGCGGCCTCCTCCACCCAGTCATGACAACCAAAAAAAATGTCTCTAGACATCACCAAATGTCCCCAGTGAAACAATTTAAGTCTGAGGACCACAGCGAGCTGGTTTTATCCAAGCGGCTCTTCCTGTTTTGTGGCGTCCCCATTCCCTTCCTGCCACACAGCTGATCAATCCCTTTTTCTTGGGTGTCAGTCTCAACAGGTCTTAAATTTTATATGCACTGACTTCTATTTATCACTTATACAATCTTAATATGTTTATATTAACAACCTCACACAAAAGCCGGGCTTTTTAATTCCCTGAATAATGTGGATATTTACATAGAAAAGGCTAAAACATTTCTTAGATTACCAGTTTTTAGTATCCCTACTTTTAAGTCAAATTATTGCAATATAATTGACATATAATATTAGTTTCAGTTCTACAACACAATTCGGTACATGTATACGTCGCAAAAGGATCGCCACAATAAATCTACCTGACATCCATCACCACACATAGCTACCAATTTTTTTCTTGTGATGAGAACTTTTAAGGTCTAGTCCGTTAGCAACTTTCAAATGTAGAGTGATATTTACTATAGACACCACGCTGTACACCACATCCCCAGGACTTCCTGATTTGTGTCATTTGTTTTTAAACTATATCATGAGTATACATTGTCAGTTATAAAAATAGTCACAAGGATACGGTGAATAATATTATAATAACTACGTATGGTGTCAGATGGGTACTAGATTTACCAGGGGGATCACTTTGTAAGGTATACAAATGTCTTGCAACATCAGAAGCACACAAGAAATGCACCTATTGCTTCAATTATAGAACTATTCCACAGGATTTTAATGGGTATTATCCAAAAAAGATGCTTGTGGTCTAATGTCTGGAAACAATACTTTAAACAAAGTTAAACAGGCCTTTTTTTTTTTTTTTTACCCACTGCAGTACTTCTCAGAGCCTTTAAAATGCTGATATGCAACATGAATATCAAGATGGCAGCCCAGTATGTGTCACTTAACACTGGGACCCTTTCTACATAAAGCAATTTCTCAAAACAAGTGTTGTATAAAACATTGAGTGAATTACTGCTTCCCAGACTTCTAAGCCTCACACATAGTCCGATATAATTGGGATTGCATATCGGAATGTATAGAATTTTAATTACAAAAGATATAAACATTGCCAACTCTCAGAACATGCTAAGAATCTGGGACCACTTAATGTTAAATAATCACAATGACCCAAAATTCAGTATGCTGTCCATGTTGATTTTTTAAATTTTTTCTTATGGAAAGAACACATTACATGAGATTAATTAACCGTCTCAACAAATTTTTAAGGGAACAATACATTGCTGCTGACTATCAGCGGGATGTCGTACAGCAGATCTCTAGAATTTACCTCTCTCGACTGAAGCTCCCCATCCCCCCTCCCTCCAATATCCAAAGAGACTTTCAAATCACTTACCCGAGACCCCTTTTCAGGAAAGCACTGGCAAACAGAGCAATCTCTTCCTCCGCAAAGGCCAATGAACTTCTTCCCACTCTGGAAAGTGAAACATCTGATTCAGTACACCGTACTCATCCCTCAGCGGGGTAAATGATAAACACATCACTAACAAGCGTTTACCTAACTCCTGAGAATTCCACATTATATTTTTACCTTTGAATCTGAGACAAGGAGACTAATACAGATATATATACAAAGGCAAAGACTTTACATCATGGCTTGAAAATAAAGAGAGTTGATGATTTGTGAGCAAGAGTTTATGTGAGCTAGGATGGATTATGTGAGCGAGGGCTTTCTTTTAAAGGCTCCTCCTGAAGAAGCTACTTTGCTTTAACCAGACTCTTCCGCCATTTCTTTCCAATAAGATTCGTTTACTAAGTTGTGAACAATTTCAGAGTGCAAATTACGTAGATAGGAAAGTCATAATCACACAGTGGTGTCTAATTTAAATTTTAAGTTTGCCCCTTTTCTGGAGGTGGGTGGAGACCTTCTTGCTTTACCTCTAAGACCAGGTAGGTCATGTGTCCCTCCCCTAGTCCCTCTGGGTCAACGTTCCCGTCACAGCCTTGCGCTTTAGGTTAAAATTGTTCTTCCTACAATTCGCTGATACTCCGAGATGGTTCTTTTAATGTGTCTCTCAAACAGAAACTCCTGGATGTGAATAATTTGGGCCTTTTCCCTACTTTTAGCTAACTTTTCTTCAACACTCTTTACAGTTACTCAACAATCATGGATTTT
>NW_006431920.1:4326757-4330197 GCF_000325575.1 Pteropus alecto | reverse complement strand
TAGGGAAATGGCTCTGAGCATTCATTCACAGGTGCTTGGAGCCGAGGGCATGGACAGAAATGTCAGCCAGGCATCAAGGACAAACTCTGCCTAGCTCGTGATCTTGCCTGGTCCGGCCCTCACTACGACGTGTAATATATTAACCACACATTACTATAGTTAATGGAACTTTTTAAATCCAAGGCTGTAAACTTAAGCCTTTAGACAAATGTACAAAGGAAGAGCATAAGACAGTTAAACCAATATTTATAGTTCTGATGGAAGATAGATATATATGTATATATTCATATTTATGTATGTACACAGGTATGTATGTAAATATATATGAATACATATATGTACATACGAATATACACACATATACATATATATGTTATGACAGGAAAAATTGTCTATCCAGCATGTCTTTTTCTTTTCAATCACACAATTTAGACATCCTTCTTCCTGGAAAAATACGCTCAGAAACCATCGAAAAGAAAATATCTTTATGTTAAGCATTAATAAAAAAAGTATCTTTATAAACAACATTCTTATGGGTTATTAAAAGCATATAAGAATTTGAACCTTGACAAGAGCCAAGTGATTAGGTAATTTAAGTTTAAAAATGTATTTGAAGTTTCAGAAATATATGCCTCTTGAATTTTGAGTAACATTGTTTTCTATGATGCAGAATTATTAAGTTCAAAAGCCTGGTAAGGCTCAATAAATGAATGAATGAATGAATGAATGAATGAATGAATGAATAAGTAAGTAAGTAAGTAAGTAAATAAATAAATAAATAATGCCTGAGTTCATGTCAGGACAGCATGAAAGCACTTAAAATAACTAGTCTGAACAGTTGGGTTCATTTAAGGTTGGGTTCATTACTATGTGTTCACTGAAATATCAAAACAACCAGAGGAAAAAAAGGTCAGTTGATTAGATGGCTGGAAAATAAAGGCAAGTTTGTTTTTTTATTGTTTTTTTTTTTTTTTTTTTTTTTACTGAATTGTGCCAAGCATCACTGAGATATTTGTAGCAAAATTACATTTCAGGGAAGACTCAGTTTGAAACAGATTAGCAGATTCTAATAAACAGAAATAGTTGCATATAAAGCTTTGACTTGGACCAAAGAAAGAGAAAAGCAAGAGATGATTTTTAGTCTCTACAAAGTTCTCCTACATTAGACCTATCTCAATAAACATCACTTTAAAAGGGAGAAGCACTTATAGAGGAAGAAGCTGCACCTCAAAAACATTGTAGAAACCTAATAAAATGAGGATAAGGACACATCTCAGACGGCCAACATGCAAAGCATAAACCATATTCAGTGGGAGTACAGCGACAGTCTCAAAAAACAATGTCACTTTTTCAAAGAGAAAAAAAGGAAAAGTCATTGTTTTATCTCAGATATTTTTAAACAAATATGTATGGCATAGAAAGTTCAAGAAAAACCGTTCTTTTCTAGATTAATAGTCTGTCCTACGTCTATCTTCTTTTTGAAAAATAAATAACATAGACTCGTAATAAAAAATGCAAATAGTGAAAAAGAATGTAATGGGAAAAGGTATTTTCTCTCTCGACCTGGGTTCCCCATTCCCTCATCTAGAGGTAATTAATCTCTTCAAGTCTGTGTCAGGGTATTTATGAACATATTTACACAATCATCAAGTGTGCATGCACACATGCATACTCACGCACACACTTTTTTGGTGATTTTGGTCTTGTTTTACTTTTACCCAAATGGTGTATTTCCATGTACCTTGCTGTTTTCACTTAATCAGAAGACTGCAAAAATTATTCTGAAGTAATACATATGATGATCCATCAGACAAAGTACTGTAACTTCTTTAATCAGTCCTTATTGATAGACATTTAGCTATCTCCCTTCTTTTGCTACTAAACATGAGCCCAAAACTAGTATTATTATACAATTATCTTTATGCACAAGTTAGTATAAATACATATTACATATTCCAAAATGGGAAATTCCTGTGTCAGCAGGTATATGCACTTGAAATCCTGAAGGATAATGCCAAAGTGCCTTCCATAAATACTGCATAAATCTACATCTCTACCTCTAAAAACCAACTATAACATCGCCTCTCTCTGTGTGAATTCACTGGAATCTCTGCACACCACAAGCTGGTAGGTGGGCCAGGCCAGAACGATCTTTGGTTCAGGAATTATATTCACTTGTATGGAACATAAGAAACAAAAGAAGGGAAATTGGAGACTCTGTAGACTTTCATAAAAGAAAAAAAGAATATAATGCAAAAATAAACTTAGGATAATCCGGTAAGAAAAATAGAAAAAGCCATATGCACGTATTCCTGTGTATTTCCATTTATTATTTCAGACGATGCTCTCAAATGCATATGAACTAAGTTGGGCAAGTCTTATCATCCCTACTTCACTGAGGAGAAAATTGAGTCTTGGGTAGGTTAAGAAATCAATCATCGTCAGAACCAACAACCAAAGGCTTCTCATTCCTGGACACATGTGCTTTCTGCTCCTGACTGGTAGGAAAAGGAGAATAGAAGGCAACTTTCTATTTGATTTATTTTGAAAAGACCCAAGATAACTTGCATCGCAGAAATTGGATTGGGTGGATCCACGCTGGAGAGGATGGACAGGGATGTGTTCAGTAGAGGGATTTAAACCTGAGGCAGCCCATAGAATTTCCCAGAAACCTCTGAGGTTGGGTTTGATTCTTTAGTGAGAAACAAAAGAAAGATTTGTTATTAAAGAATGCCCTAGGCTTATCTTTCTCCAAAGTTAAAATGTTCAAATTTCTTCTTAAATCTCTTGATATAATCCTGAAATGGCCCAGCTGTTTACTGCCCCCTAAAAGGGTTTTTTAAGAAAGGGTTATATTATAAAAGAAAGAAAACTCCAATACCAATTGAAGGTAGTTCGTTAAGTAGTTCTGACTGTAAAATTTGAATTTATCTAGTCCAATCCCTCATTTTATAGATGAGAAAACTGAATCCCAGAGAGTGACTTGTTTAAAATTATAACAAAAATAATGCATTCGATAATGTGAATTTCAACATGCAATCAGAGCTAATTAATGTACTTACCCCATATACATGTTGTACAGAAAAGAGAATAAGTATAAGTGACCTACGAAAAAGCAAAAATGTAGATTAATTTAAAGTATTCATTTCATGCGAGCCAAATTAAAAAGAAAAAGAACAAAGGAATCGATTCCAGAAAGCTCCTTTTTATGTCCAACAGGCTGCTGTCACCAGCTGATTGTCATCAGTGACAAGATAAATGTTACCCTCTCTCTGGCTGTCTTCATTACCTTTCCCCTTATCAATCAGTCAAAAAGTACTCACACCCCTTTATGGGATCCTCATTGTGCTCGGTACCATAGGAGCAATGACAGGGAGACCTGGATGGGTAGATGAGTGAAGGGAGACGACTCTTGAAATGAAAGCTAGAGGAGAGGGAAA
>NW_006431920.1:4313662-4326741 GCF_000325575.1 Pteropus alecto | reverse complement strand
TTTGCTTGGGGACAGTGCAAAGAACAGTGTATCCTGGATGCCATTAAAAGGAACTAACTGGAAATGGGGAGGATGGAAGAAAGCTTAACTGGGCTGGAAGATGGTTTGGAGGGCAAGGGTAATAATATGGGCTAGTCAGGGAAGAGTTAGATAGTTCAGGGAGAAATCTAATTGGGGCAGAAATCTAATTGGGGTGACATTGTTATTATAAATAAATTTTAACAGAGGAGAGATTCGACCAAAAGAGACCACTGTGTAGACTAAATATTTGTACAAACCGTCCCCCCGCCCAATGCATATGTTGAAATCCTCCCCTCTCTCGATGTGATAGCATTAGGAGGTGGGGCTTTTGGGAGGTGATTAGGTCATGAGGGTGGAGCCCTCCTGAATGGGATCAGTGCCCTCAATAAAAGGGACCAGAGAACTCTCTCACCCTCTTTCCGCCACGTGAAGACACAACGAGAAGCCAACAGTCTGCAACTTGGAAGAGAGCCTTCACCAGAACCGACCATGCTGGTTCCCTGATCTCAGATCCCTCCAGAACTGTAAGAGGGAGATGCTCATTGCTAATACACCTCCCAGTCTGGGGTATGGGTCATAGCAGCCGGAACTGAGACAACCGCTAACATCCACACACATTTACTTCGATCTCATATTTGTCCAAGAGCTTCCTTATCCACCCTTAAAACAGCAACGATGGAGTTGGGGCTTCAGGTCACATCATCCCCAAGGGCGGGAGGAGAACTGGGGCCCAGCCTGGGCTGTCATTTCTCTGCCAGCTTTGTCCTCTGTTCTCATCTTCTCTCTGAAACGATTTGTCCAAGAGCTTCCTTATCCACCCTTAAAACATGGAGTTGGGGCTTCAGATCACATCATCCCCAAGGGCGGGAGGAGATCTGGGGCCCAGCCTGGGCTGCCATTTCTCTGCCAGCTTTGTCCTCTGTTCTCATTTCCTCTCTGAAACATCACGGTCCTAAGTGAGCCTCCCTTCTCTACCCTCTGCTCCTTGCTCTTGTGCAGAGATGTTGATACACACTATGGAAGTTCACAGAGCTATCGCTCCCCTAGGGGAGACCTTGATTAGGAGACAGGAGATGGAAGGGGTGGAGGCTGGCCCGACTCACGGGCTCTGACACTGATGTTCCCCTTCTCCCGACCCTTCTACTGGAATTCATGAAAATTCCAGTAAAGGCCAGGTTAGCATTTCAGTGAACTGACTAAATTAAGAGGAAAAAAACAAAACTGAAATTTAAAAAGGGAAAGGGGTTTTAACACCGAGAATAAACTGTTTTAAATCAAGTTAAAGTATTTACAGCTACTGTTTGTTCACTGGGTCCTTATCGCTTTGGACATCTGTAAATGGGAATCTATTACATCATTACACATTTTACACAAGAGAAAACTGACTTAGAGATGTTGATAAGATGTTCAAAAGGTCACAGGTAGAGTGACGCAGAGGGGACCCGGCTCAGGTCAGGTCTGAATCCTGTCCCTGTTCCTTCTCCCTTCCCTCTGCTTCCTCCTCCTGCTGCCGCACATAGTGAAAAATAAGACAATTCTTTTTTTCTTCTTCGAAGAACCATTCCAAATTAAGATTACTTTGCAGTGTCTTCCACGTCCGCTCTAAATAAATAAGACTTGACTGCATTTCTGAAATGAATACAATTTCCTTCTCGACACCCTCTCGTCCTTCATTTCCCATGTTACACCTTCATCAGCGTCAAAACTTTTCATATTTTTCACTATTTAGCATTTCTCTGCCTTAACTCCCAACATCTTTTTGAGTCACTTCTAACCACCTCGTATCAGTCTCCTCCTGATGCCGTAACACATCGCCGCAAACTCAGTGGCTTCAAACAACACAAATTTCCTCTCTATGGTCCTGGAAGTCATAAGTGCAAAACGGGTCTCAATGGCGAAACTCAAGGTGCTGGCAGCGCTGTGATCCTTCTGGAAGCGCCAGGAAAGAATCCATTTTCCCGCTTTTGCCAGATTCCAAAGGCTGCATTCCTTGGCACCCACTCCCTCCCATCTTCAAAGCCAGCAACGGCAGGCGGAGCCTCCTCTATCCTGCTGCATCCCCCCGACCTCTGCTTCCATCATCACGTCGCTTCTCTGAAGCTCACCGTCCTGCCTCTTTCTTTCGCTTCCACGGACACTGGGCCCATTCTGAGAATCCAGGACAGTCTCTCCCTCAAAAGGTCAGCTGCTTAGCGATCTTAATTCCATCTGAAACCATAATCCCCCGTTGCTTTGTAACAGAACATATCACGGTGTCCAGGGGTTATGACATGACATCTTTGGAGAGAGTCACATGGACGACCACACTGGTTAAGTGTGTCGTCATGGCTCTACTAGTTATGGGGACTTGCTATTCCAGACAGATAGGAAGGTTTTTGCTATTCAAACTTAGTAAGAGAGCAAGAATCTCTAGGTTTTAGATGAGCGTCTTCCCATTGGGTGATTATATGGGTGAAAGTCAAGGACACTAGAGAGGATTGGTGTTTAATAATAAAAATGAATCATAAAATGGCAGGCATAATGCACATATTTCTAGAACGATTGCTTTTCAACACATTAAGTATTAATATAATTCATCCCTACAGAACCAACATTGAGGAGACGTTATTGGATAAAAGCAAGTGATCTTTTGAAGATCTATTGAAGAAACGCACCAGGGATTTGTGGCCAGGGGCTTGGTCCTCCTGAAAGAGCCTCTCGCTAGCTCCACGCGCATGGCTTACTGCACAGTCAGTCTGCGTACTTGACAAAAAACTGCCACTCTTCTCTTCTCTTCCAGATGACTCCCATTAATAAGCGAGGTTCTGTGTCCTGGATTTAAAGTCTGTATGTGTTAAATATAAACATATCTCTTAAAACACAGTATGGATTATAATGTTGAAAAAACTACTTTCATTATTCATAGTCAGTGATGAAAATATTTTCTAAAGAGGAACTTCAATGGCTTTTTGACATAATCTTTTCTTCGTGATGGTTAAACCGAATAAATTTTCATTTTTATCCTTAGAAGTAAAAATATTCTCAAATTCTCTATCTGTTATAATTATATTTTTGAGAAATAACAAGATATATCTATGTCTATAAATATAAAATGGTTGCATAAAAATTATTGCTTAATTTTGCTAAGTGGAATTTTCTTCTATTTAATCCTTTCCCTTAAAATCTGAGTTAAAAGTCACTTAAGTGCTTTTTGTTTTAACTATCGAAACTAGGAAAGGAACCCTCTAGTATAGAAATACGCATATTGTACGCATACAGGAAATTTATTTATTTATCTATATATCTATCTACCTATCTATCTATCTATCTATTTATTTATGTCAAATGGTACAACCGTTGTGAAAACATTTTAGCAGTTCCTCAAAAAGTTAAACATACAGTTACCATATGACCTAACAATTCCATTCCTAGGTATATAACTGAGAAGACTGGCTATACGCACAAACTTGTAGATGAAAATTCATAACATTATTCATCATGGCCCCCAAAACAAAAACAACCCAAATGTTCATCAACTGATGACTGGATAAGCAAAATGTGCTATATCCTTACAATGGATTCAACCATGAAAAGAATGAAGTACTGATGCATGATACAGAATGGATGGACTTTGAAAACATTATGCCAAGAAGTCACATATGGTATGAGTTCATGTATGTGAAATATCCAAAATAGGCAAATTCATACAGACAGCAAATAGATTAGTTATTGTCAGAGGCTAAGGGAGGGAAGAATTCGGAGGTAGAGGGTTTCTTTTAGAGGTGCTGAATGTTCTGGAATTAGTGGTGATGGTTGCACAACATTATGAATGTACTGAAAACCACTGAATCATAATTAAAAGAGTCAAAAGGTGAATACTATTTTGTGAACTTTATCTCAATAAAGAAACAAGTTTGACTCGAAGAACTCTATACTTTGATAAAAGATCTCTTTGGCTCAGAGCAACTGAAAAGTCTCATCTTAAAAACTTTGGCTTCGCTGTATACCTGTACAGCAAAGAGAACTGAATAGAGAGAAAAAACTGGGAGCTTTGAACATTACGAGCTATTTTTAAATTTCTGGATAAAATCTGGATAAACTAACTCAGTGCTGGGGACTAGTTTTCTGAGTAAGTGGTAAAACAACGTGGTAGAAACTGTTCCATGATAGTTTCAAAATCATTAGAAATCAAGAGAATTACTTTGAGTGCCCAGATCTTTTCCCATCCCTAAATCCATCATTTTAAATACTTTTTTAGTTGCATTCTAGAAGCAAGTCCCAGGAAAACAAATTATTGTTTTGGAAAGAATACACAAATTGGTTTAAATCATTCAAAATATACTCAATATTTTAAGCAATTAGGAATTACAGTCAAAAATTAAAGAAAACCAGAGATATTTGCATTTTAAGCTCAAAATAGATACACGATGCAATTCATCTCCACAAGTATTGTGATGAAGAGCGCACAAGGGGTATTTTATTAAAATGGAGTGTTGCTGTGGTCTCCTTTTAGGAGAAGAATGCCTAATCACAGATCATAGTCCTAATACCTAGGAGTTTCTCAGTGCATTTTAATTCAGTGCCTGGCTGGCTGGCTGGCTGGCTGGCTGGCTGGATGACTGGATGGACCAATCTGCAAAAACCTAACGGGTCTCCCATTAGTCAGTGGAACTTCCAAATGTGAAAGGACACTGCTATCCTGGGAGTAGCCAATGCACGCTCATCGCCATGCACTCATCCACCATATAAGCTCTATAACAACAGGGATCGTGTCTTTTCTTTATTCTCAGATTCCTCCCCAGTGCCATAATAGCACCTGGAAGATAGTCACCGCGCAATGTATATTTGTTGAATGAATGGACTCATAGAAGAGACTTCGGGGCTTTTAGAATGTGAATCAAATATATTTAACAGGGGACATAAGATGAGGCTAACTTTGAATGCATGTGAAGGAAGAGAGAAATGAAGGAGATGGAGAGAGGAACCATAACAGCCTTGGGAGAAGCGAAGAGAAACTGACATTTCCTGACGATATTCAGGACTCTCTGCTAAGAGCGCTGCCCACATCAAGTCACTTTGTTTTCACCACAGTTTAGTAAGAAAAGTCTGATGTCCACTGTACAGGAAAAACAAGCTGAATCCGTTTAAGTTATTTTCAAAGTCACAGGGCTAATAAATGGCAGAATCGAGGTTTTTTGACTCCACTATGTATCCTGCCCCCCATGTCAGCCTTGAAACTTTTTCTATTCTCAACTCACAAAAATTTTTAAAAATCTATGCATACTGCCTCTTCTCTTTTAAAAATTAACATCTAAAAAGTTTCACCTCTTTAAATAGTTGGAAAGAATATAACCTGCAACACTGTAAATGGTGGCCTATAGAATAAACCTACTGAAGCAGTCTTTTAGATGGGGCCGGGGGATCACAATGCCACAGAGATCTGATTTTCACTGCCGTCAGTTTAAAATAGATGCACACGACTTCTTGAATGATTAGCAATTTTACATTATTTTTTTCTTAAATTCATATTTCCATTCCACTCTCTCACACATATCCTACTGAAATATAATTTTATACTTGAAAATCTTGTACTGACCACTCTCCCAGACTTCTCTGCAACAAAAATATGTACATAAATTGAACTTTTTTTATTGCCTAAGACCACAAATCTTGAAGTCTTAAAAAAATCATTTTCTCCTGGATTGGCTTATCATTACGAAGATTACTAGTAAACAGCCCATCGAAAACATAAACAAATTTAAATCTTGATACATAATTACTGAACATGAAAAGTGAAATTTTATTGGAATGTAGTTGGCAAAGAATGAATGGGGCTTTTTTTTTTCTCAATTAGTTTATTTAGCCCTAGATTAATACTACTTCTCACTGGAATGACACAAGTTCAACAACGATCCTACTTCTATTTTAATTCTTAAACCTGTAAATTCTAATAAACTTTATTCACAAATATAAGACATTGTAAATGGAAGCATTTGTTATACAGATGTCACTCAAATGATATACCAAAGCCATAGAGAATGTACCACCCAGAATCACTTTGAGTGATCTACTAGCTGACAAGTCATTCTTCAATTATGATGAAAGCAAAAATGAGAACAGCCCCACTTTCAGCACGGTTTTAGTTCCTGTTACTTGAGCAAACTGACCTGTGCAGCGGGTCCAAATACCATGACACCCCCACAGGGAGCTCACTGGGAGTCCTCACACAAAGGGAAGGTGAACATAAGCACCCTGGACCTTTGACACCCCCGTCCGCCCACTCACCAACCCAAGTCAGGTCCACAGGTGCTTTCCCAGTATATGTTTACATTGGCGATTTCCAACATGTATATTCAGCAAGTATCACTGTTCTCTTCCTTCCCCTCCCTGGGATTGTTTTTTTTAATTCACTCTTTATGAAAATTCTTGGACTCCCATTCCCCTGGGACGCCTGCCTTATGCGTCTCTGCCCAATGTTTTCCAAATGCTAAGTCTGAGAACAGGAGCTGAGACCTTCCACATCATAATCTCTACCACGGGGAATTTGTTTTCTCTGCAACCTGATCTTGAAAAGAAGTGCCCCGTGCTGGGGTTCTCATCGATTGGGGGTTGGGAGTTTGGCAATGGCCAAGATTAGAGGGCCAGATAAACAGGAGGCTGAGCCACGAAATCGTCCAGCCACAAAAGGTAGCAGAAGTGTAGCGTCTTCTCTTTTCCCAAATAACGTTAAGTCTTTGGGTTCTTTTTTAATAATAATGTTTTTTTGTTGTTGTTCTTTTAGTGAAATACTTCCCATTAACTCAATGACTACATGTTCTCTCCTTTTAACCTTTTGACACTGAGCCATCTGAAGACTTTTCTCAAGGCTAAATTTTTTTGATGGTTTGAATACCTATTTGTATATACCTTTATCTTTCCAAAATAGAATTCCCGTAGGCTCGGATTTTGCAAAAAAAAAATAAGCAAAGGGCCTCAAAGGTAAAAAAATGCTTCCAGAAAAAAAATGGCATGCCTTGTCCACCTTGGAGGCTCATATCTCCTCTCAAGGCTTCCATGTTCCTTGTTAAGAGATCACCTGACTTTCCCCCAACATACAAGCTGGTTACTTGGTTTTGCTCTTTCTAAAATCTCATCTTTGCACTGACTCTACCTGCAGTCTTTCAAAGACTTCACATTAGTTTGAGCATTTTAGCAAAACCAGTCGATCTCATCAAACATCACAAGGCTTTTAAAGCAGATCATGAATCCGTGTGGTCCGTGGACCACTGGAATGTGGCTGGAGCTTCATATTCTCTAAGAAGCAACAGGGAAAAACTTGAGAACCACTCAAGTAAATCCTTGAGAATGACTCTGAGTTCCAACTTGACTAGAATGTTGCTGGATTCTAGCCAAGTCCACCCCCACCTCTCCCTCCCTCCTCATTCAGTTGAATTGCTCGAGAGTGCTGCAGAGTCCTCAGTTGACCTTGGAATTGAGTTTGCTAGTTTAAGGCCAACTAGACTGTATCTTAGTTAATTCATCATTCTGCCGACATCGGCTTTTATTGTAATTTTTCTCCTTTGCAGTCTCCTCCTAATATCAACAGAAAATTTGACATCATAATAATGTCACCATATGAGAATGACATGGAAATCATACATGTTCTAAAAATACACAACTGATTTTCAAAACCGGATGGGCCCTTTATCTCCAAGTTAAGAACGACATTCTCAACTCAGAATGCTGTATGTCCCTCACCAAATACACTAATTCCCTCAGGTTTCTCTTAGTCTGTGATAGACCCCTCTGGGCAGGGCTGGAGTGACCCTACCTGAAGTCTCTGGACCTTTCCGACCTCTGAGAACCGCCCTTGGGGAGAAGTCTGGCAGTGACACCCTGTGATCCCATCGGATGAGGCCCACCATACTATGAGGCTGGCATGTGCCTCCGATGACTTCTCCCCTCCTCCGTAGAGATGGGCTGCCTTCCTCTCCTGGTGCCTTGCGCTGTCACAGTTGGAGATAAAAGCAGAGCTCTGGAGTAGGACTCGCGTTGAGATCTTGATCACTAACCCTGAGCAAGTTTGTTTCTCCTCCGAGCTCTTGATTAATTTTAGTATTTAAAATGAACACCTGAATTACACGAGTCTAAATTAGTGCTGAGCACAGTGCCTGGTCTGCAGGAGCAGCTCCATAAATATTATTTCCTTCCTTCCTAATTTGTCGAAGAGTCCAAAAGAACTCCCAATAAAATAGAGAAGGGACAGAGAGTTGGAAATGGCAGCAAGCCCGGGCAGACCTTGGGAAAGGGCAAGATTTGATCTGAAAAGGAAGAAAGATTGGAAATAAAAAAAGAGGAATAAGTTATGGCTGTCCCTCCTAAACTAGCTTGTAAATGCAAAGAGAGAGGAATGATTGAGACGGACCTTCAGTTAGTGCAGAAGAGGGTACGCAGGAGAACAAGTCTAGTGAGAGTCAGGGTCAGCATAAGCTGATTCTGGGAGGACACTAGGAAAAGGCTGACATTTTGTTTTATGAACCAGAAAGCTGGCTCCTCTGCCACTGCCGATATTTCCCGTTCTCCATCATCCTCCTAGTCATCTCCATCATCATAACCATCATCATAACCGTCATCATCGTCGTTATCCCGCCATAAGAAATTACAATGAGCCGCATTTTCTGAGGACTACTTATGTGCTAAGCATCGTGCTAAGACCTTAACACAGATCTGCAATCTTCACAATAACCCTGCGAGGTCAGTAATATGATCGTTTCTTTTTACGAATAAGTTACACAGTAAATGACATTTCCAGGATTTGATCTCAAAAGCGTTCCTTATTAACCGCCTTGCTATACAGCTTCAAAATTAAGGGAAATTCGTAAGTGAGTTTCAGGAAATTCATGTCTGGGAAGAACAACTTGAGCCTTCAATACAGTAGTAGCAGAGAGAATTGATTACCAATGTAATGGTGCATTATGATACAGAGCCGTTCTGTTTCCTGTGAACCCCAGAAAACGAGAGTTCTCCTGTGAAGGTCTTCACGTTTGGAATCTCAAATCTAGAAACTCTTGTGGGACAGCTGAAGATCTTAAAGGCACCCTGTCTAACTAGGATAGAGGAAAGTCCAACGTTAAAGCATTTCAGACAGCCAGGAAGGCAAATGAGAAAGAGAGCTCGCAAGTGTCCAAATGAACTTTCAAGTGAAACAGAAGCACTAGGGTGGGCAAGCAGCTGGTTCCAAGATAAGCAGAAAGCTGTCCCTCGGTGGATGAGGAGCCATGTATTTATGTGAGTCTTGGGCCTTGTCTAAGGAGAGCTTAACCTCCTTTTCCTGATGGCTGCTTTCCGTTTTTCTGTCCAGCCTCTATCTGCCTTGCTTCTGTCAGGCGCTGGTTCCTACAGACTCAGAATGGGAATGGGGGTAGAGAGAGGGATGGACTGCAAAGCGGTGGGAGGCAAATTTGGGGTGTGATAGAAAGCTCAGTGTTATGATTGTGATGTTGGTGTCACAGGGTTGATGCATCTACAAAACTCTGAACTGGGAACTTTAAATGGGTGCAGTCTTTTGTACATCAATTATACCTCAAAAATTAATTTTTAAATGCCCAGTTATGATAAAAAGTATTAATCTCCATACTTGCCTTCAAAGGCCTTATATCCCCAAAAAAGTAAAATATATGAATTTCTGTGCTAGATAATAAAGGTTCAAAAATAGGTCTTTACAGAGACCATGATCTTTGATCTTTGACCTAGATCTGAAAACACAGGTAGTTGTACCAGACAGACTAAAGGGGAGGTCCCTGAAGGTGATGGGAACAGCAAGTCCAAAGAAAGATGCAAGCTAAGGAAGAGTACGCAGTGAACCTGGGCAGTATGGGGTGACACGGGAGATCTTTTAAAAGTTGATTTGGGACTACCTTATTCTACTGTAGGAAGTGGGAACACAGCTGCCAAGGCAAAGAAGAGCTTCTGGAAGCTTTAGAATAAGCAAGTGACGTGATGTATGTGATGGGGATTACTAACATTCACCAAATATTTCCAGCTCTCTTTCCAGGAATGTGGTAGATCTCATTTCCTCGCCACTTACAAAACGAAGTGGGGTCACGTGACAGCCACGGGCAGCGGAAATGCGAGTGGAATCAGGATGTGGCACAGCCAGGCGGATGCTTTTAGAGCAGATTTTGACCGGGCACGTCCTCTTTATTTTCTGAGGTCATAAGAGAAGATGTTCTTGAGGTGGGAATTTTCCAGAGGTTCCTGAGAGGCAGAAACCCCTCCCTTTTCTCACTTCCCTAAATCCTGTGATGAATATGTAGTATAAATGGCAGGGGGAAAAAATCTTGTCACTCTAAAACTATAATTTGGAGATTGTTTGTAACTGTCCCCAAAGTAATCTATCCTTTCCTGTTACAATGTGCAATTCTAAGTGGAACTAGGACAATAACATTGAAGATAAATTTCAGGGAACGAGCTAGAAGGTTACCGTAATCCATAGATGATAAGTGCAGACACTAAGGCAGAGCCAGGAGCTTAGAAAAGTAGTGAATGGATCTGGGAATGTAACAGCAAGAACTGACTTGGGTTGAGAATGACTCTGAGATTCTAAAATAACCTCAGAGTCTAACTGTCCTAGAGGTGTTGAAGAGAGAAGGTTCCCGAAAGGAGAGGGAGGACGAAGTGAGGAGATGAAATTTAAAAAGATTAATTTAAAAATGAATTAAGATTAAATTCAATCTTTTAAAAGAAGGAGCTACAGACAGCCTGGCAAAGTGTGACTCGTCGAAAGCCAAGAGCTCCAGGTGATTCATCAGCACATTACGCACTGAGAAGTGGCTTGTCTAAAAGCCGGATTTAACCACCCGTTCCTCACCTCACCACCACATGCACACACTCTCCGTAGTACAGTGCTTGGTCTGCGTACTATGTGGTGTTAATCAGAATTATTGATTTTTAAAAAATAGCCTGTAGTTAAAGAGATTTGATTTTTTCACAGTTGGTTCTTTAACTGTGATAAAGCAAAAGGGAAGCGGGTTGGTTCTTTTTATATGTTCAAAGGACACCGAGGTCTCTACTTTGGTGCCAGATCAGGGTTTTGAACAAATCAAGTAAGTGGTTATTGCCTTTGACAAGCCCTGTATAATTATTTTCGCAATTGCAATATGTTTTCTGTTTTCCGCACAGTGCTTAAATGTGTGGTGCTGGCTTCCCTACATTTGAATGTGAGCCGTGTTAGGCCAGGGGCCTAGTTGGTGTTCTTCACTGTAGTTGAATAAATAGATGAAGTTGTTTACTATTTGCCGAATGAATGAAATTGGATGACTTGACAAATCCATTCAGAATTTACACCAAGATCTATTTTCTTCCAGAGTTCGTGATCTTTCTAGAGCCTTCATTGTCAGGGTTTTGCCTACCTACGATGCTACATAGCTCTAATGTACTAAAAGACCCCATTCTAACAGTAAGCAGTGGTTCTCCATAATTAGTGACTAAACCACTTATTGCACACTGGTGTTGGATGACCGACTATCTGATGTCCCCCCAAGCAGGGAATGTTAACCTGGAATTGAATTCAAGTGGTCTGTGAACTTGGATGAGAACACAAACTACCTCTCTAGCTTCACTAACTTTCCTGGAAGGTCAGCATTCCCTTCGGTTCTGAATATAGACAACTAAGCACAACAGTATGGGCAGCTTTTGAGAGCTTGCACGCACTGGTATTTTCGGGTCACATTGCAGTTTTGCAGTCATCACTACTTTGAGATTAAAGTTATTTAACAGATGTGTTGTTAGATCTAGGTATTTAATGCAATATTGACATCTGTTACGATAGCAATACTTTAATACTTTGATCACTGTATTCCAGTAAAACTGAATTTTGATTTAATTATATTTTATGTATGTAATAACATTATTCTGAGAAGGGACTAAATGCATCACCAGAGCCAATGTGGTCAATGGCACAAGAAAGGGTACCAGTCCTGCTCTGAAGAGGGTGTCCTGACAAGCCGGATAACTGCACGTTTGCATCCAAGGCCACCTCCACGAAGGGCATTCCCAGGAGGCAGACATCCCCTGCATTTCCGCAGGTAAGATTTCGCCCGAAAAGCCAGTTTGACGCAGCAGAGAATAGGATGGGCATTCTCTTTCCCCTCAGCTGCCTCTTGCTCCTGGCATTTCGCAGTGCCCAGACTGCCAGGCTGGTAGTAATTCGAGCCTCCAAATTAATCAAAACACACAGCTCCCAGTTCAAGCTCAGGCAGACAAGCCTGGGAGCCAGACGCGTTCCTCTGTGGTGACCCCTGGTCCCAACTCCTCAGCCCTGCCCGCGACCCCGCGCGCCCCACCTTAGATGCCACGCTTCCTCCACTGCACCCCTCCCCCCACCCCCGCCCAGGCAGGTGACTCGGGGCCCGGGACAGTGACTGCCCAGGCCGGGTCGCGGGCGCCATACCTCAGGACGCTGCCCGGAGCACCGGGAGCCGCCGCTCTGTCGCCCGCCAGCGCCGCACGCACCTCTGCTGCGCCCCAATCCAGGCGCGACGCAGACGCCTCTCCCCGGCGCTCTCACCGTCAGTTTCGGCGGCTGCAAGTTGGAGGCGGGTCGGGGAAAAGGAAAGCGACGAGATGGCACCGCCAGGAGCCGGGAGCCAGCGGGGTCGCCCGAGTGCCGACGCCCGGCGCGCCTCCGGCTTAATCTGGGCACGGCCGCTGGCCACTCCCCCTACCCTGTTCGGCCGCCTCCCCACAGCACAGCCCCCAAATTCCCCACCTCCGACCCGCACCCCCTTGCCTCGCCTCGGTTCCAAGACCTTGGGAGCGTCACCTCCTTAACCCCTCACCCTGGATCCGCGCCCACCTGCCCCGCAGGCCCGCAGCCCTTTCTCGCCTCCTGGGCACGACGCCCGGGTCGCAGGGACAGTGCCCGGTGAGTTGGCGGGGAGGGGGGGGACGAGGGCGGGACCTGAGCCACTTCTTCCCTCCCTTGGAGCCAGAGTCAAAAGCCTCGGTGGGGAGGGACGGTCGGCGCGGCTGAGCCCTACAAAACCCGCGCGGGGCGGCTGGCGAGGCGAGCTTCACAGCTGGACGCCCCGACCCGCGCC
>NW_006431920.1:4292583-4313468 GCF_000325575.1 Pteropus alecto | reverse complement strand
TCGCCCCCACCCGCGTCCCGGGGTACGCCCGCCCCACCTGGAGCCCCTGCCTGGTGCGTGCGGGGGCTACTCGCTGCACTCAGGTGACTGTGCGGGCAGCGTGGGGACGCGAGCAAGCGGGGATGCCCCGGGAACAACAAGATTTCGCTCGGCGGGAGGAGGAGGCGAGGAGGAAACTTGTCGCGTTACCTAGGAGTCAGAGATGGAACCCAAAGGCCTCCAAAGGTAGGTAGGTAGGTGATAGGTATATGATAGATAGATAGATAGATAGATAGATAGATAGATAGATAGATAGATAGATAGATAGATAATACAGACAGACAGACAGATGTAGGTATATAGAAGATAGAATGAATATACCTGAGAACACCGGATGTAGAGACACGCCGTGTCACTCACACTGGCGAATCAGAGCAGGCAGCAGACCTTGGTGAAGGGCCCAGAAGGCTGGGAGTGGAAACCTGCACAGATGTCCTGGCGCTGCCACTTCTAGATGTCACTTCACACTGAACCCTGACCTCTCCGGGGCTCGATTTTCTCCTTGACAAAACCTGCCCCCCAATGTCGGTATGTTGGGAAAAACAAGTGTCATCACTGAAAAGTGATCACCTTAGAAATAGAACTCATGTTAGGATAAATTAAGCAATCTGCCGCTTTGACTTCCATTCCTTATTTGATAGAACCCGGTTCACTTAAACCAACCCCTTGTTTCTTATTCTTTGCAATTAAAGATAAATTGAGTGTCCTCAAAACTCTTAAGACTCCTAGACTTGGCATTTCTTGATTTTAAATTGTGAAGGTAAAATTTAACTTTTCAGATACTTACTGTGATTTTTACATTTAAAAAAAAATTGTAAAAAAAAATTAAAATAGGGGTGGTAACGCAGTTAAGTTACATTTCCAAGGATGAGCAGATGTTTTACAAACTTCATATCAAGATTGATTTGAAATTAATAGTCACATTCCTATGTGTTACATGAAAATATTTTTAGAACCTTTGGCCACATGTAATTCAAGTATTTTCCATTTAAATTAAATTTTTAATTAAGACATTATCAAAAATAATTTTTTTTAAAGACGTTATTGATGAAACTAAAATTCCCTTTGATCACCTCCAAACCTCTCCCTCTCTGCTGTCTAAACACGGTATCCATTCTGGCTACTTCATGTCTCTTTCCAGACATCGTGTGTGCATTTGTATACACAAATATAGACTGACGAACAGTATGCATTTCTCCTTGTGTTTTAAGATAAGTGATATTGTGCTGTACGTACATCATTTGGCAACCTACACATCTGCCCATGTCAGGATTTAAGTCAGATCTACCTCTTTTTCTTTTTTCCCTGTTGCATAATTTTCCACAATAGGAATATGTCAAAGTTAATTAGATCTTTCAAATCGATTTACATTTAGGTTATTTAGTGTCTTACATTCAAAAGATTTTTGAAATCCATGTAATCTCTTCATAATGCTGGTTCTGACAAATACATAGACTACGAATGCCTAACCCAGGTAGCTCAATACTTCTGGGCATGATGAATGAAACTCATCCATGTCAGTGTAGATTTAATTGTGGAATAAATAAATCCAACAAGCAAAACACCTAAAGAAGGAGTATGTTGTGGGAAGGCCTGGGGAAGAGTTGCAGAGCAGAGTTTGCACATCTTTCTCGATTCCAAAAAAAAGAGAGATTAGGGAGGGGTGGAGAAAGGGCGTAGGAATCACGTGTGTGTAACGATCAGCCAGAAAAAGTGAAGCCCTGTGATCATGCAACCTCTAATTATATCAATTTCCAATTATATTGTCATATTCTCTTATTATTGTTTACATGTAAAATTTTCTGCTTTCAGTTTGGCCAAATCTCAGTGACTTGTCGACGATATCATAATTAATCCATTTGTACTATATTTATTGTCACTTGAAGTCGGTCTTTGTTAAAGAGTTTTAAGGATTATCATTGCCATTGCACCTGCTGAGTTACACAGATGATGTCTGTAGAAACTACAAAATGTGACATCATCTTGAAGAGAAAAGGAATCGCAAGTTAACTGATAACTGGTCCGTGGCTCCCTCCACAGAATACCTCTGATGTTAGCCAAGGCACTGGACCTCCCTGAGCCTCGGTTTTCTCATCTATAAAATGAGGGAGTTAAACCATTAGTGGGGCTGGCCGGTGAAGCGGAGAGTGAGGCAGTGAGTGGGAGCCAGTGTTCAGGGCCAACCAATTTTTAGCATTCTAGAATCCAGGCTCAGGAGTGCCAGAATCCCTGTTCTTTTGGGAGAGAAGCTAGGAATCCAGTTTCCATTAGAAATCTCTCAAATTCTAGGTGTTAGCAAATTAGTCAAATCTTTACAAAACACAGTGTTCTTTTGTAAAGGCCTACAGTACACATGGCCAAACTGTATAAGTGAGAGCTAACCTTAGCCTTTAGCTATTTGTCATCTTTGTGCTGCACTAGTTAAGGACGTATTTTGCTCTAAATTGCTGCAATTTCACATTAACATTTCTCAAAACGGGGAGATAGTAGCGGTGTTGACCCCACATTCCCGATTGAGCCGGGGCAGAACTGTCTGCCCACACAGTTTGCTCTGAAGAGCCCTGAGTGAAATCTCTCTTCGCTGTAGGCATCCAGTCCCAGGCCAGTTGTTCAGACGCTTCCCCGGTGTTACAGCTGTCCCCAGGCCAAGCTCACCAACCTGAAACCCAGAGGCACTTCTCTGTTGCCAGGAGCTAGAGAGAGTGCTCCTTCTCCGAGACTGGAGAAGATGGAGTTCATGGTTTGAGATAACATGGTTTATCCTTCCTCTTTTTGCCCTAAGATTCCAAACAGGGCAGAAACATGGCAAGCAAATCTCAGGAGATTTACGACAGCTGCATTTATGGAGGATGCTTTCTCAATTGATTTTTAAATTTAAAAACTTAAGCTAAATTAGGAAATATTTCAAGCAAACAAAAAGTAATGTAACGACACAATGTATCTATCCCTAAGATTAAGTAAGTATTAATAAGCTTTGAACTCTTTGCTCTCACATCTGTCCCTTTAGGAAAAACAATATATAAATAGAGAAAATCATACACACATGCTTTGCTCCATCTTCCAGTCCAGAAGGTTTGAATATAGCTGACCCTTGAATAACACGGGTTCGAACTGCAAGTTCACTAATTTTTTCAATAAATGCAGACGGACCTTCCTAGCTTCGTTTTGCATCCTTGGGTTTCGTATTAGCGGATTCGACCAACTGCTACCGAAAAAAGTATTTTCGCATTCCCAACTTTCCATTCGCAACCGGGAATCAAAAATACTATTTTCCACCAGTTGGTTAAATCCACCAATGCAGAGGGCTGACTGTAGAGTCAAAAGTTACACTCGGATTTGCTACTATGTAGGGTGCCCCTAACCACGCCCTCCTTCATTCAAAGGTCAACTGTGTATCATTCCCAGTGCATGTTTTTGTGTTTATATTCTGTGTGCGCATGCACCTGCGTGTCCATAAAAAAATATTGTTTTGTAATCCTTCAAACGTAATAAGTGGTTTCACATTATACATACCTATTGGAGCTTGCTTGCATGATTTGGTATTATGTTTTCAGATTTTATTCATGTTGATACTTACAGAAATGATTTCTTTATATTCATATGGATGTATTAGCTGTTGCACAGTATGCAATTATATAAATAAGCACAGTTTATTTTTCTATCCCCCCTAAACAAGGTAAGCTTGTTTCCACGTTTTCGTTTTATAGAGTTGAAATGTACATCTTTGTATGTGTAAGTGAGAACCAGATTTTTAATTCCTAGCTGAAATTCAAAAAGGGTTCATAGAGAAAGCATATTTTAAGTTTTTTTAGAAATTGTCAAATTGAGCTCCAAACGGGTTGCACCAACATTGCCTCAGAATACCTATTTCTCCATATCCTCAGCCAAACCTGGTGTGCTTAGATGTTCATGGGTGTGAAATAGGTTCTTGTTTTGACTAGTGAGTTTGTGAATCTTTTCACATTTCAATTGGCCGTTTATATTTCCCTCGGAGTGACTTGCATGGACAATTCACTGACTATTTACCTACTGTACTCTTGTCTTTTTTGTTACTAAGTAATTAGCAGTTATTTATATGTTTGTATACCAAACTTTTGCCATTTAAATGTGCAGAAAATATTTTATTCCAGTCTTTGGTTTATTTTTTTCATTTAGTTATTGGTGCCTTAATATATAACATTTTTTTCCACTATAATTTCAAACTTGTTAATTTTTTTTTTCCTTTGATATTTTGTGTTTTGCATTTTGTCGAAGGCATCCTTTCCTTCCCTGGAAATTATAAAAATGTTCTCCTACATTTTTTTAAAGTTTTACAGTTTAGCTCTTTTACATTTAGGACTCTTAATTCTGGAATTTTTTACTACTTATGGGATATGATTTTTTTCCATATAGATAAGAAATTGTCCCAATATTATTTATTAAATAGTCAATTTTTTCTCTCACTGTTTTATGGTGTTACATCTGCAATTTATATATGTTTATGTATGTTTCTTTAGTAATTTAATTTCTCACAAGGTTTTAGTTTTCTGTTTCTTTAATTTCTAAGTATTTCAGATTTTTAGTGCTTCTGTAAATGGTATATTTTTAAAAAATTTAATAGTGTATTAAAGATATGGCAAAACAGTTGAATTTTGTGTTTTGACTTTAACAAAGCAAGTTGAATAGTTTAAACAAATTTTAGGCTAAAAAATTTCCCCCAAAATACTGCTTTAGCTGCATCGCAGTATTTTAATACCATTAAGTTCAAAATCTTTTTAAATTCATTTCTTTGTCCTATAGGTTATGTAGATGTTTATTTCTTACTATCTAAAGATAAGGAAATTTTCTAGTTATCCTTTTTTATCGAATTGCGGTAGAGATAATATTCGGACTTCAAAATTTCTGTGTATATCAATTAGATCAAGATTTTCAATCATCTTATAAAAATTGTAATGTATGTGCACATGTGTTTTTTTAATATATCTTGCTCAGTGGATATTTAATCCAAGACTCTATAATTTTCATCAAATCTTGAATTTTTTTTTTTTTTGTATTTCTCCTTTCTCGCTGTCTCTACCCCTGGCATTCTCAGGGTGCATGCTGGACCCTCTCATCTTTGCCTCAAGTTCACCTTACTTCTTATATTAGATACTTTTAATATGTTGGTCAGATCCTCTTGGCTTCGTTCTGCTCCTGAGCTATGGTCATTTACTGCCCCCAGCCACCAGTGTGGCCCTAGACTTTACACAGAAGCAGCCCGATGGTTCCTCCAGGCTCTATTCCACAGCTTCCTGTTGCTCCATAGAAATATAGGACATTAACACCTGTGGGGCAAATCTTTGACCAGTGAGAGAGAGGACCCTTTGGATAAATTCTCTTCTCCCCGCAGAACAACTGTCCTGAAATGTGAGGGTCACACAGACTCCCCATGAAACCAGTCATCAGTTGTACCTGAGACCAGGTTGTATCACGTTGAGCTTTTGTTCAGGTGTAGCTTCCCTCCGTGCGGCATTCTGTGAAAGTCATCGTGCCTATCTTTCATTTTTTGATTCTCTCTTCTGCTGTTTGTAATTTTCAGTAGATTTTCAATCTACTGTAATTTTCAACAATGAAAGAAAACTCTGGAACCATTTGACCTGGGTTATAAGCCCAGGTCTGTTAATTGCCAGCTTTAAATTTTTGTCTATTTCTTCATCTTAACATGGAAGTAAGAGACCCACCTCAGAATTCTTTTTTATAATTCTTTTTGTTTTTCAATTGCAGTTGACAGTCAATATTACTTTATATTAGTTTCACCCACCACAGGGTTTTATGAGGATTAAATGATTTAATACACATAACATACTTGACCATGCCTGTTACACAGTAACCAGTCAATAAATGTTAACAATGATTCGTTCAATTTATTAAGTTTTCATTTCAATGATTATTCTTATTTGTACAAGTCGTTTTTGGAGTCTGAATCTGTCTGGGTTTCAGGGTTCTTTTTTTGTCTTTTTTGATAGTTTTTTTTTTTTAATTTTTATGGCTTTATTCATTTTACATATACTTATTTTATATTATCTTTCCGATTCTTTTTCTATGACTTCAAGGTCTGGGAGTCCGTCTTGTTTCTTCTGTCCATTGATTCTCACCCATGGGGAGACAATGTGAATGAGAGATTTGGGGAAAATAAACCTTCCCTGTCATCACTCAGCCTGCACCTCCCTCTATCCATTTTGCCTTGTTGCTCACAGGTTGGAGCTGTCTTTCCCTGAGAGGGGAAAAAAAGAGCAAAATCATTCCATGGCTTCCAGGGGATTTCTTCTCACTAGGATGGACTTACGTAGTAATGGGAGAGAGAACAGAACCAAACGTGTTTCTTTTATGTTCTCAAGGTCACCCTTCTCCACTCTCCTCCCACTGCTCACTTCCTCCAAATGTACTAGACTTCTGTTTGACGAGGTGGGGTCAAGGTCAATAACAGCAAAGCCACCAGTTTCCTTTCTCTGACCAGACAAAGAGTCTTCCTCCTTAAGTGTTCCTCTTAAGGGTTATAGTAGCTGGTTTGTTTTCAGGCGTGATCATTGAAAAAATGATGAATGACATGAAATTTATCTTAGTATTTTTCTTATAATTTTTTCCATGTTACCAGAGCACAATAATATTGCCTGGTGTTAGTTATGAGTAAGGTTATCTTTGTTGAGTATTGCAGTTGATTAAAACCCTTGAATCTGTCAGTGTACGGTGCCAAAAGAAGGGCTGCCTGGTTTGCTGATGCCCTGTGGTCCTTCATCCGTGTGGATCTGACCATATCCATGCTGTGGCCTTCAGCCAAAAAGCATCCATACACCACGGAGTAAAAGATTTTCCAAGATCAGTGAAAACATGGTGTTCAGAGCCTTTCTGTTCTGTAAAGTTTCTATCTGGCTTCAGACTAAGCTTTCTAATCATAACAGACTTTCACTGTAGGTCATTTATTTCACCTCTGCTTTCGGTTTGAGAAAATAAGGAAACCAGAATTATATCAACTTCTTAACAGAACAGACATTTTTCCGTGTCAACCCTACCACTGTGGCCTTCAACACTTATTTAACTCTTCTGGGGTGTCTTCATCTCTAAAAATCTGATAAGAAAGACTCTTACTCCAAGTTCTACCTTAATCTCACAAAACATAATTGCCAGCACTTGTCTTCTCAAAGCATCTATGTCAGTCTTCGCATTCTTTCTGGGGTTCCTCATGTATCTGCCCATTAAGCCCTGGCTTCAGATACATTTTCTAGACAAGACTGAGTTAAATTATATCTGCTCTGTACTTTTCCACTTTACATGCTTTCATAAGTTCAGGTAAATAAACGTCTATGTCCATATCATCCAATAGAAATATGTGAGCCATAAATATGAGCCACATATGTAACAGGAAATTTCCCACTAGCCACATTAAAAAAAAATAAAACAAACAGGTGAAATTAATTTTAATATAGTGTATTTATCCCAATGCCATCTTTTTATCATTTCAACATGAAATCCCTATTAAAAACATTGATAGATATTTTATAATTTTTTCATATTAAGTTTTTAAAATCCAGTGTGTATTTTGTATTTCTAGAATATCTCAGTTCGAACTAGCCACATTTCAAGTGTCTATAGCCATGTGGCCACCATCCTGGATAGTGCAGACCTATTTAAATGACATCTAGATAAGAGATGGGAATACAGTTTATGAGTTCATATCTCTAGCTACAACACATTTCATTTGATTATTTGCCATGAGAAATAAACACGTGTCGAAAGGACAAACTTTAATTAAAGACAATTAATCGACATGGATTGTGCCCAAATATCTGTGCAACTTTTTCTCCAAAAAAATTAAGATAGATGCCCTTGATACAATGCTTAAAGCCACACAAATTACCTTTTGTACCTATTTAATGATATTGCCCATTATCAAAATATGAGTTAGTTATATACATGAAGAATTGAAGAAATGTCACAAAAACAGCAAACAGCAAAAGAAATGGAGAAAAGGAGAAACATATTGAAAACCAACATGCCACATCTTGCCTTCCATCTTAAACTATAAAGTAGATTGTCACTGGAGTTCTGCCAGGTAACAGGTTTAGTGCCACCTTGAACAAATTACTTCCAAAAAGGTCTCTGTTTTTCTTATCTGAAAATGGTGGCACTCTACCTGTTGCAAATAAAGTACTCCACTCAATGCTTCGTACCAAGTAAGTACCCAGCTTTTATATTCTAGCTACAATTATTTTATTGTTACGAATAAAGGCAGGAAGGAGATGATAGGGCAGAGATGTAAGCGTGTGGCTAGGTGCTGGAGTTTCACTGATAAACCAGACAGTTTGAATTCCATGGTAGAGAGTCGAGGAGAGAGGCAACAGGTCCGTAAACACACAAATGTGTCACTGTGGATTATGGTGCCTGCTAGGAGAGAATGGGATGTGGTGATGACGACAGGGAGGTTTTTACCTGAGCTGGAGATGGTTGGGGAACACCTTTCTGAGGAACTAGCTCACAGGCTAAGGCCGTGGATGGAGACGGCCTTGGGAAACTGGTGAACTTAGTCTAAGCCGGGGGCCTCCCCACTAGGGAGAGGCAAGTTAGGTTTAATTTTATGGCTCCTGAGTTGTCAAAGAAGTTTTAAAAAAAGAAAATAGAAAAAAGAAAGACTGAGTTTAGCTGCTCACCAGGAAGGGAACGCATATGCTGACTATTTTGCTAGCGGTGGGCGGAGGATGGGAAGCTGGGAGTCCAGTGCCCAGGAGAAGCGGGGTCGGGGTGGTGGTGCTAATTAAGGTTGGAAAATGGCTCACAGGACTGTATGTGGCTGACTATGGTATAATTGTAATGTGGACACTTAACAAATTAATATCTTAACAAAAAGAGCTAATGCGATGTATCTATGCTATTTAGAAGGCAGTTGCTGCATTAGTACTGATGAGTAATGAATTCACAGTGACTTGGAAATGGGCCTGTGTGTAAAGTGGTGTGATTAAAACCTTCTTTCGCTCCTGTTGATGTGTCTCTGTCATCCCCTCCTCAACGGGTTTGAATTTGCTGAATGTGGCTGTGAGGCCTGGGGCAGGAAGATGGAGCTAGGCCCAAGAGTCCCTGTCTCAGATGACAAAGTCCTGGGCCTGAAAGGGCCCTAAGCCAGGGGATGATGAAATTCAGCTAGGAACCTGCTGGAAGGTGAAGAGCCTCACTCGCAGGCCCAGCAGCACCGGCCTCCTCCCCTCTACCAACCCCACGCTGGTTGGAAGGGAGAATGTCACATGACGCCCAACCTCAGGCCTCTCCACTGCAAATCTGTATTTTAACCAGCTCTGCAAGGCCTTTGTGGGCCCGTTATTGTCTGAGAACTGTGCCGGCCTTGAAAAGGACTCTGGAGGGTTCTTCAGTGGGATGGCACTGGAGTGTTTCAGAAGGACTGTTAACGGGTTTCCAATTTTTAAGATCTGTATGACGAATGCATGGAGAAGGCTGACTGTTCTCTCTTCGGGTACTCGAGCTATATAAAGGAGAAGAGACAGAACAGGAAATAAGTCTCATTGGTTTCTCCTTGGATTCTGGTGCCTTGGGAGAGTCAGAAAGAGAGGAAGGCAGGAGAATCAGTTTAGATCAACATAGCAGTTGCTCAGTCTAATCCTGTTCATTGGTTCAGTGCAATTAATTTGATAATCATTTATGTACACACTGAGGAAAGTTAAAAGTTTAGTCCATAGTCCAATTTATATGTACGCACACAATGCTAATATGTGTACATAGAAATACACTCACATATTTAAAGAATAGTTGATATTCTCGACATTAATTACTGCAGTGAGATAATGGTAAAAAAAAAAAAAAAAAGTGTACTCTTCAGAGCTATTTAAAATGTAACCATATAGTAATCTTTTGTTTTTGACAGTAGTTTTGGGGTAAGTTAGGAATTTTCTATTTTTAATCTTTAAGATCAATGGTTGTCAATTAGGTTGTCTCTCCAAATTGATTTCTGAGAGAAGTCATCTCAATGTTTGAAAACGAGTTCAAGTGTATTTGGAAACCTTGGAAGATTTGTCATTATGTAGACAAAACAGTCAGGGCACTGGCTTTTTTTCCCACCAGGATATTTTGTTGTTACATGAACTTCTCAAGGAAAACGTACTGCAAGTGGAAAGTTGAAAAGGCTACAATACTTTCCCTTTGAATCAAATGACAAACTATGTCTGGAAAGACCCAAGGCAACAAGGCTAATTTCTATTTTTTGTTTAATCAGATGACAGGATAATTTTATGCTGTTTATTTATGTACGATATCGAGAAAGCTGTAGAGAATTCACATGCTGGCTTTAAAGAAAAGTTTTATGTGGTGTAAAATTTGGAAAATGTTTAAAAATACAAAAAAGAAATATAAAAATAAACACTATCCATAATCATATTATTTATAGGTGCTTACAGTTAACGTTTTGGTCTATCCCTCCCAGAATTTTTTTTTTTTTTTTGAATTCTACTTTTTTCCACCTAACAATAGACTGGTGAAATTTTTCTGAGTTGTTGATTATTGTAGATATCATGTCTAAATGTCTATAGAGTACCTCATTATAAGTTGGTACCATAACTTATTTAGTGCCCTTCTATTGAATATTGTATTTCCGATTGTTTAGAAATAACACTACAGTGGAACTCCTTGTAGATAAACATTTACTAAAATCATATTTTAAATAATTTTGCGTGTAGATGCTTTCTTATTAAATGTCTGATTTTATGTATTTCTGAGTATGATGGCAAGGTAACAACATTCTTGATTTATAGATGAGGGTCTGAGCCAAGGACATTATTAAGTTAGTGGAGGGAGGAAGTAGGTTTAAAACTGGGAGTTTTGGTTACCAGGGATCTTCAGTAGGGCTTTTTCCTACCAAAAACTTCTCAGGTAATCTAAAAAGCAGTATCAGATGCCGTTTTATTTATTATTTAAATAATATGGCAATATTTGATATAAGACTGATCTTAAAAATATTTTGGTTATCAGGAAAGAATGATTCCTGACACAATTAACCTTTTCCCAATCAAACATCAATGAAATACTTTTACTTACTATTGTTCGTTTCTGTGTCTGTTTCCACATTGCTTCCTCCTACTGATCACCTTGAAGACAGGTGTCATATTTTACCCATTTTGTGATTTCAGCTGTTGGCATTACTGATTCTCAATGAATGTTTATGAAATTAGACCAACATTTTATTAAACACTTTAACTAAATTTCAACGAAGAATTAACAGGTTCTTGAATCTGTTGGCAAAAGAATAAAAAGAAAATATTATTTTTCAGATGAAACATGGAATGCTTCATTTATTAATCCAGCTAGATGCTGGGACAAAGGTAGATAAAATCAACATAGTCCCTCCTGCATTCATAGAGTATGCCACCAAGTGAAGGGTTTGGATAAGCACACAGACAATAACAGACAATGAAAGTATACATGCTGTAAAGGAGCAAATATGGAAAAGCAAAATTCAAGTGCTGAGGACGAAGAATAAAGATCTTTAAAAATATAATCTAAGGCCATGCCCCCTGAACGTGCCCGATCTCGTCTGATCTTGGAAGCTAAACAGGGTTGGGCCTGGTTAGTACTTGGATGGGAGACCACCTAGGAAGACCAGATGCTGTAGGCATTCAAAAAAAAAAAAAAATCTAAAACTACAGCACAGAGAACCCATAGGCTTTAGATTAAGCAAATGTGTAAAGGCAATGAAGCCAGAAAGTGGTAAGATTTCAGTGGCTTAAAAACAGTATATCTTTAAAGTACTTAGAGATATACTATGTACTCTGGAGTGAGTGCAGAAAGCAGCATGCAGAGTTACAGCTGGCACTTTTACCTGCTTCCAGCCTCGGCCCCAGCTTGAGCCCTTGTCAGCATTTAATCTCAGGGCTGCCCGGTCCACACACATGGGCTGGGTTCTTATGTTGCCATGTTAGGCAAAAGCAGCTTCTGCAATCTCATCTGAAAAGTAGTTAAATGTAAGAACAGTGCTATATCTAAACCTCATAAGATAAGGATCCTACCAACTGGAAGCCCGCGCAGGTGCCAGTGCTCTCTAACTGCTCTAGACACAGCTGGAGAAAACCACCCGGTGGATTCATCCAGCACTGCATGTGCCTGGGGCTGTGCCCGCGGAACTGCTCGGAGTTTCTACTCATTGTGACCTGCTCCGGCCTTTGAGAGGCAGAGTGTTCAGAGCTCATGTGACTCGAACAAGCAGCATCCTCAGACCCCAGGGAGGCAGTCATGCAGGCAAGGACATCCGAGAGAGGCAGCACATGACAGCTATAAGACCCTTCACCTTGTGCCAGAAGAAAGACACTGTTCTGACAGTTTGGGGCAAGTCGCTTGAATTCCAAGACTCTCCATTTCCTCTATCCTAAGAAGTAGTCCATAAAACCTAGCCCTCCTATCTCCAGAAATAATTCAATTGAACACATTTTGTACACAGGAAAGTATTCTATCAATGCCAAGTAGCATTGAGACAGGAATGAGTTTAAATACCAGAAAAGCAATAGTTCAAATATGTTTCTTATACTCATTTAATTCTCCTGTTATTTTGTGACCTAGTATCAACTTCCTGGAATGTATTAAGGAGTTTTTTTTTTTTTTTTTCAAAAATATTATTCAGTGCATTCTTTGCTGCTGGTATTTTCTAATAACATTATTTGGAAACATCAGCAGAAATGGCATCCTCCCTTAGCACTGTCCCATTAAAAAATGAACAGTTTTATTTACCTTACTCCATCCTATGTAAATAATGATGCTAAATTTCATCCGATGATTTTCTCTCTTTTATGGTGACTTTCCAAATACCTCAACTAGAATCCCTGTTAATTATAGAGATAATCCGGGGTAACATTTAATAATAATAATAATTTATTCCTTTCTTATCTTTAAAATATATCCTTCTTGACATGTATTTAAAAGAGAAGCCACGTAACCAGCTCTGGCACACAGCCTCCCTCAAATTCCATTAATGCATAATCGGCTGCCACAAGGTCGAAAGTGGAAATTCATTTGGCGCACATTCACCAAGAACCTTAAGTGCAACACAGAGCTAACGATGAGATGCACAGCTAATGGCCACACATAAATGCGAGGTTTACCAGTTGTTTTTCTTGTTATAGCCCTGGAGTCAGCCTAGCATTAAATAGATTTAAAGACTCTCACCTCAGTCAGCCCACCGTTTCTCAGCGAACCCCCACCCCTCACCCTCAGCTATAAACCTGGAATGATGTGGGCCCAAAGACCCTCCTAGCCATCACCATAGGACGTCCCATTGGTTTTAGATCATTCCAAGCATTTGGCGAGAATGGGCCATGTCCAGTCAGTGTGCCACAGAGCAAGTCCACCGCTCCACCTGCCCCATCGGTTTGTGCTTCTCTCATCCATTTGTATTACCTTTTGGGCCTAGAATCTCGTACTCATTTTCTAGGTCTCTTGAAGGCCAATCTCGCTTAGAATATGCATTAAATTAAAACTGATTAAAATCGATCAGTTAAATTTTAATCAATTTAAATCGATTTCTTTATATCAAGTTGAGTAGTAACCCAATAAGCATTATAGTGCATTAGAACTTCAGTAGATTATATATAATGGCTGCGTCATAATCTCAGAAGCAAATAGAGTGCAGAAAAAAAAAAAAAAACAATTGAAGAAAAGACCTTAAAATCCATAATTTTGTAAAGGAGGAAAATGTTAGGAATTCTGACTTGCACCTATCAATCAGGCCTGTCCTGAGCCATCACACACAGGATTCGAGAACTTTTCACTGAAGCAAATTAACACGAATGCAACGGGCTTAACATTTTCCGAAGTAAAACCGGAAGACCAAGACCAATTACACTTAACATCCACTCACCAACATCTTGTAAATGATTTACCTGGGGGTCTTTTTCAGTAAAGTTTGCCTTCAGAAAGTAGCAGTCAGAAAAGCATCACTAAAGCCAGACTTGTTTTCACATGTGAAACTGCTGTGCTTTTCCATTTGGATAAATCGTCGAATTGGTCTAAATAGAGCGGATTCTTTGTTGTTGTTATTGTAAGTTTTTCTTGGCCTAGAATCGTTCTGTTTATTCGCTTTGAGGAAGGAAAGTGCTTTTCATTTCTGAAATTGGAGTGGTGCTTCCTAACTCTATAAGCAAATTAGAGACGGTCATGTTTATCAGAACCACCACAGTGAACCATGACCCCCAAGAGACGATCACCAGTAGGGCATCTGGAGAAATACAAATGCACATAGCTGTGCATTAGAATAAAGTTAAGGGATTGCTTATTCCATTCATATTTTCTCCCTGAACTCCGAATCCATCATTTCTCCAGTTTTAATATGAGGACCCTTTTCCCATGTAAAACTTTTTAACAGACCCAAACTTGTTTAGGATGATAGTTAGAATGTCAATCATTATCTAACTCACTCCAAGAATTAGCTATGTAGCCCTAGCTAAGTTGTTGAGCTTTATTTTCCTTATCTGTAAAATAGGGACAATAATATGAACCTATAGGTTAATACATATGATGATGATTGAATATGATAATGCCTATAAATGTTTAAAACTGCGCCTGACATGTTAGGAGCTCAGTTAAGTGTCCATGGTGGTGAACGGTGACATTTGGCAGTACTCAACCAAATCATCATCCGATTTTACCCGCTAAAACCCTGAGGTGAAAAGTCCGTTTACGATCTCTTGGTGCATGCTAAGAGAGCCGTTGAACTATTCATTTTTAAAAATGATATTTTAATGATTTTACAAAGTACTTTAATTTTTTAATTTCAATTTGCCAACAGGAATAAACATGAGTTAAATTAGAACTGTTTCCGATGACGTTTCATTCGCTGACATTAGATTTTTGAAAGATTTGACTTTGGAACATATGTGAAGTAATTTCTAAGTAAGATTCCTAAGGGTTACACATTTCCGAAGAAAGTGGAGTGGTTCTGTTTGTGTGCTTGCTTGCTTGGCCATTTTTCAAAAATTTGGAAGTATATAGGTAAACATCTCGACTTGATCTGCTAAAAATAAGCATTTTGGGGAAAAGAGTCCAGGATAACAGTGATCAGCATAAGGATGGGGTGAATTTGAGGGAATTTCAGAGAAACTGGTGGCCCAGAAACATCCGAATGTTCCAACCAGAGACTAGAGGAGGGTAATGGACGACAACAAGGGAAACATGTGTCAGAGAGTTCGTAAGAATTGTATTTGACTTCAGGCTTTAGGTCCAACCAAGTAGAAGACTGTGATTCGAACTCGATGATTATCCAACTTGGCCAGAAGGATCTAAAGTAAGAGAAGACAGTATGTCTAAGGTCAGCAGGAGGCAGATGGAAACCAGTGCGGCTTCTGTCTGCTCCTTCTTCCTAACCACTCTCTTTTCCTCCTCTGGTGACAGCAGGTTGATTTTACTCGAGGGAACTATCCTCCCCTCATTGCATGTCGGTCCCTTAGCCAAAGGGCTGGGCACATCACCTAGGCTGAGCCAGTCAAGTGCCCTCTCCAGGAATTTGAATCTTCAGCTGAAAGGGCAAGGATCTTATTCATCCTGACAGCACTGCCCTGAAACACTCTCCGTTAGTTTTTGTACCTTGATCCTCACAGCAGCCCTGAGGCTGATCTCTTCTGAGTCCTGTTTATTTAACTTTTCTTCAACTTCTGTGTGCTACCCCATGTCATTCCAACGAATTCCTCTTTTATCACTGAGTTAGCCTAAATAATTTCTGTTGCTTGCCACCAAAGAACCCTGGCAAGGATTCAGGAATCCAGACAACAGTCTGGCCAGCAGAACTGGTGGGTCAGCAACCTTCCACCTCAGCGAAGGAGCCTCTTATATTAACATGAGGAGGGAGTTATCCTCAGGAGCAGCAAAGCCAGGACAGCAGGTGCACATGGGTGAATTTTTGCTAGGAAACTGATCTGGCAGTTACCCAAGAGGGACTGGGGAATGTGAGAACTGAGTTACTGATTAATCACTGATTATCACAAAATTATGAGGCATTTTATGTTTTATATATGTGTAGTATGAGTGCCAGCCCCAGGTAGAATCAAGGCTGGCTCAATCAGTCTATAAAAGAAATGATAACTATTGAAATATTATCGCTTCCCAAAAAATGTAACTTGAAATAACTATTTGACTTAAATACCTGTTGAGGTGACCTTCTTTGCCAGTCTGATTTCAGCCCTTGGCCTTGGTCATCCCTGCCCCTTGAGAAGTTATCGCCCCTGTGTTTTGTACCAAGAAGAATCTGGTCAAAAGTTTTGCTTCGCTGCTTTATTTTGTTGTCTATTTCTAAATTTATTTTCATTAAATATGTCCTTTTATTTTACAAGACCTGTGTTTTCTTCTTCACTGGTGATAATTTTTTCACTGCTCTAAATAACTCAGTTTGAGCATGTTTAAAGTTCATACTCAGAATCAATCAAACCAAATTGAGCATGTTAAGTATATAAAAAGTCAAATCTTTTTTTTTTCATTATGCATGTTTTGGAAAAATTCTTTCTAAACTTATGTACACATACTTGACCCTTACTTTGCATAGCTGCCTCATTGGACTTTTGATATTAGGTTGAATTTTTTTTTTAAGTGATTTCAGTCAACCAAATTGTAAAAAATGAAAAGATTCTGACCAAGTGCAAGTTTAGTTGATTACTGATTAAATGAAGGGTGGGTGGCTTGAAGTTAATTGCCACAAGACTCTCAGCAATCGCCCCAAGTAGTTAGTGTATGGTGCTATCAGTTAGGACACAAAGGTCACATAAAATCTCCATATGGACTGGTTAGCTTCTAGCTGTCTGTGAAAAAGGACAATTGTACAAGCTGTTCTTGCTCTTGAAGATTAGGCAGAGCAGTCATTACTACTGGAAAAGCAAATAAAATGTAGGCTTAAGGTAATGTAATTATCTTTAAAGATAAAAGGGATATGTATTTTCTGTCATTTGTTATACAGTATACCAATTTCCCCACTCCTATCACCATATCGCTATTTTAATTTTTTATAAATATTTGGCCCTGTTGAGAACAGAGGGTGAGGCCCTATCCCATGCATGGTTAATTGTGTTCCCTGCAGCAAAGGATGAATATCCCGTCAGCAGACAGGAAAGAAATAAAAAGAGAACTGAAATTCAGAAGAAAGCCTTAGACCAGTAGTTCTCAAACTTTAGTCTGCAAAACAGTCCTTTGTGGAGCTTATTTAAAAAATGCAGATTTCCTGGCCAGATCCTCATGGTGTGGCCTGGAAATCTGCACTTGTCACATCCCAGTTGATTCTGGAGCAAGTGGTCCTTGGAGCACTCTTGTAGAAACACTGCTCAGACTGGAACAGAGGGAATGCTCGCCTCTCTCTGGGCCTCCGCCTCCAGGGCCTGGAATGCCAGACGTGTGGGCCACTGGGAGAATTCTCAGATGTTACACAAGTCAGACTTGCCTGCAGGGAGTCTGTCCAGCCTTGGGCAGGGAGGATGCCCGCAGAATGAGAATGGACCATACATCGTAAACCAGAATGACTGGTTGAGTGCTAGTCACTCCTTCTGTTCCTAAGCCTTTAGTACAGTTTTATTTGATGTGATCTTTACTGTATATCCAATCCTCCACTCTACCTCCCTCATAGTGCCATCATGAGAATTGACTGAGATAAGGCACATTACCTAGTAAGTCGAACAATTTAGCTCTTTTGATGGTGAGGTTGGTTGATGATGATTGTCCAGAAGTGATGATTATGGTGACACCATTGTCTCCGCTGCCATCCTAGGAATTAAGGAGAGAATGTGGTACAAGCCTCTCTCTCCCAAGGCCAGTGTTCGTGGTGGCATCAATGCTTCCGTTCTCCCGAGGCCACATAGCACAGGTGGCAGCTAACAGTGAGAGACTTCCCAAGGGGAATTTGAATTTGGCTGACCCCAAATCAAAGCTACAAAGTCCAGCCACTGCTCATGAAGAGATTCCTTCTCTATTGTCAGCCTAAGAGGATCCTGAGTTGGGTTTCATTAAGGGAGCAAGCAGGCTCTCCTATTTGTAGAATTTAATGGGATTGATATGCCATGAGGGAGAGTGAACACCATCCATTTCTGAGAGGTAATCTATGAAATGAAATGTCAGGACACAAGTGAAAGATATGAAAGGTTCCCTTTTCAATGATCTTTCATAACTCAACTTCTGAGAATCAAATTAATACTTATCTTATAGATTCACTTTGCCACATATTTATGTGAATCATTCAGTTTGTGTTGGACAGTGTGAAATACGTCTGAATCTACATAACAGTAAGTCATGTAATAATTATATACTATTGTGTGATCATTAAAGAAAAATGCAATTATTTTAATTAGGCACAAAAGCTAGTGAATATAAATATAATTCACTATAAACAACATCCTAGAAAGAGATCCAGACAAACATGTGTTCAAAAATCAAACTATATTGTTAACTTATATCTTCAAAAGAAATTTCGAACCAATCAAGAAATAAACAGCTGTATATTTAAGTATTAACTGTCGCTTGAACATACTTAGCAGGAAAACTAAATAATACATCAATACTGGCCATACGGAGCCAAAATGTAGAGAAAAATGAAAAAAAAATTAGTTCTTGACAATCACAAACTTAGGTGCTTGTCAATGGGACTCAAAATTCTATCTGGAATAAGTAGTTATAGACTACTCGGACTAACCCTTCTCATTGATGCTCTCCTCACTTCTCAGGCATTTTCCAGGTATTTTCAGTGCACATGGTGAAACTGCAGGTGGACAGCAATGCATTTCTTCCATCTTTGTAATCAACATAACATATTGTCTTGGTAAGGTCAGTGCACCTTACTCAGGATAAGGGAGTAATTCTGCATCTTCTTCAGGAATCAGGAACCCCAGCTACCTTTTAAGTATTGACTAACCGAGTTGCTGAATGGGTTCTTCTGCAAACTTAGAAAATTGGAGGGAGGGTGAGAGGGAGGTTAAGGGAATGATGGTGGTCACAGTACTCTAACTGGGGTGAAACTGGTAAATCTGGCAATGCTTTTGCACAAAAGGCCTTTGGATGGTGGAGCCATGGTAAGGGCACAGTATGGCAGCAGGGGAGAGCTGTGAAACCCAAATGAGTCTGCATGCTATTTTGGACATGTATATCTGGATGTGGCTTTTTGATGGGAACAGAGATTCTCCCAGTATCTCAAGAAATTGAGTTTTCTGTAAGTATACGCACTTAGCAATAAGAGAAACAGGAATCGAAATCTTCAGGCAGGTCCCTTGGATAATAGAAGGTATTTTATAAATGTGCAGGTTTCTTGACCAAATTACCTCATTGTCCTTCAATGGTAGAAATTATAGCAACTCAGTAGAAGTTCCCGCTTCTGTCATTCCTGCCCAGCCAACCAACCACCTCACCCTCCACCCTGCGTGTGCTCCGTCTCATGGTTTCTGCTCACTTAGCTTCTACTTCCTCATGGTTTCTGCTCATTCACAGCTCCTGCCAAAGTGTGTCCCTTCTGCCTTCTCCCTGTTGGTCTGAGCTTTTGCTTCTACTACTAGCACTTACGTCCCGACTCCAGAGAGAGTCTGATTGGTCCACAGGACAATATACTCACCTACCGTGGTCTGATCAGCTGTGCCCACGGCTGTGTGTGGTCCATCAGAAACTCTCAAAGAACAATCCCTATTATTTTGCCTTTATAGAACCTTCTAAGAACAATGTCCCAAACTGGGCTCTTTTTTAAAAAATTTAGAGTAAATGTTAGTAACATCAGATATTATCTGATTGTTCTGCTCCGATAGAAAAGTATTTTAAGCCCAAATCTAATAACCTTTCTTTATAGAAATCCCAGCTTCTTTCTCACTAAGTTGTTAAAAGACTTTATAAAGTAAATTTCAGTATTAACATTGGATTTACTTCAAGTAGCTGGAGTTAGAAAGTGGTAACTATTTGTGAGCATTGTACCCTTCTCTCTAGGAGATTTTTTTGTCTGATTCTGTTTATAGGCAGATATTTAACACTGAAAAACGGATTCCAAATAGCCTTTTCAAAGCTCAGTGATCCATTGTGAGACATTGGCTTAACACAAAATACTTTTACATAACCCAAGCCACCAAGCGGGATATCCGGTCAGCTATTTTTAAAGCCTTCTCCCCCACACAATCTCACGTAACAGAGTTACAGCTGTTTGCTTAGAAAATTGACACAGTTTCTGTGATTCGTGAGATGAAAACTCAAATGAAATGTTTTTAACTTGTTTGAAACTGAAACCATTTTCACTTAAGCGTGTTGTAAAACCAACATGAAATAACTTTCTGGATTAGACACACATGTACTTATGCAGAATATAGTTTTTTCATTGACATGTATATGGTATTATGTATTAAGTTTACCATATGAATAATTTTGCAATTAATGAACTTATTCAACACGTATTTATAGAACACAAATTGTGTGTCAGGTGCTGTGTTATAGCTGGAGGCAAGAGAGCGAGAAAGGTGTGCCTGCCCTCACAGAGCTTCCAGTCTAGTAAGAGTTAGGCAATTGCAATGTCATATAATAGGACTGCAGGGAAGTGGTACAGAGTGCCTGCCAAAGAAGCATATAGAGGGGTATCAGAAAAGGCTTCCTGAAAAAAGTGACATCCACGCTGAGACTTGAAAGATGAGGAAAAGCCAGCCAGGAAGGATAGGAAGAATCTTCCAGTAGAGGGAACAGTCCATCTTGGGTTTCTGTTTGGGGGCCAGAGAGACCAGAGAAAAGAGGCTGGAGAGGCAGGTGGGCTCCATCATACAGGGTCATGTTAAGGTGTTTGAACTTGATCCTAAGAATGATGGGGAGCACAGAAAGGTCTTGAGCAAGACAGAGATATGATGGGATTTATGCTTTGT
>NW_006431920.1:4282467-4292520 GCF_000325575.1 Pteropus alecto | reverse complement strand
AATGGATTGGAGGCATCATAGTGGTCCAGGTGAGAGATGGAGATCATCTGAAGGAAAATAAGGATCAAGAGGATGGAGAGAAGTAAGCAGAGGTGTGAGTTTTTCAAGTCTAATCAGTATAACCTGATGATGATGGATGGATGGCTCTGCTTCTTCTAAAAGTCAGCATCGCAGTGTTTTTACTGCTTTAAGACAATATCATTAATGTTTTTAGTATTTTCCTCCAGCATTTTTCTTATGTATAGGATTTTTTAAAATTTACATGTGAAGATATTGTGTATTCAATTCTATGGCCTCTTTTATCTTATAAAAATAGACTATAAATAATATCGATATGGTCTTATAAACATTATTTAACATCTAGCTACTTAACATTCAACTACTTCTCTCTAAGTGAATATTTAGGACATTTCAAATGTTCTATTGTAAATAATGCTGCTATAATCATGTTTGTATAGGACACTCTGCTTTAGAGTCAAGATGATATTCTCTGTAAAAATTCCCAGAAATAAAATTCCTGTGTCAAAGAATGTGAACCTATAATATTCTTGATATATACAAAAGACCTATTTTTTGAATTCGAACTTGAAGCAAAAAAAAAAAGTGAGAAAGCAGGAAATATAATCAGCTTTATAAAAGTGTTTTGAAAAGCAGTCCACAAAATCGCTGTGTATCAGCAGTATAAAAGTGTTGAATGGCTCCATCCAAGAAGCATTTATGGAGCACCCCTGGTGGCCAGGCCCCATATCAGAGAATTCAAAGCAAAAGGTGCCAAGGGCTGCAATAGATTACAGTGACTCAGCAGAACAGAGTTATCAGATTTCCAAGTCAGCCTAATAACTCATCTTGAGGACAGATATGCATAAAATTTTACACTCATGCCTTCAACTTCAAGAAATTTCAGTGTAATTCTAATAAAAAAATCAACTGTGAAATCTCACGCAGCTTTCATGGAAATCACTTTTTTATTCTAGTAGTTGCAAAGGATAAACATAAAGTTGTGTTTTTTTTCCATAATTCATTTCTGGAACACTAATTGTAGTAAGAATTTAGAATATTACTAATGTTCTAACAAAGCACAAAGACCTTGGAAACATTTGATAATTTATTTGATAAGGGCAATGACCTTATCAAAAACAGGCTAATGAGAGTCATGGAGGGTTTTTAAAAAATCATGGAAGGAAGGAAAGTAATTTACACTTCCTTAAATTTCTCTGTGAATGTGTAACGATTTCTTCATTCTCTGAAGCGCAGCATTTAAAAGAATTAGTCTGCTTCAAGTTCAAGTGCTCATTTTTATCTCTGGTTATAGAATGAAAAGCAAGACATGGTTTACGCCCAGCATATAAATGGTAAATTCCATTATATGCTTCAGATGCAAAATGTGTTTGGAAAACAGATGGTTAGTTAATCCCAAATCAGAGTTATTCCAGGTGCTGATAACCTGTTTCATCTTGACCAACTTGTCCAAACCTAGTTATAGGATCGTGAAGAAAGCTAAGTTTGTGTCTGGTTGTTATCTTTCCTTTATCTTTTTATCGAATTTCCTCATGTGTGCTTAATGCTTTGAAATGTTCAATGCAATTTAGCGCTCACTATCACATCTGACTTGCTCATTTCGTTTTCCCCGGAACCCAGCAAGGGAATAATAAAGTCAGAAGAGCAGGATAAATATCAACCCCAGGCTGGCATTTTCTCATCCACTTTTGTTATATCGCGGCTCGTTCATTGTGAAGATCAAACGAAGCAGTAGATATAAACGTGATCCTCTTGTCCTGGGGTTGGTACTGGGACTGTGAAAATTTTCAAAAGTAACAGCAACTGTCACTGGAAATTGCACGGCAGCCCTCTTCTGTGCCCCAAATCCTCAATCTCTCCAAGTGTCCTTTTTCCTGGGACATTGTTCAGAGTGGGTGAGTGGGAGGGAGGGAAGGGAAGGGAGTACGGTGGGTAAGAAGGTGGGGAGAGAGGTTGGATGCATCCTCTGCGTGGTGAGTGAAGAACGAATTAAAGATCCTTGATAAATCAAGATGACAAAAATAAATGAAGAGTTTAGAGCAATGCTTCTCAAACTTTCTGTAGTAAAGCAACGGTTTTGTTTGTTTGTTTTACTTTCTATTCTACCATGGACCTCTATCATTGTAAAATATAATGAAAATAATGTCTAAGTAGAATAAAAAAGATACGAAATATAAGCCCAGATATTTTATTTTAGATTCAACCAGCATTGTTTGCTCTGTCAAATTGCTCTAAACTTTCTAAATGCTTACTCTCACATTCTGGAATCTAAGACTCATGTTTTGAATTGCACTGTTTAGAGGACCTGAATAATACAATTAATAATATAATTAATAATTAAAAATTATCCTGATATGCCAAACTCTATTTCCTGTGTACAAAGATACATCTTTTCTAGTGCTCACAGAATATTTATAAAAATTCACCATAATTTAACCACAAAAAAGACTAAATAATTGCATAAATTACACAAATTACACAAATAAAATAAGAATCAATATAGTTTGCAATGCAATAAAATTATAAGCAAATAAAATTAGAAACAAAGAGTTACCTAAACATTTTAAATCTTCCTCCTAAATAACTCTTAGCTTAAGGAAGTCAAGATCACGATGTCAGGATATTTAAATACAAAATATAAAATATAGTTAATGAGAAGATGAGAAATAAAACTACATGTGTTCAAAAGTTTCCTCTGAGGAAAATGCATAGCTGTCGTGTCAGTCAGTGTCTCAACAAGAAACACATGGCACATTCAAAATCAGGTAGTTTGCATAGAGTTTATTTACAGAGACATTGTTTACAAAGGCAAGGGAAACCATCAGAGATAGTACAGCAGCCACACTGTTTCTACTTCTTTCTTTTCTGGGACCCAGAAATCCAGTGGTAGCAAGTTAGCTACTGTCTTGAAGGGTACATGGACCACAAGTAGAGGGACACAGGAGCTCATCTACCCGCTTCCTCCCTCTAGTTCTGGCCGGAATCCTGATATCTCAGGAATCCCTTATGGTGTGAACCCCTTGCTGTGGACCTCACAGTCAGCCTCCAAGGACAGGGAGCAGGCCTGATGGGGGAACTGGAAGTTACCGTCCACCATTGTAAGTCACATTCTTAACAAAACAAAGAGGACAATATAGTAAGCAATCAACTCAAAAAGTTTCTCAAAAGAATTCAAATATAGAAAATTTATCAGAAGGGGGATGTCAAGTAAAAACATAAAAAGAAGTGAGTACCAAAGAAAATAGAAAAATTGTGACTTCATAAATATCTAGGTCTTTGGAAAACAACTGGAAATAGAAAACTACAAGCTCATTTCATCAAAGAAAAAGAAATATCGCTGATAACACAAAATGAGAATGTGGAAATAATGGCACATACAGATGAAAGTAGAAATAGTTTGCATGCTCTAGGTTAATAAATTTGAAAACGTAGATGAATTGGAATAATTTTTAATTATAATATATATTATCAAAATTAAGAGATAGAATAAGCCAATAAAAATGTTCTTTAATAATGACTCTTTAAGGAAACTGTTACCCCAAAGTTGTCACAAGTGAATTTTTTTTCATTGCAAGCAATAGTTAATCTTAGGCTATTAAATGCTTGCAGTACATAGAGAAAATTAATTGATGTCCTAATATTTAGTTTCCATTTTTGTTATTTTATGAATCATCATAAATCAATTCTAAACTTGACCAAGATCATGCAGAAATAAAATTATAATATTATGTAAATGTCTTGATGAAAAAGTCCTGAAAAAAACATTAGCAAAATAGTAAGATAAAAATACAGTACATTAAAAAAAAAAACAAGACCAAGTAGTATCATTCCAAAAATGCAAAGTTGTTTAATACTTTTATTTATAAGTTGATCATGTTTCTAGGTCAAAAGAGAAAAACAACCTCATCCCTGTAAATATTAGAAAGCATTAGAAAAACTTCCAGTCATTTCTGACAATAAACACACATACACAAAACTTGGAAAAGTAGAAATAGGTGGATAATTATAATACCTACTACTTACGGAGTTTACCTACTGTGTGCCACTCAAGGTGGTGAGCATTCCAAATGTGTTCATTAGAATACCCCAATCCTCCTATGAAGGAGGCTGCAGTTATCCCATTTTACTAATGAGCAAATGTCAGAGAGGGGTGAGGTCACGGGCAAGGTCATGAGGTTGGTAAGTGGCGGAGCTGGGGTGTGAGCCTGGCAGTCTGGCTCTAGAGTTCTGGGTGTGACCACGCCAACGTACCACCTTTCCCAAGTCCTCTGTAAGTTGTGGGATTCATATTTATGCCCAGGTAAAGAAGAGTCAAAACGCTCTATCTCTTGGAAATAGCCCCTGTTTGACTTTTACCTGAGTATTAGTGAGGCCCAGCTAGTTGGCTCGTTGTTCTAAGGATTGTTGCATTTTTCTCTTGGTCAGAATAGATTTAATTCAGTTCTGTGCTATCTATGTGGGTCATCGGCTGTAAGTGATAGCAATGGCAGCTATCTTAACTTTGTAACCACTCATGCCATTGAAACCAAAGTCTGGAGCCGCGATGTGTGTTTCCTGTGTCAAGGTCTAATCAGGCAAACTTGGAATTGTGAATGAACATCAGAGTCTGATTAGAATTAGGTTCTTAACCTCAAAGGTTGTTTTTTTTTTTTTAAATTATCACAATGCTTGTTTAAAAATTCAACTATAATGTATCATTTATTAAGAACACAAACCATTGCCAATAAAGTACTAAGCTATTTTTTCAAGTTAACCAATTAAAATTAAATACATTGCTAAAAATATTTATGTTATCCTTCAAATGAAGCACGTGAGATATATACTTCATTTTTTGAAATAATCAAATAATTTAATTTATTTAAAAAAAAAAACGTATTTGTTTAACAAACACCCCAGACACGTGCTAGTGCTGGGGATATGGAAATGAATGAGAAAAAAATTTCTGACCTCAAAGAATTTCCAGAAGTGGTAGATAGAAAAGTTTTCAAACTATTTGTAAAACTGTTATGGTGAGGTTAAGTATTAAAAGAAAGGAGATGGAGAAAGAGAGGGAAACAGAGGAGAAAGAGAGAGAAATAGTCCATATTTACGAAAGCCTCTTCCTCTTTGTTTTCAATTTAAAAGCATTTTAATTCTATATTGAAGGCAGTGTAGGGTTTTAGCAGAGAATCAACATAGATTTACATTTCAGAGACAATGTGACTGCGGTAGGAAGGAGGGCTAAAAAGCAAATTGAATGACTGGAAATAGTAGGAATGGCCCTACTGAATCGAGGGCTCAGGGACTTCCTACCCCTGCTCCCCAATCCTACCACCCCATAACTGCAGGCTAGCCCACAGTGGGGATGTGACTTTAGACAAGGGACTCCCCTCTCTAAAAATTTAGGAATGTTCAAAGAAGATCTCAAATAATACTCATGATACTTGAAAATAAGAAGACTAAACTGAAGGGCTATTTTAATATTTTCCATGTATATAAAAAATTTTCTGTTTGTTGGTTTTACAGTGGAGAGTACCAGCTGTTTTTACTCTTAACTAAGGACAAAAGAGAGAAACAAATTAAGGAATGAAAAGTTCAAATTAGGCACAGAGAAGTACATTATCAGGAGGTGAAGATGAGTGAGCATGGCATGGGACTTGAGATGTTTATCACAAGAAAAATTCCATGTCCCTCTGGGGATTTACCTGGGTAATTGCAAACCTAGTAGTTTTGTAAGCAGAATTAGTTACCAATTTCCTTGTCTCCACCCCCCACCCCACACCGCCCCCACCAATTGAGATGTTTCTATCACTGATACCACTTGGAAATATTTGCCTCTGGAAATTCTTGCCCCTGGAACACCATAATTCTAAAAAAGAAGTATTTTAGAGATTTAACTATAACCAGGTAATCAATGCCCTTTTGTAGTTCATTTTGGCTCAGCTTACAACTATGACTGGATCAAAACAGATCTTAGGGATTTATCTCTAATCTGAAGCATTCCGAGGAGATTGATTTGAAACTTCCCTACAGTCCTTAGTGTACTCAGCTGGAGAAACGACTCAAGGTCAGGCTTAAATCCCCGCTTCAGGTTCCTGAATTGTTGCCCGCAACCCAGGACTACAACCCACCAAGACCCTTGGCATCAGAATCACCTGGAAGGACTTCTTACACATGCAAATGACTGGGCCCAGCCCAGACTCTGAATCAGAATGTGGACTGGTTGTAGGGAGCAGAAGTTCAGAAAGGCTTATGCTTTAACCATGTTCCCTGGGTAATTCCTGTGCACATGAAAATGTTAGAAAATTAATGTGAAGAACAGGTCATGCCTTCGATTACTTTTAAGAGAAGAGAAAGATTGAAGCAAGTGCTTATCTTTATATTTTATGTTAATCCATAAATTATATTGCATGTTTACTCACAGCCTCGAAGGTACCACATTTTTTTAGGCCTGAGCATAGTTTGATCTTGTCATAGAATGACAGAAGTAGAAGGAACCATACAGATGGCCTTGACCAATCTAAGGAAGCTGAGAGTCGGAAAGATTGATGCCTTATCCAGGGGCACACGGCTAAATGTTGGCAGAGCCTGACCATGGCCTGAGTCCTATCACCCCATCTTCTTAAGACATTTCTTCTTGTGATCTGGTTATTGACTGGGAAAGAAAGCACAGAAACGAATGTTGTATCTTTATATAATATGTACATGTATATATAGTTCTAAGCAAGGACTTTTTTCTCTCCTTAAAGCCACTTTCCACTAGAATTTTTAATTCAAGCATTTATAAAGTCCCTCCAGGGTGCCAGCAGCCCAAGGTACCTTATTTTCCCCTGTTGTCTCAGATGGAGCTGGTTTCACATAGAGTTTCAACCCTAGATTATCCTCTTCTTGGTTCTCACCTCTCTTCTATCCTATAACCTTGACTCCTTTAAGACCAGGCCACAGTAGGGTTTTATTCTTAGTTCCAAACACGGCTATGGAACACGGTTGGTGCTTAAAGAATGCATGTAGATTTTATCTTGCCCAATTTTAGAAAATAAAATAATGGTAGATGTTTTCAGTATACACTGGAGCTAGAACTCAAAACTGCTCAGACTCACAAAACCATTCCTAGCAGACCCTTCAGCAGTGTGGGGGAGGAAAATCTTTTCCTCTACCCTCTTAGGTTCTATACCGTAGGCTTGCAAATTTAACTGACATGAGACGGATTAATAAAAGAAAAGCGTACAACTTTTATTTGATGTTAGCATTTTTACATGCTTGGGGCTGTCACAGAAAAGAAGTGAAAAACTCAGAGAGGTGGCAGACGTGGGGGCTTGCATACTATTTTAACAAAGGGCGATCAATTGTGGTTAAGTGACTAGATAGGGAAGAGAGGATTTTGGCTTCTGGGAGTGGTAAATATAGCGGGGAAACTTAATGGTAGGTAAGGATTATTTTTTAATTATTTTTATTTTTTAATTACAGTTGGCATACAATATTATATTAGTTTCAGGTATACAACATAGTGATTATATGTTTATATAACTTACAAAGTGATCACCTGATAAATCTAGTACCCATCTGATACCATACATTGTTAGTATAATATTATCGACTATATTCTTTATGCTATACTTTACATTCCCATGACTATTTTGTAACTACCAATTGGTACTTCTTAATCTCTACCCTTTTTCACCCACCCCGCTAACCCCTCTCCCATCTGGCAACCATCAAATTGTTCTCTGTATCTATGAGTTTGTTTCTGTTTTGTTTATTTTGTTCTTTAGATTGCACATGTAAGTAAAATCATATGGCATTGTCTTTTTCTATCTGACTTACTACACTCAGCACAATACCTTTTAGGTTCATCCATGTTATTGCAGATGGCAAGATTTCATTCTTTTTGTGGCTGAGTAATATCGCATTATATATATGCACCACCTCTTCTTTATCCATTCACCCATTGATGTACACCCAGGTGCCTCCATATCTTGGCTATTGTAAACAATAATGCAATGAACATATGAATTCATGTGTCCTTTCAAAGTAGTATTTTGGGTTTCTTCAGATTAATACCTAGAAATGGAGTACCTAGGTCCTTCTTTGTCTCTTGTTACTTTTGTTTCAAAGTCTATTTTGTCTGGTATAAGTATTCTACCTTATTTTTTGTTTGTTTGTTTCCATTTTCATGAAATATTTGTTTCCATCCCTTTACTTTCAGTCTGTGTGGGTTTTTTGATCTGCAGTGAGTCTCTTACATTTAAAGTGATAGATATGCAGTTATTGCCATTTTATTATTCATATTTTTTACCTTTTCTCCTTTTTCTTCTTCTTCTTCTTCAGCCCCCTGACATTTCTTGTAATACCAGTTTGATGGTCATGAACTACTTTAGCTTTTTCTTGTCTGGGGAGCTATTTCTTTGTCCTTCGATTCAAAATGATAACTTTGCCAGGCAAGTAATCTCATTTGTAGGTCCTTGCTTTTTATCACTTTGGATATTTTATGCCAATCCTTTCTGGCCTGAAAAGTTTCTGTTAAGAAATCAGCTGACAGTCTTATGGGAGCTCCCTCATAGGTAACTGATTGCTATTCTCATGATGCTTTTATGATTCTCCCTTTGTCTTTAACCTTTGCCATTTTAATTATGGTGTTTCCTGGTGTGGGCCTCTTTAGGTTCATTTCGTTTGGGACTCCCTGAGCTTCCTGGGCTTCTTTGTCTATTTCCTTTGCCAGGTTAGGGAAGTTTTCCATCATTATTTCTTCAAATAAGTTCTCAATTCTTTGCTCCTTTTCTACTCTTCTGATAACTCCATGATATGAATGTTGATGTGCTTGGTGTTGTCCCAGAGGCCTCTTAAACTATTCTTTTTTTGTGGGGGGGATTCTTTTTTCTTGATCGCTGTTCTGATTGGGTGTTTTCCACTACTTTATCTTCTAAATTGCTAATTTGATCCTCTGCTGCATCTAATCTTCTGTTGATTCCCTCTTATTCTTCATTTTAGTAATGATATTCTTTATTTTGGACTGGTTCTTTTTTATGTTTTCCATCTCCATTTTATATTTTTTTATCTCTTTGTTAAAGTTCTCACTACGTTTATCTACTCCTTTCCTAAGTTTATTGAGCATCCTTATAACCAGTGTTTTGAACTCTGCATCTGGTAGATTGCTTGTCTCCATTTTGTTATTCTTTTTCTGGAGCTTTGTTCTGTTATTTCGTCTGGGACATGTTTCTTGATCTCTCCATTTTGGCTTCCTCCCTATGTTTGTTTCTGTGTGTTAGGTAGGGCTCCTAAGTCTCTCGGTCTTAGTTAAATGACCTTATGTAATAGGTTTCCTCTGGGCCCCAGTGGTGCAGTAATTCCTGGTCACCTGAGCTGGGTGCTCCAGGTGTGTCCCTTATATGGGTTGTATGCGCTTGCCTGTTGTAGTTGAACCTGGGTTGCTGTTTACACATAAGTGGGAGGGATTAACCCTCAAGCTGATTGGTTGTGAGAAATGGCCAGACAAGGGCTAGCCCTACAGAGCAGAATTCACTTTCGCAGTGCTCTGGTGCCTGCCCAGTCTTCCCTTTGGGTGTGTTGTCCTTGGATTTGGCCCTCGGTGATACTCTGGCATGGTCCAAAGCCAGCTACAAGGCATGCTGGCCCAGAGTTCTCCTTGGAGGGGCCCCACCACAGGCCAAGTTCAGCTGCAGCCTGTGCCCTTCCTGGGGCCACCTGGCATGAGCCACAAACAAATCTGCAGATAGATGTCTTCCACCCTCACTGAGCTTGGAGGTACCTCAAGAGACCAAACTGCAAACTGTGGCCAGCTGCTACTACTGCTAAGCTTGGGGCTGCTCAGCAAGAGGTACAGGGCATGCCGAGGCCAGATGCTGCTTGTTTGGGTTTTGTGAACCTTTGAGACTTTTTAGGAAATTCCACAGCATGAGCCAAGACAGGCCATTTGTATGAGTTTTCAAGTTGGGTGGGCAGGACCTCAGGGAATCACCAGGGCAGGGCAACAAGTGTTGATCAGATGGAGACTCAGATATGGTGCCCACCTATGTCTGCACACTGGGATGGGGGAGG
>NW_006431920.1:4252974-4282311 GCF_000325575.1 Pteropus alecto | reverse complement strand
TGGGGACTTTTCTCCTGGCACTGGAACTTTGGGCTGAAAGACTGGTGTGGGGCTGAGACCTCTCGATCCTCCAGGGGAAACTCTACAGCCCAGATATCCCTATTTTTAACGCCACATGCCGGTGTGGTAACCAGCCCATTCCACATCTCTGCCCCTCCTACCAGTCTCCGGGTAGCTTTTTCTGTATGTCTTTGGTTGTAATATCTTTTCAGGTAGACTTCAGGCAAGTTTCAATGATGGTTGTTCTGTGGTTTAGTTGTAATTCTGATCTGGTTGTGATAGGAAGCGAGCACAGGGTTTACCTACTCCACCATCTTGAATGGAAATCAAGGGCTATTAAGGTTTATTTATGCAGCCTCATCTCAGTGATGTCTGTCTCTGGTAATAAGGGTTGTTTTCCTTTTCCTTGTATGGGAGAAGGGATAATATCCTCCAAGAGGTATTTATGCCCTACTTTTAGGCAGATAGAAAGTAGGCAGAGAGTGCTTCCTGTATCTGTTCTCAATTGCCTTCAGCTCAAAGTAGTGTTTATACCAAAGTGGCATATCCTGAGATAATATATTCTGATCTACTACAGCAGCACAAATAGAGCTAAAATGTTTGGAGTCTAGACTGTAAATTCTAGAAACCTATGCGCACATCCCAAAAGCAGGAATCTTAGTTCTCTGTACTTTATACTTGTTAACTTGTCTCTGTAGTTATCACATAATATTAATTCACAGTAAGGTTTATGGCTTTAATGTTCAACTACAAATATCAAATCTCTGCTTATTTTTGTTTGGTTTCATTTTTCATTTTTTCTAAAATTTTATTGTAAAAATGTTCAAGCATTCAAAGAATTCGAAAGCATTTTTCCTTTAAATTTACTTAACTGTAGTTTAGAAATTGTGTTTTTCACATTTAATTTTAATGTAAAAATCATGACATGTCTTGAGTGTTTTTTTAAAAACAGTTTTGCTTGAACAAATACGTTTATTTTAATTAGATTGAGTTGGATCTTTTAATTAATCTAGAGTCAATCAGTTCCAAAAAGAAAGAACCAAAAAAGTAAAAGTTGAACAATATCTGTGTAGAAAGCAAGGGAATATTTTCTGTGGGGGAAAAAAATCCTCTATTTACAAGTTTGTGAATAGTTTTTAGAACATAAAAGTTTTCCACTGAGGAGGAAAAGTATTTCTCCCATTGGTAAAATTTTAACTGCAGTTTAATGGAAGCAACATGGGTAAGTGGGATCAAAAAGCAAAATCCAAAATAAGAAAAAAGAAGGAAGGAAAACCCAGCATACTTGGGGGTGGAAAAGCAAATTTGTCACATCTCAGACTTACATTGTATGTGGGGTTATCTTCTCAGTCAATGGTTTTAGTTTAAGTCTGAAGGCACACACACACAAAAAAGAATGGAAGCCAAGTATTCGTTTCCAGTTGGCCTGAATTTCAATAGACTGTGAAATGCAAGGTGTGGGGTCGTGTGCTTAAAGAAACAAACAGTTCATTCTAAAGTCTGAGTAATACCTGATGTTATTACAGACAGCAGTCAAAAACAACTGTAAAATAGACAGGATTATGAATGGTACAAGAGATTTAAAACCATCTATGGGACTCAAGCATTCCAATTGTATGTATTTCTCCAATTGAAATTAATGACTCCTGTCTACTACAAACAGATAACCAGATTCATTTTGTTCTATGCACGCCCTGATCCCAAATGACGCATTGGTCTGGTTTGCCATTACCTGTTTTGACAGATTCTTCAGACACCGCAGGATGATATATTATTAACTAAAGTACAGAAAGGAAACTATAATACACTTTAAATACAAGCCCTTAACCATTAACCTGAATACTGGTAAGAAGGACTTCAAGATTTGCCAGTGTACTAAGCTCTGTTTTAGCAGTTTGATTTCAAGTTTGGTTAGCAGCATGAAAATCCAGGTGCAGAATTCCTTTCCAGAATTGTCGTGTTACTGTGTACTATATACTACTATGTAGTACATTAAATAAAAGCTCACTGGGACCTGATACTTCTAGTGCAGTGTAACAGTGAGGGTGCCAGTGTTAACATCAGGTCATTGCAAGTTCTAGCTTGCCTGCAATATATAGTTCACCTGTGCTCAGACGGCCGTGTAATTTATAGCTGTTTGCATTTTCCTTGTGGCTATTCCCATGTATTTTTTCATGTTTCATTGTACTTCCTATCAGATGTTACCACTTCTACTATAGGTATTTCTTGAGGCCCTGACTTCTATAACTATGACTGTCTTTCTTTGGTACCCAAAGTTTGCTGTCTGTATTGGACTGATGATGGTGGTATTTAAACAAACAAACAAACAAACAAAGTCATATACCACAGGAATCAAGTCTATTTTTATCTCCTAGTTCATTTTATCTTCAACAATATTTCACAAATATTTATGACATATCAAGCACATTCCCTAGAACACAAGCTTCTTGAGTGCTAGATGCTCACTTCTGGATCTTCAGCACCCAGACCAGAGCCAGGCACATAGTAAAGGCTTAATAAATATTCGCCAACTTACATTCAGTCTTAAATAGAACCTGAGGATGCAGTAGTAAAAAAAAAAAAATGATAAAATCCTTGGTGGTATAGAGCTGACATTCTTCATGAAAACAGCAATTTATAGCACGATTATCCTTGGGTGGTATCTGATAGCACATAGGAGATCTAAGCTACCTAGATTCAAGTTCAAGATCCATTATTTACTAGCCGATGGCCTTGGGAAAATTAGTCTCTCTATGCCTCGGGTTTTTTTTTTTTAATCTGTAATATGTTGTAAGGATTAAATGAGTTAATAAAAATAGCATAATTAGAACAATGCTTGGCACATGACTGTTCAATATTACTTTTAGGCCCCACCCGATATCACCTTCATTGTGATCTTTTCTTGCTTATCTTTTATCTCTCTACATCTTTCCTTCTACCTCATTGTTTTTGTCCCTTCCCCCCTCACCCCCCCACCCCTGCCTTCTTCTTTAGTATAATCCTAAGGACTCTCACAAACACTACTTAATCTACTATACTTGAAGGGGCCCATGCAAATGATGGCTCAAAAATACAGAATTTTTGAGTTTCTAGAGATAGGCTAACAGAATTTCTTGTTGGTATTTTCCTTATGAATGCTCTTTCTTAGCTTAATCCTGTTACCCAACAATTTTCTAGCTGCACACAGGACCAAGAATCCAGGGATTTTCACATTTTATCCTTAGACTTGCTTCAACTGCACTTGGTCTCTTAAGTTGTTTAGATGTAGTTTCCCTACTTAATCAAGGAAATGTTTAACGGAGGAGTCTAAACTGTTTTCTCACTGTGTGTCTGGATCCTCAGAACAAAAACTTGTAATGTCAAGCATGTTTGTGAATTGTGTGTGCCCATAGAAACACAAGATCAAGCCAGTTTTTAATATTTCTAGTATATTTGAGTAACGACTAGTTCAGTCGAATGTAGGGTACTCAGTGCCTGGAGTTGCATACTGGTGCAACAGCAGCGATTAAAAACTGGATTCATTTGTCCTTTTGGATCACCTTTTAAGATGTGTAAATAAGAATTATGGAAATATTAGATTATATTCCAAATAAGAAACAGAAGTTTCTTTAGGCAGAAATGTAGATTTGGTTGCTTTACAAAAATTGTATAATATTTCCACGTGTATTAAAATTTAGAGGACTAATACATAGTGTTTTTAATTCACAGTTTTAAACAGCCTTATCTGTTAAGGCTAACCCAATAACAAAATTCTAGTCTTCTAGATTGGCAATTTCTGCAATAGCACAAACATGCTATTCCTTTATAATATAGGAGAATTTGTTTTTAATACTTCAGGACATACAATGTTTTTATTATACCCTCTAGTTACAGAATTGACATTTTATATTGGAAATTACTTTGATAGTTGTAAATAATCTCAGAGATGTTCACATTTTCTTGAGAATTTATTTATAACTGAAATTATTGTCAATTAAAATTAAAAATAACATGGAAGCAAGCAAATTACTTCAACAATATTTATCCATGATAGTACTGTATTCTGTCTGATAATGGTTGAAACTCATGGTAGGATACAACTCAATACAATAAATATTTTTCAAAATCTTACTATGTTCAAAATGTTTTCTTAAGAGTTTCATGAGCTTTACATATTATTCAGATACAGAGTCAGTCTCCACTTTCAAGGAACTTTTTTGTGATTAGGTAGAATAAGACAGGGAACCATGTAACTAAATAAAACAGCAAGATGTCAGGTGTCTTAAGAGAAGTGTCTTGGCGAGTCAATCCACATCTGGGGAGATCATGGGTAGCTCAGCTGAGGCTTTAGGGCAGTGGTTCTCACCTTAAGCTCTCCAATGAAAATCATTTGGACAGCTTTAAAAAATAGTGATGACTAGGTTCAGCCTCCAAAGTTTCTGAATTCAACTGGTCTGCGTTATATAGCCTGGGACTTCAGAGGATATGGCTTGTTGATTCCAGTGCTCAATCAATTAGAGGTCGGTTCTGAAGAATGAGTACGATTTTGATAGATTGGTATAGGAACTAGGGAAAGGGCAAGAAGAAAATGATGAGAGAACAGAAAGAAGGAAGAGAACCCAGAAAGGCAACAAAAGTGAGTTATTGTGAGAACAATAGAAGGAATAGAAGGAATTGACCGGATCCTTCTATTCAAAGTGTGGTCCGTGGTCGTGTAAGGTGGGTTTACCTGGGAACTTGTTAGAAATGCAGATTCTCAGGCCCCACCTTAAACTTACTGAATCAGAATCTGTATTTTAATGAAAAAAACCCAAGTGATTTGTACATGCATTAAGATTGGAGAAGCTCAGGCAAGATCACAGGGTAACAATAATGCCAACAGTCACTGACATTTATATACCAGTGTGCAATTTCACAAGTTATTACCTCGGCTAAGCCTCGTGTCAACCCATAAGGAAGTATCTTTATCGTCACTCTATTTTCCCAATAAAGAAGAAGAAATGTAGAAAGTTTGGGTAGTTTACTCAGCTAGAAAATAGTGGAGCAGGTAATCAAACCTTAGACTCCTAACTCCAAAGTCCTTGCAACACATTCTCTGTCACCATATCTATAGTCTGAGGGAATCCACAGACAGAAGGAGGAGGAGGACTTTGAGGTATCTCTAAGGTGAAGCCTAAGTTCTGGGCTAGACAAGCAGGTCTATGGAAGTGCAGGGGTCCCACCCCCAACCCTCACACCAGAGCCCCAGTGAGGGCAACTCCAGGGGACTTGCTCTCTGCATACCTAACCGTGTCTACTCTTGTCATCCCTTACCTTTCACCCCAAGCTTCCAAAATTAAAAGAACTTCTTGGTGCCTTAGCAGAAAAGTTTAGAAAAACAACAAAAAAAGATAATAATCATACAAATGGACCGCCTCGTCACCCAGGCGTAAAATAAAAATCAAACACACACCAGAAGGACGTGCATTTTAGTATAACATCAAAATATATATCTCTTCCAAGTATTTGTCTCTCTTCACTTCTTATTTACTTCCCTACCTCTTCCCTCCTCTCTCTGACATTTGCATATGTATGTAGAAGTTACCTAAGCAAAGTTGTAGAAAGAAGAGCAAGTGCACATGCGCACATACACACACACACACATACACAGAGCGAGAGAGAGAGAAAGAGAGAGAAACAAAGACAAATAAACAGACGGAGAGAGAGAGAGAGAGAGAGAGAGAGAAAGACAAATAGACAATATAAAGAAATAGGAGACAAGCAGGAAGCAAAAGAACCTAGTGTCAAATATTTCTAATGCATTAAAATTGTTTTACCTAAAATTTTCATGGACGGAAGAGAAGAGGATAAAGTTGAAGAATTCCCAAGGAAAAGCAGAGAGGAAGGAAGGCATTAAAAACAAACTTTGAGGACCTAATTTTAGGCCTAAACTAGCTATTTTTGAACAACACGAAATATGTCTTGAGAAAAAGCAGCTCTGCTAATCATGGTCGTATGTCACCAACATGGTGAGTCGCCAGCACAGTGCTAATTCCCATTACATGCTGAGGTACTTAGAAAGTTATCCCTGAGTAATCCTGGGGGATTCTCCAAGGGTACATGGTCTAGGTTGCATCCAACTGTGTCGGGATGGTCTGATCCAGTGTCAGTTGCCTGGGATGTCCAACCTGCTTTTCTAGTCTACCATCTGGCACTTCCCTTCCTGCCCTCCTCACTCTAGCCAGCAGGTTGGATAGCATGAGGTCTTCATCATGCCTTGCACCTTTTCACCGCTCACCTTGCTTATTATTCTCCCCACCTGTTGTATCTTCCCCAGTAGATTCCTTGCATTGAATCTTATCATCTTCATAACCCAGCTCTAGCTCTGAGTCGTCTGTGGAGCCTCTGTAACCCAATCTTATGAATCGGAACATTAAAAGATAGAATCTTACCCTGGTTCTGTTTGTTATCTTTTTTATATGGATATGTCCTGACCAACCCTCAACTGCTCAATAGATTGAAGCTGAGTAACTGAAATGTTAGGCAAGTTACTTAATCTCTTTTACCTCAATTTTCTTCTCTGTAAATTGGGAATAATAATACCACATCCTCAAAGTGTTCTCGTAAGGATCTAATGAGTTACTGTAAGTAAGTGCTTAATACCATGCCAGGTACACAGTAAAAGCTACATAATTTGTACCTGTGAGTCCGACTACCTTTGGGCCATCGCTGAACTGAACCCACACCTGTGGTAACTATTGTTGTAGAATGGAGACAAAGGCTCCAGAGTATTCTTGTAGGTCTGTAACAAACACTACAAAGCTACCCTCCATTACCAAGTGCCACATACATATAAAAGAATGTACAAGCTGTATATGCACAGCATAAAGAGTACAAAAATAACCAGGCATGTGTATATGTGTGTGTACCTTAAGATATAGGTACATTACCAGTGCATTTGAGACTCATATAATCTACCACAATATGTTCCCATCCCACAGTCTCGCCACCACTGAATGCAATCTGGAATTTTATGTTAATTATTCTCTCATTTTTCTTTATATTCTATATGTATACACACACACACACACACACACATATATTCCTAAACAAACAAATATATGTGTTAGTTTTGAACTCAATGTAAATGGTATCATACTAAATGCATTTACTGCGATATGCTTTTTTCATTCTACATGTGTTTTTTAAGTCCTCATTAATGGTAAAGCCGTAGTTTCTTCATTTCATTGCTATATAATATCCCATTCTATAAATGAAACAAAATATATTTTTCCATTCTGCCTTAAAGTATATGTGGAGATTTTCAGTTTTTTCTATTATAAACAAAACTGCTGAGGACATGCTCGTGTATTTGTCCCAGGGCACGTGTGGCAGGTCTGCAGAGAGTATCCTAGGTACGGGATTGCTGTGGGGTGGGCTGTGTACATGTTCATCTTCATTAGGAAATGCTACATTCATGTAGGAAAACAGCTCACAGTCTGTTCCTGGAGGATCTGAGGGTTTTGCTGTCTTTTCTCTTGTTTGGGGCTATTGGACTTAATTTTTGCCTGTCTGAAACTCACCTTTAATTTTTGCCAAAATGGTATGTGGGAAGCCAGACCTGGGTTTGGATTAGCTTTCCGGTTTTTCCAATTATTGATGGCATTGAGCATGTTTGTATGTGTTTATGGACGGTGTGTGTTCCCTTCTCTGTAAAACGACTGGTCATATCTGTGGTCCATTGTTTTGTCTTTTTCTTTTTGATTCCTAGAATACTAACTTTTTGTTGATTTTTCATGTTGAACATATTTTATCACAGTTTATGAATTATGTCTTCATTCTCTTTATAGTATTTTTCGAGAAACTTTTTTTGTTTTAATATGGTAGAATTTATCGATCTTTCCATTTATAATCTATGCTTTTGCATCTTAAGATATCCTTCACTATCTCTATGTCATAAAGACACACTCTCAAATATTCTTCTGAAAGTTTAAAAATTTTGTAGTTTTCATTTGAGTGCTTAGTCCCATTGGCATTGATCTTTTGTAAGGTATGAGTTGGAGAAGTCTTGCATTGGTTTCTATATGGATGACCTATTGACTCAGCACCATATATCAAACAGTCTACCCTTTCCCTGGGGGTCAGCAGTGCTGGTCTTATCATATATAAGGTTTTTATATACACCAGGTCTATCTTCAGGTTCTCTATGTTGTTCCATCCGTCTATTTGTCATCTCTGCACCAACGCCACAGTATAGCCTTCCTTATTACAGTCTTCTATAACAAGTCTTGAAATCTAGAACAGCATGTTACCCATCTGGTTCTTTTACTCAGATGTGCTTTGGCTATTAAGGGCCTATTACACTTCCATAAACATTTTACAATGGTGCGGCTCATTTGTGTGGCTCTGGGCCATCCGTGGTTCATTTGCTCTTGTCTTACATAAAAGAACATTCTCAGCTCTCACTCTGGGGCCTCAGATGTCAGGCCGTAGTGTGGGGTAAATATCTGCTGTTTGTAGGGTCCTGGCAAAAGCAGTTGAGAGGTTTCATCATCAAGAATGACGTTGCCCCTATTGTCTGTTCAGAGACTACAAACCCTTTCAAAGTAAAACTCAAGACCCTTGCACGAAAGATGGTTCTTGACTCAATCAGAATAGCCTTGGCCATTCATAAACAAACCTGTTTTGGTCAGACTTTTCGTTTTGACATTTAGAAATTTGTAAACCCCATAATTACTTCATTTCATCCTGACCCAGCTGTCTTCCTCCAAAGCAAATCAAGGTCACAGTGCTAGACTCTGGGTGCTATGCAAATGAGATTTGTTAGACTGTCTTAAATAGCTACAGTGTACCATGAAGCACAAACTAGAATTAAGAAAGACCCCATATGTTATAAGAGAATGGAAACCTGGAGAGGGTACTTAACCAGGCCAAGATGACATTCTGAAAAGCAACTCAAGTCTTGCTCTCTGTCCAGTTCCAGTTCTTTCTACTCTATACCAAGGATCAGAAAACTTTTTCTGGAAAGTCAGAAAGTAAATATTTCAGGCTTTGTGGGTCAAGAAGTAATGTCTTCAACAATCTGAGTAACCGTACTCCTAGAAAGGCTGATAGCGTTTTTACACCTAAAGATGTAAAACCATTCTTAACCTGAGAGACATGCACAAACAGATGCTGGACTAGATTTGCCCTGCGGGCTGAATTTCTACCCCTGTTCTAAACCATGCCTAAGAGATGTAAATTCTCATTTCTGCCTTTTTGGAAATAAGTCATATGAAAATAAACTTAGAGCCCCAATGTAACAAACATTTCATTTGAATTTTAGAAGCAACAACAGATGTTGCTAGAAAGAAACTAACTCTATATTATGAGAATCAATTCTGAAGATGGCTTAAGTAAATTAGAGTCTGATTCATTTCATCTTCCACACATTGAACTCTTAGGAACTTTTAGGTACTGAACTACAAAATTAGGAATGGTAATTGATGTGTAAATTCTCGATAATTGAGTAAAATACAACATCTGTGTATTATAATCCCATAAATATGCACACTAGGAAAGCAGGATTCTTCATATATATTATGCTTTTTCTTTATTTAAAAATTAAAAAGTTGCATTGATTTATTCTTAGAGCATCTTTAAACCCAAATATATTATAACTCTGAACATATCAGACATGCCATTAATATTCCCCATGATCTATAGAGAAATCCTCTGTGATGGGGATTTTGTCATTTGTATATTCTCTGGTTCAGACATATGTTATTTGTATTTTACACATTTTAAAGGAAGTCACATTTTCGTGACAGCTTAGCATCAGAACCTTTTCTCTTTCTTACTCTAAATCCAGATCACTATAGAGAGCATCCAGAGCTATGTCTTTTTTCATTTTTTATTCCTTAAGCCAGAGCCTATAAAAACACTTCACAGTCCTAAAGCTATCTCTGGGCGTACGACTGGCTTTCCATTCTTCAAATACCTGTTCATTATGAATTCTAGGCCCTGACTGTGTAAAGTGAAAAACATTTCAAAGATTTGTGTGTGGAGAACTTGAGACTCGCGGCCAAGTCCTTTGAAATAAGCTCACAGGTATTGTTAGCTTCGTCCTCATTTATTTCGCGTCTCATGTTCTGAAGAGCCTTCTTATAAACTCACAGAGCTTTGTAGTCTGGGTGTCTGCCTTAAGAACCTTCTTATCACATCATTGCCTCAGGGCTACTCCACAAGAATGAAGTGTACCTGAAAATATTTGTTTTCAGACTGATTCATTCTTGAATGTCTGAAACTTACATTAGATTTTTTTGTTTGTCTAATTGGCTTAGCGTGTAGAATGGAAATGAAAAATTAACATAAACCTAACATAAAACATACCTTTTACTCAGCAATACATTTTTATTTCTCATTTTTGTAGATAGGTTAAATAGTCTACCATTCCGTCATCATCATCATTTCCTTTAAAAAAAAAGAATTTTGTTATTGTTTCTTTTTCTGATTATAAAGTAATAGACAAGCAAAAATTTTAAAACAATTCAAGAAAATAAAAAGTCAAATATGAAAGTCACGATAATCTCACCCCCAGAGATCACCATTTTTAACTGTTCTGTGCATGTACTTCCACAATTTCTATGCATATACATATATGTTTCATACAAAAATATTATCATACTGTTTAGTGACCGATTTTTTTCACTTACTATCATATCTTCTTTCCAATATAATACGTATGACTCTGCCTCATCTTTTTCTGTGTTGCCATAATCTTCCACTGTACTGATAAGTCATAATGTAGGTAATCAACTCCTTATAAAATCTTGCTTGTTTTATGGGCAGATTTATACTCCCTCAGGTTTTCCTAGCATCATGTGTACAGGTATGCATTTCATGACCTTGGCTTTCAGTGATAGATGTTTGTGTTACTCTTTTGATATTAAAATAAATTTTAATTCTGATAAAATAAATAAGAGGCTGTTTACATGCTACAGCATGGATGACTCTAGAGGACCTTATGCTAAGTGAAATAAGCCAGTCACAAAAAGACAAATAATGTATGAGTCCACTTATACGGGGTAACTAGAGTCATCAGATTCATAGAGACAGAAAGAACGGTGGTCATCAAGGGTATGGGAGGGGGGGAGGTGGGATGTGGAGTTCTTTAGTGGGGACAGAGTTTCAGTTTTGCAAGATGAAAAGAGTTCCAGAAATTGATTGCGCCACAATGTGAATGTACTTAAAACGACGGAACTGTACACTTAAAAATGGTTAAAACAGTGAATTTTATTTTATGTATGTTTTACCACAATGAAAAACTTATTCTTTTTAAAAAAGAATAAGAGGGTGTTTCAGGTATGACTGTTTAGATTTTATTGTAATGTTTATTTATTAGTTATATAGACACCACCCTTACCTAACAATTTCAATGATCTAGAAGATAATCGAAAACCAGGACAATGCTACAAAGCTCTTGAACTTTGTTTATCATTGAGGCTTCAGACCTTACCCAGAGTCTCTTTATTCTGAATTTATAAGCAATTCTACCAAACTTTAGTTGCCTGATTTCTTAATCAATAGTATAGACGAAACACTTAAAAATGAGGAAAAAGGTACAGAGAGCTATATAGACTGGAAACCAACAGTAGGAAGAAGAGATACCAATCCCACAAAACAAGTCTCCCTCAAAAAAAAAAAAAAAAAAGCATATTTAACAATTGAAATCATGTACCGCCATCCTGCAATCAAACAATATACATGCAGATATCTCTGTACGTGTAACAGCATCACCCAACAAATATTTCTTAATCACCAGTTATGTGCCAAGAATCCAGTAGGGCACAAAAGTGTTGACAGTGACAGCAAGTGTTTAGAAAGGGAGGATTATGTCACTTACAATATATTTACAAAAGCAGAGGAGCATGTAATATAACAACGGATGATTAAAATTGGGACACTTTTAGGCTTAAACTTTAGTTATCTAGAAATTATACTTTGTAGAATATTTCACATTTCCCAACAACCCTGGGTCCAAATGAGACTTCTTTTAATAATCAAATATAGTTTAGCGAGTTTTTATGTCTACACTGACATCAGCCACTTTGCTCTTCTAAGCAAGCAATTTGTAAGCATGTTATTCACCAAGCAGCAGGTATGTACATTGTGAAGGCGTATCTGCTGATTTTAAACATTTGTAATAGCTCATCTTGATTTTAACCATGACGTTTTCTTGGCTATTGCCCTGTCTTATTTGGGTACTTGCCAATAGCCACAGTTCATAGATATGGATTATAGCAAAAACTGATATCAGACAGAAAAAAATAATGCTTAGTGTATCATCACTACATGATGTTTAATTTGGGGACTTCCTCCCTTTTTCCAGGGAAGCTGTAAATTGTGAAAATTATCAGTGTGTTATCTAGCAGTTTACTCACCACGCAAAGATTCAGAAATGGAATTTTTGGTTTCAGCAACTGAATTCAACAGTAGAGATAATTGTTCAAGAAAATTGTAACATAAATCCTGATCACCTTGTCTCTGATGAGACCTAAGTATTTTTCTTTGGAGATAAAGTATTAACATGTGCAGGCCTGAAAGTTCAACATTATTTTGGACATTACTGGCTTTGCTGGTTCCACTGCGCAGAATGTTTTTGCAAACAAGGCTGTGCTTGCTGGAGAGCTGAAGATGGTCTCAGCCCTACTGTGATAATCACATTCACCCATTAAAATACACATGCAGACTCCCAGAGTTAATGACTTTGGAAATACCTGAATGCGACTGAATGTCAACATTGTATAATGCACAACATTGCCGCTCGCATTAAACCGGACTGCCAAAGTTGTATTAAAGGACAGACGGTGACACCATTTTACAGTTCTGCATATATATATATGTATGTATATGTATGTGCATATGTGTATGTATATATGTACAGGTGTGTGTGCATGTATACGTGTGTATGTTATGTATATGTGTATGTGAATGTATATGTATATATATGTATATGTGTGTATATGTGTATATGTTTGTATATGTGTGTATGTATATATTCTCATATATCATTATTTTGAACTTGCCAGAATAGCTAAACCCTCTTTTAGGTTTTTCTAAATGCAATTGCGCATTCGAAAAGATATCATGTAAAAACACTGCATTTTTATTAGGATATGATACTGATATGATTCCCTATCTTAAGAAAACTAACTTAAATGCACTTTTGTTGTTCTTTCTGTAGCTTCCTTCCAAAACTAACAGTGAAGCGAGCTATCTAGATGCCTGCTTTGTTGATCTGAGTTGAACAATCAAACTCTATTTTAGCAACAGCAAAAAGATATTTTCAATTTTGAGAGAAAAGCAAAGCAAGTGTGTAAATATAATCATCTCTAAGTGCTCTAAAAGATGCTTAAAATTTAAAAATGTAGTGACTTGAATTTCAATTGCTTTGTATTCTAAATTATGTTACTTTTGCCTAAAAGTAATCCTATGTAATTCTAAAATACAGAATTAATAAAAATTCCATTTCTCATATCATTTTGTATTTCTACACACCAAACATCACCATTGAGCAGAATTTCTCATCTTCTGATCTAATATAAAAGAGCAAAGGATAAAATTTGTTTTCTGACCCATTATTTCTATCTTGTCTTTGCCTTTTCCACTTACTCTGCTTTTCTACTCATGCGTTTACTCTTTTCTTAGTGTCCTTCCTATTTATAATTCTACAGTCTGCCAGCTAGTGGATTCTTGGCCCTGCCCACAGTGCTAATCCTAAAGACTCTGGCTAATTCACCCATGGCTTTCTCGTTTATCTGCTCCTAAGATTTTATTTACTCGGCATTAGTCATCTGGATGAGAAGAAAAATTCAATCATCGAAATGTCTAAAATGTCCAAATGTTTGTTTTTCCAGAGACATAGCTTACACTTCCTTATTTATTTTTGTATGACGTCTCACTCTAGTTGTCATTATATTTATATGCTTATCTATCCATATCTGTCTTCAGTGCCATGAAGAATTGTTACTTTTGACTTTTGCCCAGTTTCATTTTAACCTTCTTTTGCTGCTTTAATAATAGTTATATATCTTATATAGTTATATAAATCATACCTACCACCAACTTTATGTATTTAACGCCCTGTAATCTATCTTTTCACATAGTCAACATTTATTGAGCATCTACTATTTAGGATTGTAGCCCCAATGCTATCTAGAAGTATCCTGTCCTTTGAGGTTTAAAACTACTTGAAATTCTTTGAATGCCACCTCAAATCCATGGGAAATCCAAATTCTGCCCAAGATTTCTACAAATTCCCTGGGGCCTGGTAGCTTCTCCTTCTGATTTCCTGTACTTGCCGAAGACAGAATCTCACCAACATTTCAATTTCCACAGCTACGCTTCTATGCATGGACCAGAGCAGGACAGAGTGCTGCTCGTTCAATTTCCTTGGAATAAGGCAGTTTTATAGAACGCACTTAATTGAAGATTCAGAGACAACACGGGGAACTTCCACTGTATTTGTAATGTGCTGTTTCTTACATCAGGTAGCAGAGGAAAGGGTATTTGGCCCATTACTCTTTATACCTTTCCACGTACATGGACTCTCGCCCAGGCCCAGTAAGTCAGTGATACAGCTAATTTTCCCCCTGGGAGAACTGCTCCCCCCATGCCACCTCTGCTCCATGTCCCCTTTATTAAGAACATAGAGAGGAGTCAAAAAAAATGTGGCTGCCCGTTAGAAGCTTTGTCAGGTGGTGGAGAAATCATGTAAACGAATAATGACAATGCAATTAGGTATGTGTTATAAGAGCACAGGACAGATGAGAAAGCAACTAGGCACCCAGGGCCCCAGGGACTTAGGGACGTGGTCTTCCGGGTAGAGATAACCTTTAAACTGCTCCAGGATGAGGAGCACTTTGCCTAGCTGAGGAAATGGGAGTGGAAGTGGACATTCAGGCTGAAGAAAGACCGTGTGGAAAAGCACAAGAATGTGAAAGAGAACTCGGGGGTGACCAGTGGCTTCTGAGACAGGATGAATAGTGGGGACCAGAACACCAAAAGCCCCGTATGTCAGGCCGACGAGTTTAAACTTGGCACCAGTGACCACAGGGAATGAACAAATTATTTTAATCAAGGAAATGACATAATAGAGAATTTATTTAGGGTTGATAATTAATCCCAACTACCTTCTATTTTTAAAAGTAAAGTGTTTCCTTATTTTATAAATACCACAGATGTTGGTATAATAGTTTTTCAGATGAGTCTTCATTCGCAATTAAGGCTTGATGTGCAAAGAAGATTCTTCAACTATGGTCAAGCAGTGGTCCCCAACCTTTTTGGCACCAGGGGCTGGTGCTCCTATGAGAATCTAACGCCTGATGATCTGAGGTGGAGCTGAGGTGGTGATGCCAGCTCTGCGGAGTGGCTGCGAGTACAGATGGCTTGCTCACCTGCTCACCACTTGCTATATGGCCCGGTTCCTAACAGGCCACAAACCAGTACCGGTCCATGACCCAGGGGTTGGGGACCCCTGGTCTAAAGAACCCCTACAACCCAGTTGCCTGGGCTGCTTTTTTCAAATATAAGTGCTAAGCTCTCAGACCTACTCTCTATAAGACTGGGCTCCTAGAAAGTAAGATTACAAAGGGCTCTAGATAATTAATGTATCCTAAAAATTGAGAACTGCTATCCTAAATTTCAGTTGGAATACCATGAAACTAAAGAGAGAGATTTTTTTGATCATAATTTGATTTGAACTGGTATTATCAGAGAAATATGTTAATCATAACAAATGCAGTAAAAACACCCCGAACGTTTATATCATACATTTAAAAAAAACAAATTGAGGATATCAGAGTCTCTTCTGATACTTTATTGAGTTATAGCCATGGTTTACTAGCATATGTCCAGTCCCAGTCTGTGTGAACAGGACAGTATCTACTGTCCTCTGCTTTTAGGGAGAAGATCGTTTCACAGCGGTGACCAACCCCAACCAGGAATTGAGCCAGAGACCAATTCAGCCCCAAACAATTATTCTTTAAGGTGGGTGCCCCACGACAAAGCCCACAGGTTAGTGGGCCATGGCCCCCCAAACTGGCAGAGCTCTGGCACGCAGCATGGCCTCTGTGCTTCCCCAAACTGCAGTCAGCTCATCTACCCGAGGGAAAGTTATAAGTCACAGGCTCCAGATAAAATTTGAACCAACCTCGGAATCTGTAGGAGACAGATGAATCTTACGGCCTCTTGCAGTCTTCACAGTCTATGATTTATAACAGCAGAGAGTGTGCGGCTTCCGCCCTTAGCAAGTGGAAGTTCAGGAAACCTCCAGGGTTTACCTTTGTCTGCAGAGAATTGTCAACTTCAGGTTTTTTCATCAACCGTCTGAATCATTTTTCTTTAAAATTTTCCTATGTTTATTCACATTGTATTTTTTTTTTCTACCAGAAAGTCAATACTAAAATTGGTAGTTTTCCAAATTGGAGAAACACACCACTTAAGATGAACTTAGAATGCTTATTGGTTTGAGCAAATAATAAATTATAAAAGTTTAAATGTAAAGTAAGAGGAAATTTTCTGCTTGTGAGATGAACTTACTTTTTTATTGTTTTGGATGAACTTCATTTTTTATTGTGCATTTTTAACAAAGTAAAATAGTCGGATAGTAAAAAAATAATAATGATAATAATGAAATATTTGTAATATTAAAGGCAGAACAAATACAATCTCCCAGTTCCCCTCTGCAGAGGCAATCATTTTCAACTCTTGTCACCAGTTCTTCTAGTTATTTACCTTCATGTTTCTGAAAACAAGCTTACAAAGTTATTTCTCAGTTTGTCAGTTGAACACTATCTATTGACTTATAGTTCGGCACGTGAGGTCTCTTCCTCCTTTGTCTCAAACCTTCTCATTATGCTTACATCATAATGTTTGGTTAAATTGGTAGTGTGTGATTATGGAAATTTCATTCACGGCTGAGCCACTACTTTTCACCTTTGTAGAATTTCTTGGACAAATTTTTCTTTTTCCTAAAGTTTTAAATTTTTCTCCTATCACACGCATCAGATAATTTTCTTGTTTTCTTGGTGTCCCCAAGGGCCCTCCTCCCTGTGGCTTCCATCTGGGTCTTTCATCCTAATTTAGATTTATTTGCATCCCATGTGTGTCTTTTTCTTGATGCAATTTCCTTTTTGGGTGGAGCATACCCTCCAGGAGTTTCCTATGCAAAGGCGCCTGTGAAGTACTATCTTCAGTTCATCATGTATCTGAAAATGTCTGTGTCTCCTCAAACTTAACATATCAGTTGGTGAGTATAAAGTCTGGGTTGAAAATCAATTTTCCTCAGAATTCTGAAGGCCTCCTGCCATATCTCCCTGTAGTGTTACAGTTGTCATGTCCAACTCCATTTTGATTCCAAGACCTTTGATATGACTCTTCTTTTGTTGTTGTTTGCTTTTGAGATCTTTGTCCCCAGGGTTCTGGAATGTTATGATAATGTGTCTCAGGTGTGTGTGTTTATGAGCGGAGGACATTTAGTGGGCCCTATCAATCTAAAAGTTTGACTTTTCCACTTTAGCAAATTGTTTTTTGTATTATTTCTTCAATAATTTCCTCTTCTGCGTCTTCTCTGTTTTGTCTTTCTGAAACTCCTATTTGTCAGACACTGGGTATTCTGGATTGTGCTCAGACCTTCTTAGCTTTTTCTCTTATTGTCATCTCTTTTCCTTTTGTCCTATTTTCTGGGAAGATTTTCTGAATTTCTCTTTCATCATTTCTATCAAACTTTTCATTTTAGTTGAGTCCCTGTATTATTTATTAGTGCCGACCAAATTATCCCAGAATTTTGCAGTGTGAAGCGGCAAACATTTATTCTCTCATATATGTTCTGAAGGCCAGGAATCTGGGAGCAGCGTAGCTGGGGAGCGCTGTCTCACAGCCTCTTACGGAGTTGCAGTCAAGCTGTAGGCTGGGCGAGTAGACACCTACAGCTTGATAGAGTTGGGAGTTTAGCTTGCAAGGTAGCTCATTCGTAAGATCATTGCCAGAGGCCTCAGTTCTTCAACACGTGAGTCTCTTCATAAGGCCTTGACCTGATGTGGCGACTAGCTTCTCACAGCACAAGTAATCCAAGAAAGAGAGCAGACGTCACGATGTCTTTTTATGACTTAGTTATGGATGCAGCTGAACTCCAGCTGCCTAAGCCATCAGCCCCTCCTACTGCTTTCTGTTGCCGTTTCATTTCTCTCCCTAGAAATATTTGTCTTGTTTTTTAATGTATGCCTTACTTTAATGTTTTTATATTATCTTTTATTGAAACAGAGAATGCATGCCAAAGCATTCACAAATGTCCTCTTCCACTTGACTCAAAGCTTTCACTCGCCATCCATCGTCCAAAAATGAATTGACACGTTCATCTGGTTTTTTTTTTTCTTCTCACATGTTTTCCTTGTCTTGTGGGTTCATACCTTTTTAATTCTTTATTTTATCCTTTATCCATCATCTTATTCTGGTTTTAGAAAGGACACATATAAGGTATTTAATCAATCCTCTCGGGATTAACTCTCACATACACAAGTGAGCCTGTTTTTTCTGCTTATTATTCAGAATGATATTGCTACTCAAGCAGTGTCTGCATTTTCAAACAATGTGACATCAGAGTCTTCTCTGGAATCCGAAGGCTTTTGTTTAAAAAAGTGGCCTCATCATATGGTGACCCTCAGCATCTTACATTCCTTTTTGCATATTTTTAGGTTCACAGCTACAAAGTGGATTTTTCCTTGAAATGTCTCACATTTCTCTGATTAATACAGGTTTCTAAAAACTGCTAACAACTCTCCCAGAACTCAAAGCTGAAAAATGTAAAACTTTTAAGTTCACTTTAGATTTGCTATTGACAGTTGGTGCAGTTAGCCAAGTAACAGCTGGTAGAGATAGTGAAAGGCATGTGGTCATCCTCTTTGTGGACAAGAGCTAAGGGTGACTTCTCCAAGGAGAGGTATTTCCAGCTGAAGTAGCTTACTCTGGAGATATCAATGAGAACCCCGAAATACCTGGCTTGATTGTCAGTTTGTAGGTAAAATCCCATCAAATACTTCTTCACTGATTGTCAGATTAAAAAGAGGGAGGTGATTTTTGTATATGAGCCACATTTAAAAAAAATAATATTATCGAAGATATTTCCTGAATGATCTGGTCCTACACGTAGGCAAACCAGGCATGCAATCTAAGGGGCTCCCACTGCCCCTACATGCATCTCTGCCTGTCAGTCTAGAGTTTGAATTTTCTGCCATTATGACAGGTGTGTGTGTGTGTGTGTGTGTGTGTGTGTGTGTGTGTGTGTCTTAAGAGGCATTGGTTCCTACAAAATGTGTCAGTTACAGGTCAGACTTTTAAAAATTAATTCATTAACGTGCTTTACACTGTATGAGACTAGCTTGCTCGCACTTCTCAAAGAGCAAATCATGCAGCAATAGGTCACTAAGCCCATAGTGGCGGACCAGAACAGAAGAGATGGGGACCAAAGAGAGGGGGCAACTGTAACTAGTTTAGGGATTCCCAAAGTCAAGCCTATGTTGGCCAGTAGTGACTTTTACCAGACCAAGACAAATGAGAAAAGTAAGAAGAGTGTAGAGATTGTTTATGAAGTAAAAGCTATTCGTTTCCACTTTAAAGGAGTATCTTGTATTTTGTGAGCATTTATTTGATTCCTTTATAGTGTTTTATTTTTTTTCTTATATAATGATTATTCTATTTTCTTAGAATAATGATGATAATAGATGATAAACTGGCTGTGGGTTGGTGAGTGGCAGCGTCCTTTTGTTTGTGTTTAGAGGTGGGCATGGCCCTTACATAGCAAAATATAAACAAGACAATTTTATGCTGGTCTCCATTTCAAATGTGTTTTGTTTTACTGCTCTTTGAAGTTCAAAATATTAGGAATTTGGGGATTAGATGATCTGGGGGTTCTTACACTCTCCAAACTGCATGACCTATGCCCACCCCACCATAAACTTTGGACTAAAGTGTATTAGGGGAAGAGGAAGCAAACAAGGGAGAGATAGAAAAGAAAGAGAGATTCCTTTGGCTGTTCAAAGTGGAAGACCATCTCTTGCTGGAGCTTGGAGCTGATCTCTTCTTTAGTTTCTATCTTCGTTTTTTAATTGTAGCTTAATCAAGATAATTTAATAATTAAATAGGGTAATCAGGCATTAAGAAGCTTTTTCTACAAAGGGTCAGATGGTAAATATTTTAAGTTTTGGTGGGCCAAGAGGAAAAATCAAAGATATTATGTACATACCTATAAACAAGAGAGAAAATGAATTCCCACACATTCTTTTAGAGATGAAATATAAAACTTTATTTATAGGCAAATAAATTTAACGTTCATATAATCATCGCATGTTACAAAATGTTAGTTTTCTTGTGTTTCTTTCCCCCCAACTATTTGAAAATAGAAAAACCAGTCTTAACTTGGCTCACAAGCGGTACAAAACCAGATGGCAGACTGGGTTTGGCCTGTGGGCTGCAGCGTGCCAACTCCTGATTTATACGGCTAATTTCATGACAATCATGTTGTGTTTATCACTGGGACTTTACATCACATCATCAGGGGCCCAGTGACAGAGGGAAGGGAGATGATATGAAGTCTCCCTCCCTCAGTGCCCAGAAGCCACCAGCGCCAGTCAGTGATAAAATAAGGCACAGCGGTTGAGAATGTAGTTCTGGGTTCAGATACCCCAGCTCTGTTCCTTCCTGCCTCTAGCCTCTCGAAACCCCAGTGTTCTTACCTGGAAGATGAGGCTGACAACGACATTACCTACCTCACAGAACTGTCTCCAGGTGTAAAGGTGACCATGCACAAGGCAGAGAGCCCCGAACAGTGCCTCATGCAGTCAGGGCCCCACAATGTGAACTACTGCTGTCGCTTTGGTACGAATCGAAGTCCATTTCCTCTACGGCATCCTCACCGTAGGAACCTGAAGAGTCGATCTGACGTGGGCGACGAAGGCCTCTCAATCCTTCTGGACTCAAAACCTTTTAGGGCAAGAAAATTAAAGAACCTGGAGTTAACGATTGTAGATATAATTACCACTCACTGCATCACATGGGCAAAACATCCTTACTGTATTGTTTATTCCCAAATGTTCCCGAGGCCTCTGATGGCCACCGTCTTTGTCAGAGCCAGTAATCTGTATGCTCGCTGTCATCCAGAAAATCAAAAACGGGTGGCTGGTTTCGATGTCTAGACGAGTGGTGTCTCTCTGAACAGGGGTCGAAAGATGGAAAGGGGCAGCTGCAGTGAGATTTCTGTGATATCCGAGGGTGGTGACAACGGGTCTGGATGGGGAAGACAGGGCCACTGAGAAAGCAGAGCACGGGTGACAGTCTCCTTGACCGGAGGGCGTGTTGTCAAGGTTCACGGGCGGCTGCTCGAGGCAGACACGGGCAGAGAGGCCCTGCCAAAAGCCAGCCCATGCAGTCTGTCTGGCACGGTCGTCATCCTGGGTCAGCTCTTCTTTCTACACACAAAAACGTTCGCCTCCGGCTATTGGCTGGGCAGAGGGTCAATAATCATATTGCAAAATCAACAGAGCTGCTCAGTAGAGTGTTAACCAGCTTTGAACGTTGCCAACTTCCCCTTATACTAACCCAGGTCAGGCCGGGCTGGGCCGGGCGTGGGGGAGGAGACACAGGGGGTGCCAGGAGGGCTGCTTCTGGGGGTTCCGGGAGGGCTGCTTCTGCGTCAGGAGAATGCTCAGAAGCTGGGCGTAGCGTGTTCTCACAGTGGAAAGAGGAAACATCCAAAATGATTTGGAAATTACTTCCTGGCTGATGACTGAATAAGATATATGCGTGCATAATTACATCCTGTATTAGTTTTAAAAATAAAAAGATAATATTTTACTGCCTGCCTGTGGTGGGGGATATAAAGAATTATGAGACACAGCTCCTACTTGCAGTCCAGTAAACACAATAAGCCCTCAGCTCATGAGCATTTAAGTAGCAGTGTTAAGTTAACCAGTTAGTAATAGCCCACTTGCTGGTGGACCACAGTAACAGCTGTCGGGGAAGAAAAAGTTTTTCTCCAGCCTCTTAAGGCCCCTGTTTGGTCTGCAAATGAAATCCACAAAGATGGGATTAACAGGAGAAAAGCACACACGTTTCATTAAATTTTTGCATATCTGTGGGAGCCTTCGCAAGAAAACAAAGATTTGAAGAAATGACCAGAGCAGGAAACTTTGAGACCTTTTTGGGCAAAGAAACAATGAATTTGTGAAGAACAGACAAAAGAGAGGTTTGGGGCAGGGTAACGAGGAAGTTAAGGGTGAGTTTACCAAGGTCTGTTCGCTCGCCAGTTCCTCTGGTGCCATCTCTGGGCAGATAAGAGTCTGTCTTCAATAAAAGGAGATTTATTTCCTGCCTTTAGGTAGAAAAGGAGAAGCTTTATCTGCATTTACTCCTTCTTAATTGTCTTTGGCTCAAAAAATACTTTTTGTGTCAAAGAGGTATATTTTAGGCTGACATATTCTGGCTTCCTTCACAGCCCTCAGCCAGCATCCTGGGTACTTGTGTAAGTACTCAACTGTTATTGTAAAGTCACACAGGCGACTTGGCAGAGCTGGCATTTAGACCCAGGAAGGCAACCGTTAACCTCTCTGCCACACTGGCCCAGGACAGGAGGCAACGTTCGGGCGCTACGTGGGCCATGCATGGGCATGACAGGGGTTGAGACAAAGATAAATGTGCAAGGGACAGCTGATCAGGATTCCCGGAAGTGCTTGCTGGCTTTGTATGATATATTTGATTTGGCACCTTTCACTTATAAGCATCATGTGTCATTGGGGTCTCAAACCAAGATTTTACTAACCAAATAAGTCATGTATGTGTTCACGTACAAATAATATTCGATTAATCGACTAATGTAATTAGTGCACTCTAAGAGTACTATTAATATGTGTGGTTATTGCATTTGTGGTTTAACAAAAATACTTCTCAGTCTCTCTTACACTGACCTCAGCATCAGCGCACAGTTCTTTGGTGCTGGACACACGACTTTAGGAAGAGCTGTCTGGGAAGACGGTGGCTAGTTCTTCCGAGTGGAAAAACAGATCAAACAGTAGCACGTATGTCCTTTGGCACAAGATGGTGCAGCAAAACAAAGGAGAGAGAGGTGGCCCCCACTTACTGAGTCTTGTGCAGGGGACTCACTCCTCAGACTCCCTGTGACAGCACCGCAAATCCCCCCCACAAAACCACTGCACGGTAGATCTTGACATCTTCCTTTATGGATGAGGTCACTTGGAAAGATTAAGTAATTTGTCCAAAGTTCCAGTTAGGAGCTGGCAAACCTGGGGATAGATCCTACATCGACCCGGCCTAAGGCCCGTGATTTCTGGATTTCTAACCCTTTTAAAATTCTCTACTATCAAAGTTTCTTTTGCATTCTAAGTGAGGACATTGTGAAAAATGAATGTGACTGTTAAAAGAATGATTTTCCACAAGTTTAACTATTTAATATGCAGAACTGCCAAAACATCATGTAACCTTGGGTGACTTCCCGAAGCGTTAATGGTTAGCAGGGAGAGAAAAGTCATAAAATCATTATTAAGAGCTTTCTGTTCATGACAAATGATTTCTTACTTCGTTAAAGTATTTGGAAACTAAGAGGTACTTGACTGTTAGAACAGGAAAAATCATAAAAACATTGCCTAAGAGATTTCTTAATGAGAGCATTTGGTCATTCCGGTTTTTCATGGATTTAGCATTTTGAATAGTAATTAATGTGTTCTACTCCGCTAATATAATCATGGTGTTTCAAAAAATGGGTCCAAAAAAGTAGATCCAAGTCGATGAAAATGAAAATACACCGCCATATCATTTAGCTAAATAATCTGTTTGAATAATTAAATTATTAGACATGTTTGCAAATTAAAATTTTTATTTTAGAGAAAACAGCGTAATTCAGAGAAAACGAATCCCTCCAGTCTGGGGCTACTGTCATCACCGTCCCAAACCAGCGAAGCACCTTAATTCGCGAGGCCCCGTGCCAGGTTCTCTGAAGTGTCACTCAGGCAGCACTGGCTTCCAGAGCAGCAACTGAACAAATGCCGGAGGGCTCTGCCCCGACTGTAATCTGAGTTCATTCAGTCGAGTGGCACATCCACATGTCAGCAAAATGGTCGCATACTCTGAAGTCCTAGTCGGTCCAACGGGGCAGATGTACGGACAGGCTGCGCCTTGCCAGTTTCACTGAAAATTAAAGGTGGCACGAGCGTGGAGCAGTTATGCTGCCTGGGAGCACAACCCTGGGTCCGGTTCTGGGGTTGTGTGTGCAGGGCTGACCCTGTGCATGTGGGTGACGCAGAGGACGTGTCTGAGCAGGTAGAGTACACCCTCCCTCCATGGCTCTGCACTTACCTGTCTGCTGGGCTAACCAGAACTCCCGAAACCTTCTATACGATAGACCGATTGATGCCCACTGCTCGCTGCCCACTAGACACTTATGGGCTTCTCCCTAGCACGCGTCTGTGTCACTGGTGAGGTTCTATAATTGCCAAAAGTTAGTCATTGCTGCCAGTTGCACTTACTGTTGTAACCAAGTAAGTTAATTAAATATTAAATAACAAATTGGTTAAATGTGGATGCATAAAAAGACACGTGTGTTTCAACCAGGAAGAGTTGATAAAATTGACAGAAAAACCACTAATCAATTAAATGTAGCTAAGATAACATTTAAAGAGTTAGAAGAAAACATGGACTAATATCCAGAGGGATTCTATACTCAGGTTGCTCCACAAGCATCTTGAAGCAATTGGTCTGTTTCAAAGAAGCCAAAACTAGAGGCTGTTAGTGGTTCATTGGGTGCAATCCAGCAAGATGCTGTCAAAGAACTCTAAATAGCAGATCCAATCCCTCAAAAGGTCCTGTGCCCTACTTCACAAGATTGAAGAACTGGTGTGCATTAAATGTTTTAAGTTAAAATAAACTAACATGTTCATGTATCAATTTATTTGTTTGTTTTTTATTTCCTGCTTTAACCAACCAGCTGGCTCTGAGCCATCAAATATGGCTTCTCCCCTAATGTGAAAACAATGAAACCAAATGACAAACAAAACCTAAACATGTTACCCAAGAAGGTTCAAGACCCAAACTGAAGGACAATAATGAAAAAGATCAGGAACTGTGGTTTTGATGACAAAAAAAAAGGAGAGCAGAGTTGTCATGGGTGGCGATGAGAAGCCAGGCGCCAGGCAAGAGGAAATTCAAGAGAATAAAGTGCTCACACACAGAACCCCACACCCTTCCCTCGGTGCCCCCGTGGGAGTCCTCAGGGTTCTTAAAATAGTGACAGGCACTCACTGAGATCAGACTTCAGGTATTGATTATAGGGGAAAACTTTAATTGAGACCAAATTTCTGTTATGAAATGAAAGATCTGCTGAAAATTAAATAAGTTCTCATTTGCTAATGGTCACCAAGGGCCTTGGATAAGGCTGAAAGTCTTATTTAAAAAACTACTAACCTGGAGTTATTGCATCGGTGTTGATTTCGTGCATTTGGAAATGATGCTGTAATTGGATAAGAACATACTCTTGTATGGGGGAGATGCATGCAGAATTATTAGGGGTGAAGTGGCATGGTGTCTGTAGTGTATTTTTGAATGGTTTAGCAAAAAAAGTGTGTGTGTAGAGAGAGAAAAAAGGATGGAGTAGGTCACCATGTTAACATTAAAAATAAATGAGAAGATGTGTAGGTGTTCATTATACTATTTTTCAACTCTTCTGAGAGTTTAAATTTTTTTCCAAAAAATATTTTTGTATCTCAGCAACCAAAACTAATTAGCCTTATGTTAATTTTAACATGTGTTAAAATAGCGAAGGCTTCTAGTTTCATTCTTTGCCACTTCAACCATAGTTGTTCATAATTTATACATATAGAAAACATCTCAGTCATGACAGCCCAATGATAGTCATATAATTCATATGCCTTAAAATTTTAGGTCCAAATTGAATGTGAACAAATTACGAGTTCTCCATTTTTCCATCTACTCGTTGATCCAGTCGATCGATCCGCAGCATCGATTCAGGACATGTTACCGGGTTACTGATGTGAACGAGACTGTACATACAATTCCTTCTCTACAGGGGCTTAGCATCGCCAGGGAAAACACACATTAAACATATAACTGCAAGTGGCCCATGGGACCATATAAAATGGGGACCTGATCTAGTTCGAAGGAGTTCAAACACTTAGTTGCTCAAGTTAAAACGGAAAGATTTCCAGTAGTAGACTGAATATGACTTTTAATCCAAGAAATAAAATTAAGGTGGCATCTGTGCACCTTCTCACGCGTTAGAGAAATGTCCACTTGCCTCCTACCACCTGTGGTCTAGAGATGCTCAGAACCCAGGTTTGCATGATGTCTGGGAGGCAAAAGAGTCAGAGATGCTCACTGTCCCTTTGAAAACAGTGGCCCACCTCTGCCATGTAACCTTGAGCCTCCAGGTCCTTCTTCAGTAGCTAGTCACCTTGGGGCAAGACTGAGACTTTCCTTTCTGAGGCCCTGCTTTCTCCTCCAGATGCTGCATGGGAGCAGAAGCCTGCTCCTTCCATTTTGGGGACCAACCTTGAACAGGTTCTCACATTTCCAGAAACAAAAGCCTGGAGGAGTCTTGTCTTCAGGTAGCTTTTGATTTCCACTCAGTGACAAAAGTGTCCTGAACGTGAGGAGCACATATGCCTGGCTACTTTCTTGGAAGAGAAAGAAGACCTCGCAAACAAAAAACAGATGTGCAGATTAGTGTCTCCAACAATTTAGTGTTTAGGAGTCTTTAGAGAATTAGCTCTGTCCGACAGACTGGGATGTTAGGTGTTAGTTTAGAGCAATGTGATCATAATCACCCAGGGGGCTTGTTAAAACAGATTCCTGAGGCCCACTCACTGTGTCTGGGGAGGGGCGGAGAATTTACACTTCTAACAAGTTTCCAGGAGATGCTGGTGTTGCTGGTCTCCAAATCTACACTTTGCCAACCACTGCTTTCGTAGATATTAGTGTGCTAGGTTAGTATGTTATTATAGTAGATACTTGGTATACTTAAATATGTGACTGAAATGAGCATGAAGTTTAAAGATCTAGAAAGACAAGATTGAAAAAGTCAGATATGACTTAATGGCCCCAAGCAATTCCTAAGGGTGAAAAACTGGAGAAATTTAGTCTTCCAAAAACTACCGAATGAATATCCAACCCTGGGGGAGAATTCAGACTTTTCAATCAGTTACTTTCCATTCATGTAATGTAATGTGTGTAAATGTGATGACGAACATTAATGAGTGTCTGAAATTACTATGTAATTCCTTCCCTGAATGACAGCCTAGCCTTCTGTAGGCTTAGGAAATACTTTCAATTAAAGAAAGCTTTGTTTGTGTATTTTTATTTCGATTGCACAAATAAAGTCCCCACTTTAGGGGTATCTGAGGCAATTTTTGTTTTATTTTTTTCTACTAGCCAGCACATCTCCTATCCTTGCCCTGCCTCTGCTGTCAATTAATATGTTCTTTTTTGGGGAGAGCAAACTAATTTTCAGTTAATATTAACCCAAAGAGGAAAGAGAAATATTTAACCATAAAACGTGTGTCAAAATAAATTTTAAATCCACTATTTGAAACTATTTTTGTTCCTCTGCTGGCACAAAAATTTTGAAAATGGACCTTTCTTAGAGTTGGCACGTGCATAGGTGTGAAAGCTGGGGTTGTAAGCGTGTCAAGGTGATAGACAGCTAAGAGTCGTCAAGCTCACAGCTAAATTTTTGGTTTTGTTTTTTAATAAGAAAACAACATTTCGATACTAGCATTAGCGAATTAGTTCATTCTCTTTAAAGACACATAATGGGTATTGTTTTCTCAGCCTTAAACATTATTTCAAGAAAAGAAAACCTTTGAATTACCTGTAGAGGATATCGTCGATTAATATATACAAATATATGTGTGTACATTCTGCTAAACCTAAGAAATTTGCCAACATTAGGCCACGTTCCACCTACGAGAATGGCAATTTCATATGGTTTAACTATAAATTGATCAAAAAGAAGAGAAAAGGGACAGCTGACTTTGTCTTCTCATAAATAAATGACTTAAAATTCCTAAATACAATAACAATGATATACACACATCTGAGAATTCTTCTATACGAAACATCTCCTCTCTTAACTACTCTATTTCTATCGCTAGATCGCACAGTACCACACGGCTCCTAAAGATGCATGTTCGATGCTCAGAGAACAGAAAAATATGTCTGCTTGTGACCTGGCAGGTGAGACATATTAAGCTGTTTTTACACAAGAACTTTTCTCGTTCCCTCTCCCTAGGGCTGTGCCTGTGAGGACAAAGGCCAGTGCTTCTGTGATGGGACCAAGGGGGAGAAGGTAAAAATAAAACTTTAATTCTGCTTCTTTTCTCTATAGAGCTCATCCAGGAATTCACATTCTTCTTTCACGAGTAGCAGAGAGATCAGCAGCATAGTATTCCTAAGTCCAGTTTTAAAGTAATTGTGCATAAACATTAACCTGACCAAAAAAAAAAAAAGGAGAGGCAGGGAGGGCTTTGAGGAAGCTTCAGATAACTTTGTATAAATACCGGTAGTTATTTTGGTCTTTAAAGAAAAATAGCAAATTAGCCAAAAAAAGAAAGTTTATGTATACTCCATTTGCTAAACGCGAGAGAACAACTGAAAACAACTCGATTCACTCACTTTGACATAAAATAAACATCGAAATCCTGATTTCTGAGGCCTGCAGTGTTGGTGCAGGGCGCTCCCTGCTGGAAGAATTCTGCAACAGCACCCTAGTCGAGGCAAAATTTCAGCAGAGGGGAAGCTCTATTGCAGAAATCAAAAAAAAAAAAAATGAATGCCGCGAAATCTCATTAATTCGCTCCATTAACTTGCAATTTGTGATAATTAAGACAGAGGCGGAGCTAAAGTTTTGCCTTTGTTTACAAAATCCTTTCCTTAGATACACTAATGAATTGCTTAACCATATTGAAAGATGACTGCTTAAAAATATTTTTTAAAAAGCATATTTTAAACTCTTTAGATAAAATAATTTTACGTATAATTTATATGCTAATTATAATAATTATATTATGTTTATTTAAAATTATTCTATAATTCCGTGTAGTTTGATTTAGGGTTTTTTCCTGAAGCTATTCACGCAATATATTAAGATCTCTGTTGGAAATCTATGAGTCATTCTTACAATCAAGAAGCATTTTCTGAATCCCTACTATGTGCGAGATGTTATTCTAGGATCTGTGAAGGTACCTAAGTACCTTGAGAGAAGTCTAGTAAATTCTTTTATTTCTCTTTTTATTGGAGGTGTGTACACTGACTTCGTCTCTC
>NW_006431920.1:4223173-4252935 GCF_000325575.1 Pteropus alecto | reverse complement strand
CTCTCCCTCTCCCTCTCCCTCTCCCTCTCCCTTTCAAAATTTGACTTGCCAATTGTGTCACTAAATTGACTGAATCAACTGATAGCCTTTACTGTTACAGAATAACCCCAGGATCCATGTCAATGGGAAGAGTCTTCGTGGGCAGAGCCACATCACTCACTGGGCCTAAATGACTTTCGCTCACTCACTACTAGGCTTTCCTGTAATATCATCTGACTCTTTCTAAAAAGCTATTTAGCTCACGCTCTTGGGGATGCCACCCTCGATAGTTCCCCCGCATCTCCTACACGAACATCAGGTTGAATTACTCATTTCCGTGCAACCAAGGAAGGACCAAAACCCATAGCCTGCATGTTCTTTTCAAGCTGCAGAGCAGTTTTGCACACTCCCAAACACATTTCTGTCCCTTATCCTCACTCTCCCTCCAGCCCCCAGCAAACACTCTCCACTAACCTCTGTCTTTCTAACTGGGTTTCCCCTCCATTCTTGATTTCTTCCTTTAACCTCTGCTCTGTGTAGTTCTGCCATTTGGGGGAGAGTTTTTATAGCTCCGGGCAGCACTTCCAAACTCGTAGACAAATGCTAACAGCTGGCAGCTGGCCAGTTACTGATACACTCACTGCTAAGTGTTATTTTATTTTATTTTATTTTATTTTGTTACATCTGAGGGAAACGTACGCAAAATGTTATCAAGTCACAAAGAAAAGAAAGATGTTTAAGGCTGTGTGTGTTGCTGAATGATGTTTGCCATTCTGTGTCTTTCCTGTCTCGTTTTGGTTTTAATAGGGGGATAAAGGTTTTCCTGGACCCCCTGGGTCTCCTGGCCAGAAAGGATTCCCAGGTCCTGAAGGCGTGCCTGGACCACGGGGACCCAAGGTACGTCAGCCTGTCAGCTTGAGGAATCCTACTTCCTCCTAACTTTCTTTATGTCTACCCCTGGCTGCTGGGAACATGGAGAGAGCTCCACATCTTAGCGGATGGGAGGTGCCGCCACAGCAAATGCCGCTTCTCCAGTCTTAGCTGCTCACCCCCGCCCCGCCACCCCCACCAGAACTGCATCCTATTCCAAGATCACTGTAAATGATCCTTATAATCATCAAGCCCCCTACTCAACGTCCCCTCCTCCCCAATCTACACAGTTTCAACACCTGCGTCTGCCCCTCCTTTCTTTCCTCCTACGTGAAAGGATGAGATCTTTTCACCTTCCGTTCTCCCTGGATCGTGGCCACAGATCAAAACTGTAACCTTGTTCCAAGAGGTGTCTCCTTTCGGAGACACTTCAACTCTCCTTTAGATGCTGCCTTTTCCCTCTCAGCCCTTAAATATAAAAATATTTCCTCATATTAATATACAGCTTCCTCTAGATCTTCCTTTCCTTGTCTTTCTTTTCCATGTCAAGCTTTATAAAAAACAAAAAACAAAAACAAAAACGGCTACACCTGCTGGCTGTAGCTCATCGCCTCCTCTTCACTCCTCAGCGCGAGTTTGCCTTCCACCCTGTCTCTCCTGATGACCCCTGCAGAGGTCACCCGTGACCTCCAAGTGGCCAGGGCCAATGGATACTTTTGAGTCTTTATCTGACCTGCAGCCCTCTGTTTTGTTTCAGTGATGACAGAGCGGATCACTCCCTCTCTCTTTGAATCCCAGTCTGTCTTCGATTCTGGAATCCTCCTTCCTCTGCCTCTCTTCTCGTTTGCCTTCTTCCTTGGGCACTTCTTTCTCAACTGGTCCTTGACACATCAGGGAAGGGAAGGTTCTGACCAGAGCCCACTGCCCTTCACCCTCATCATACATTTTTATCCTAAAGTCTGTGGTACAACAAAGGGCTTTGTTTAAATCAATGCCCTAGAGGATTTGCTAAAGAACAGCATAGCCACGAGATTTGCTGATGGCTCTTTCACGCAGGGGACATCAGCCAGACGTAAGCTTGGGCTCTCACGCACTCACGTGTCCGCTCCCCTGACTGCTGGCCTCCGGCAAGCTATGAACGAACCGATAAGTTATGAAAGGCAATCACAATCGGACCCCGCACAGTCTTTTAAATTTCATAAATATCGTATAGAATATTGATATGGTCATCCAAGTCAATATTTACAGCAAATTTACTCTTCGTCAGACATTGGACAATGTCTTCCTGACGGTCCCTCATTTATTCCTTACAGCGGTTCCATAAATCATAACTGGCGATTCATAACTTAATTCCCATTATTAGCTCCACTTTATGGATAAGGAAACTGGTGGTCAGAGCGCGTAAGTCGTTCGTCCTGGGTTACACAGCGAATGGGTGGCAGACTCAGCGCTCCGACCTGCTTTTAGACGACGTCAGAACAAATGCCTGCGACCAGAGAAACGAAACCCGCGCCTACGGTTTCCAAGTTAAAAGGCAACGGCTGTCGTTTTCCAGGATCTCTACCATTTCCCGTCTATCCTACTCACGGAGGTTTTGTTTCTCCACTTCCGCTTCTGATCCTAATTTTGAAAAAGGTGTTTTGATGCTGGACTGTCAGGGTCTGAGTATTCCACGGCGCCCCCTCCAGTGCGTGACCTCAGATTTTCCTCCGTCTTGCAGGTACCATGAATTTGACCCTTCAACCCCGGACTTCAGATCAGCTCAATAACAACTCTTTCCTTTTTGTTGTGTCCTCTATACCCCACTCTACTTGTTTCCTTTGGCATTTTTTTTAACGATGCCAGCAAAAAATTAAAATGAAAGGTGTAAACGCATGGTGCTCGGTATGGGGTACCCAACGGGCAGGTATTCTGTAAAGTTAATCCAGAAAATCTGTGTGCCATATTGTTGTGGAGTTCATATTTTAAAACACAGCTTATAGATGTAGCCACAAAAGATCATTTGATGAAACACAGGCAAAAAATATTAAAATCCGACCAAAAAGATTTTTCAAATTTATCAACTTCCTATCTTACTTTTAAACGTTTTTTTTTTTGTTTTGCTTTGTTTAGTTTTTTGTTTTTTGTTTTTTTTGATGAGAAAATTCACAGTGTGAAAGCAAAACCAGCAAGTCATTCTTCTGTCTTTTGCAAACACAAATAGCATCCTGCAGAGAAGGAGGATATGGTCACACACCCAAGAATTCCACTTCAGTCAGGAAAGGCTGACTTTGGCCTTGATGGTCCAATCTCAGAAGACTCTGTAATAACCATTTTCTCAAATAATCGAAAACGCCAAAACATTCTGAAACCCTCAGGAATGATGAAAACAGCTTTTGGACAATGAGACTTTTACACCCAGTGGCCTCCTTAAGACAGTCTCCATTTAAGGTTATTTTCTAAGAAACAGGGCCTCAAAACTGTATTTATGATGTGCCAAAACAAGTTTATCTCTGGTGCAGGCCGTTCTTCCTTTGCTATTTATTTATGTGTGCATATCAGGCACGTTTTGTTACTAAAGTATTTCTCATGCACAGAAATATTGGCCACCATGCTTGTCCACCACTGCGATCGTCACTCATCCTTCTCAGACCTCAGCAGCTGCCTGGCTCATGTGGGGCTTTTATACCAGGACTTCTCAGAAACTAACGTGAACAAGAATCATCATGAAATCTTGTTGAAACACAGGTTCTGAATCAATAGGTCTGGGAGGCGCAGGGACTTGAGATTCTGTTTCTAAAAAACTCCCAGATGAGGCAAACATTGGATCCTTGCCTTGAGTAGCGAGGGTCTCAATAAGATTCTCTTTGTCCTTTCTGATCAATATTTTTGCTCAACGAAACAAGCCATTCATCGAACCATGCTAACAATGAAATAATCACAGGAGCAAAACTGTTGGGAGTGTGAATAAAACTGGGGGTGGGGGGTGCTTTAATTTATGGGTTCCTTCGTGTCGAATGATTTTCACAGTGTTCCTTTTTGTGTTTTCATTTGGATCTAGGGCTCTCCAGGACTTCCAGGACTCACTGGTCCCAAAGGTGTAAGGGTTAGTAGTCCAACCAGTCCACCTTGATAGTTTGATGAAAATTCTTCTTTCAAAAAAGGAAAGAACTCTGCACTGTAGAAGTTGTGCAAATATCACAGAGGAGTACATTGTGTATGGTACAGTTATATAGAGGAAGTTCAAGAACAGGTAACACTAATCTCTAATGGTAGAAGTGAAAACAGTGTTGACTGTGGGGGTGGGTATCAATCTACTGAGAGGAGGATGAGGGCCATCTGGAGTGGAGAAGTTTTACGTGTATATGCACGGGTCATAAACACTCACCAAAGTGTTCATGGAAGACTGGAGCTCTGTCCTGTCATCAAATTGTACCTTTAAAACCTACCCCCGCCAAGCCAAAAACAATCTTAATCATCTTTTTTAATGTTATGTAAACGTAAGATTTACAAAGGTTTGTCAGCCTTTTTCTGTTTTTCAAATAGTTTTTAGCCGTTTCCAATTATAGTTGCAGGATGGGATTATTGGAATGGGAAATGATTTTCTGTTTATAGGTTGAACATTTTAAAAGTGTTTTTCTCGCCACCCTTCCCCTTTTCTATGTCTTTAGGGAATAACTGGATTACCAGGATTTTCGGGTCCTCCCGGACTTCCAGTAAGTAATGCGGAAAATGTGTAACTGGAGAAATAAAGTCAGCTCATTTTAATCAGAAGGTTAAAGAAATAGCACAAGGCAATGGGTACTAATAAATTTGCTACATGGTGAAATGGCACAGTAGAATCACAAAATAGAGTGTGAATTGGTAGGACGTACAGCTACGATCAAATTGTATTTCCTGAAATACAAGCATAGGGTAGGGTAGGATAGGATAGGATACTATAGCAGAGGGTAAGTTAGGGTAGGGTAGTGCAGAGTAGGGTAGCACAGGGTAGGGTAGGGTTGGGTAGGGTAGGGTAGGATAGGATAGGGTAGCATAGGGTAGGGTAGGGTAGGATAGGATAGGATAGGATACTATACTATAGCATAGGGTAGGGTAGGGTGGGATAGAATAGGACAGGGTAGCATAGGGTAAGGTAGGGTAGGGTAGGGTACGATAGGAGAGGATAGGATAGCATAGCATAGGGTAGGGCAGGATAAGATAGGATAGGATAGGATAGGATAGGATAGGATAAGATAGGGTAGCATAGGGTAAGGTAGGGTAGCATAGGGTAGGGTAGGGTAGCATAGAGTAAGGTAGGGTAGGGTAGGGTAGGATAGGATACTATAGCAGAGGGAAAGGTAGGGTAGGGTAGCATAGGGTAGGGTAGGGTAGGGTGGGATAGGATAGAATAGGATAGAGTAGCGCATAGGGTAGGGTAGGGTAGGGTAGCATAGGGTAAGGTAGGGTAGCATAGGGTAAGGTAGGGTAGGGTAGGGTGGGATAGGATACTGTTTAATAACATATAATTATGGAATAGTTACCTCTGTACACATGTCCCTCTTCTTCTTCCTTTCTTTCCCTTCCAGCTTAACGGAGCATGTTAACACAAACAAACTCATAGACAGACAACAGAATGCTGGTTCCAGAGAGAATGGGGCTGGGTGGGGGGAGGATGAAGAAGGTAGCGGGGTCGGGTACATCGTGATGGAGAGAGATGGGACTTTGGGCGGCGATCACACAATGCAATGTACAGATGATGTATTACAGAGTTGTATACTTGAAACTTAGATAATGTTATTAACCAATGTCATCTCGATAATTTAATTTTTTAAAGCTAAAGAAAAGAAAAAAAAACCTTACCCTATACTTAAACTCAACTCTACCTTTAACCCTAATTCTAACCTCAACCCAAACTCTAAACGTAAAAAAAGCATGTTATTTCATTTTATAAAGAAAAGCCTTCTTTTAATGTAAAATATTTGTATCTCACTTGATAATTCATTGTTTTAATTAACTCATTTTATCTGCTATGATTTTTATTTAAATGATTTTCTAAAATGACTACATTTGCTCCTTAATTATTTAAATAACCATTTAGATTTAAATAACTATCTAAATTAGCACCCCTTTCCCTATAACTTGGCCTCTTCGCTATTCCCACCTGGTCCTGGGGCCTGGTGCTTACGTCTCCTTTTTGAAATTCGCTCTGTTTTCAGGGCACCCCGGGCCATCCTGGACCTTATGGAATGGCTGGTTTACCAGGATGCAATGGTTCTAAGGTACATACTTCCTACACGGGTGGTGATTACCGAATGCTTTACCAAATGAATCAATCAGGATAAAGTAGCAGTGAGATGGGATAAACTTTCCCTGAAATATTCTTTTAGCCAGAGCCAACAGCACATATCTTCGGGGCAGAAATGTGACGTTTAATCAGGATCCTTCCTATTTTCTTTCTTCTCATGCCTCGTGTTCTGATCGTCTTTTGAGGAAGTTCTTGCATGTTCTCCCACACAAAGATAACTGGGAGCTCAACCGGGTATTTTCAACTGAGGCTGTGAATGTAGATAAATCTCAGAATGCAAAATGTCTTTGGAAAAGTATGACTGAGCGTTTCGATGCCCGCCGTCTCCTTTGTTCTCCTTTCCCCAGATGGTGGCCTTGAAAGGACTAATTACTAAAGTTTCAAGGAGACAGCAATTAAAAAGTTCTTGGCACAATTAGACTTTTGCCATTAATGCACAATTTGAGAAACAAGATATTCTAATCCTGTTTTCAATTAAGATAATGGTTTTCTGGCTTTCAGCCTCATGACCCAGTAGCCATAAGAAACTTAAGTTACTTTGTCTAGGTTTACCACGGCAGAGCTGAGAGAGAGAAACAAGGAAATATCTCCACAGGCTGCTTTAGAACAACTAAGAATGACAAGCTTTGTGTGTCTTCCAGGGCGACCGAGGGTTTCCGGGACTTCGTGGGACACCAGGCTACCCAGGGATCCTGGTAGGTTTGCATTTCCGACTCTCCATCAAAAACGTAAAGTATAAATATAAGTGATTAATCCAGAATGGGCAAATCCATCACGACTTGGGGACAACCGGGGCAGCTGATAGTAAACATTCAGCTGATAGTTGGAGACTGAATGAGCAAACGCCTGATGAGTTCAGGTTTGCACTTAGACTGTTTTGTTTCGAAGGCATACGGTGGAGCCGCGTCATAGGCAGAGGGGCGGCCGGGGCGGGGCTGACTCAAGGAGCTGAGGGTGCAGAGGAAGGGGGCTGAGAACCGAGACAGAGAGCTGCAGCATGTCATGTCTAGGTCAAGGAGAAAGAGCCTGGAGAGGAGGAGAGGCCCTCGTGGTGGAAGGAAGCCAGGAGGGGTCCATTGCCGAGCCCAAGAAAGGTATGATTCGGTAGAGACAAGTGGCAGACAGCTGCCCGATGCTGCTGTGACTCCAGTAAGATGAGAACCGACACTTAGTCATTGATTTTTAGCAATGTCAGAGTCATTACACACCTTGGCAAGGGGGACTTCCATGATGGAGAGTGGGACTGAAGAGTGAATGAGAAGTGACCAGGACAGGAAGTTTGCAGAGGGCATGAAGGAGAGGCAGGGCAGTATTGCAGGGGCAGGGGAGATTAGGGAAGCCTTTGTTGAAATCAGAGATACTTGAGCTTGTTTTAAAGCCAGCAGGAAGTTCACAGACGGGAGAGGAGGCAGAATAGCAGAGAGCAGGACAAAGCAGAGATGTTGTGTATTTGATTTGCCTCCAGTTAATATGTTGCTCCTTCTCCTAGGGTGCTCCTGGCTTGAAAGGAGAAAAGGTAAGTCACATGTGGCGTATTATTATCGCAAACCTCTAACTGCACATATGAAAAGAACTTCTATTAAATAATGAGATATAAGTAATTACAAATCAGATTTCATAACTAAAGGAAAGAGCTGACCTCATGCTTGGGGACCCACATTCTAGATCAGGACTTGCCACGAATTTTGGTATCTTGGAAAATGGTTTAGCATCCTTGGGTCTTTCTTCCTTCCACAATAAATTGTTAATTTTATAAAATATGAAAATGCTTTGAATTCTTCAAAACGGAGTAGCAACATAATCCTAAACCATTTCTCTAAGTATGTATCCGGGAGTCAAAGAAAGAATATGCAAACGTATAGAAAAGTTTCATAAGAGTTTATCTGAGCCAAATTGTTGAGTACACACCCGGAAGAATGATCTCAATGGATTGAGAAAATGCTCCGGGAAATGGCGGTTTTGTAGTTCCTTTCATGCATTTAGAATCAAAGGAGGAGACGTAAGAAAGGTACATGAAATCCATTGGTGGCAGATTAAGGAGGTGGGAGAAAGCAACACAGGGAAATCTCTAAGATTGGATAAAAATCAAAATGGAGAAACACATACTTCTTTTACGCTGGTGGATACAGGATAGTTCATGTTCACTGTTTACAGCACATAGAGATGGGACGTGGGCAACAAGATAGAAATGAGGGGCTCTGTGGTCTTGTGCTCTGGTGCCTGCAGTTATGTCTTCAAGGGGTCTAGAAAAGAAAATTACTCTCACATTTCAAAGGTATGTTATCCTAGATGCATAAGAGCACCAGACAAAGCTCATCTACGATAAAGATTGACCTCTGCTAAGGAAACTATAGGCCTGACTGTCCGCCACGGCCTGTCCAGTTAGGAACTTGTGATCGGACCATCCCACCTGGTTACTTTTGGTCCCTGAGCTCGTCAGGTTTATTACGTAGCCCCTTTATAGTCCACACAAGAAAGTACTTTTATTCTTGAAGCGGCTGGACCTTGGATAAGCATTTAAAGGGGTTTCGAAAATATGACATTAATTATGTTTGATGAACGCGTTCATTTTTGAGGGTTTTTTAACTCGATGGAAAAGGGGACCCCGGGTGGCCAGGAACTCCAGGATTCCAGGTACAAGCCCTGGGGAGACGAGGCCTGTGGTTCTCAGTCCCTCCCTTCCCTTTTACTCCTCTCCTCTCTCTCTCTCTCTCTCCCCCCCCCCTCCTCCTCCTCCTCCTTCCCCTCCCCTCTCTCTCTCTCTCTCTCTAGCTGTCTCTCTGTCTCTCTCTGTCTTTCTCTCCCTTTCCTTTTTCTTCTCTCTGTCTCTCTGTGTGACTCTTTCTCTCTCTTTTCTCTCTTATTCACTCTCTTTTCTCCTTCCCTCTATATCTTTTTCTCACACCCTTAAGAACATTTTTAATGTACATTCATATTTCTCCTATTTATATACCCACCTCGTTTCATTCTCAAACATTCGCCTGATTCTAAGAAACTGCATGTAGCTGATATAAGATGTTTTTATGCAGATGTCTTTTCATGTCTTCTTAAGTCGGTGACCCAAGCTTTCTTAAATCTGAGGTAGAATCTTCTAGGAAAAATCGTTGCACTTCCTCTGTATTTGTTAAAATCAAGACTAGATTTGTATCATATATTGAACACATTTAAAACTGTAATATTAGATAACAGCTATATTGCAAAATTTGCATGACTGGCAGGATTTAAATGCATCTTTCTCCTGTCGAATAATTTGCTTTCCGATCTATGTATATGTGGTCTGGGGGGTGAGGGGAGAGGTGAGGTAGAATCCAGAATGGATGCAAAGAAACTTACCTATTTGGGGGATGGGAGCTACATGTGCTTTACCTGGTGATTCAAAAGAACCTTTTGGTAGATCTGAGTCATTTAAACTTTCAGGTTAATGAACCAGAAATACGTTAACTTAGCGCAGAAGCACATGTGTAAATTCCTGAGTGGAGACTGATATTTGTCTAGATGAGTCCGAGTTTGAGTTAAGCTTGTGGAACTCCTACCCAGCGAGCCACGCCAGCCGATGGTGAGCTGCGTAACTGCAGAAGGAGGCAATTAGAAGCCTTTATAGGCTTTTGGGAAAAGATACAGAATATCGTGCCTCTTGGTTTTTTGGGTAGAAAACATTTTAGGGGCAGATGCCGAGGGCAGGGGATGCCGTGGGAGGGGACAGTAGCAGTCTGGGGCATGTGTGTCTCTCTTAAATGTGAATTGAGTGTCAGCTCTGTATCACATTGTGCTATTGCTGAAGACAGAGCAGAGAGGACACTCACTTACATGAGATATATTTATTAATTACGTGCCAATTATGTGCCGGCGGCTGTTCTAGACTCCAGGCTACCACAGCGTACAGATCACCCAAAATGTAATTTTAAAAAATTTTTTGTCTTCATGGAATTTACATTCTAGTGGGTAAAAAGGGAGAAAAAAATGTAAATTAGTAAGTGTGTGGAGTGTTTGATAGTAATAAATGCCAAGGGAAAAAATAATACAGGGACAGAGATAGGAAATCTAGGCTAGCTTTAGATTGGACAGGCAGGGAAGGCTTATGGAAAGGATGGCATTCGAATAAAAATAAGGGCAGGGAGAGACAGTGAGTTATGTTGACCTCTGGGGAAAGAGGATTCCAGTGGAGGGAAGGCAGGTAAAAGGGCCCAAGGTAGGAGCACACTCAACAGGGTCTGAGAGAGAGGTGAAAATTTTTTTTTTTTAATTTTGAAAGCTCTTCTAAAGTAAAGCAACTGCTCTGGTCATTTTTCCAGAGTACAGCCCGTTACACGTGGCAACACTCTTTGGGGCATTTATTATAATTAACTGCCGCCATCAATCGAAGGCATCGCGGCTCCTCAGATTCTATTAAAATATTTTAATGCACTGAACTAATGGACATTGTTCTTAGGCGAGAAGTACAGTTAAACTTACTCTTATTCATCTCTTAATCTATAGGGTTTGCCAGGCCTCCCGGGTTTTCCCGGACCCGTCGGCCCACCTGGCCCTCCAGGATTCTTTGTGAGTACGAAGTCACCATTGCTGGAGACACTGTGAACTAATAATAGAATTGGAGCTCATTTTAAAACAGGATTTTCTGACTTGGTGCATTTCCTGCTGTCATTTTAATCTGTGGATTAGTATTTATTTAATTAATTAATTTATTTATTTTTAGGGCTTTCCAGGAACCATGGGGCCTCCAGGATTTAAGGTAAATTACAGTTCATACGTCGTCTCAGCCAGAACACCCTAGTCAGTCTGAATGCCTCACCCCGTCTGATTCCACATGTGGGAACGGCCGGCACCTCCCAGAAGTGTAAAAGGGTGCCCGGCCGGAAAGCGGCATGGCTGGAGCCTCTGCACCCCTTAACTCTCCTCTCCCTGCCCTTCAGTCACTGAGCCCTGATACACAGAGTCTCAATTCAATCCTAAGGGGCTCCTTATCAGAAAAAGGACCAGGATCGCTAGTCCATAAATTTCTCATTTCCGATAATCCTACCATTCACCCAGCACTTTGGTCTATAGATTTTTATTGTGGGCTGTTTCCCAAAACCAACCTGATCTTACGTTAATTGATAAAAGATGACCACGCATGCACTCATTAGGCGGGATCGTGCATGTTTCTATTTAAAAGACCAATTGTTAGTGTCTGGGAGGAAAAACTTATTCCTCTACTCTCTTAGGTTCAGTGCCCGGGGCCCTGCAAATTAAACCGACAAAAGCCAGCTTAACAGGAGAAAAACGTTTATTTCATATGCATTTGGTGAGGTGGGGGGCGGGGGGTTGCTCACAGAAATGAAATGAAAATTCCCAAAGCGGCGGTCACATTTCAGAGGCTTGTGTGCCATTCTCACCAAGGGCAGTACATTTGTAGAGAAGCGACAGTACGAAGGAGAAAGGTTTCAGTTTGTGAGAAAGTAAATATATGGGAGAAACTAATGGAAGAAAAGGGTTATTTCAATAAGTTCTGTTTATGCAGATTTTAGTCAGAGCTGCCTCCGGTGGTAACAGTTGTCCCTTCTTCCTGGCACAGGAGAGGGGAAGCTTGACACCCTCGCAAAGGGAGATTTATATACCCTGTCTTTAGGCAGATAAGGGGAGGGTGGAGGACATTTTTCTGCATTTGCTGATTTGCTGTTCTTCAACTGCCTTCAGCTCAAAATAATCCTTATGCTAAAGTGTATTTTGGGGCACTGTGTTCTAATTCCCTTTATTAATTTAAGTAAGAAAATGTTGGGAGAGGCTGAACCCCACCAGAAAATTAGTGGTCAACACAGTATCTCATACTATCAGGTAGTCTTTGTGTTGGGGGTGGGTGCTTTCACATGTATTATTTTATACACACACACACACACACACACACATACACACACTGAAATGGATAGGTTCGGGTTTACTGAATTGTCAGAGACAGTAAATGGCAGAGCTGATGCTTAAAGTGCTTTGAGTCTTTATCTTGAGCTTTTCTCTATACCTTGTGGGCTAACGGCGGTAAGATCTGCATACTGCAGAACAAAAAAGCAAGAAGACATTGGTTGAAATGATGGTTGGCCATCGTTAGTGAAGACAGACTCTTCACATTGGACTGTCTCATGTCACTAAATAACTAGTGATGTCAAGTAGTTTAATGCTATTCTTAGCTTCTCTATGAAGTTTAGACTCCTAAACTTCAATTTTAGACTCCTAAAGTTCAGCTCCCCATCCCTCTTATTTTTCAGACAAGAAAATTAAGGCATCAGGAAGTTTAGTAACCAACCAGTGGAATCAAAACTAGTTAGCAGATAAGCCAGAAAAATGTCCTCTGAGCTGGGTTCCTTCCCCTACCCCATACTATCTCATGTCATCGTTTGCCATATTAAGTAAATTCCTTAAACTTTCTGCACCTCAATTTCTCCACTTTAAAAAACATATTGTCACTCTACTCTAAAAAATAGCTAAAATAACATATAATTCTAACACTAAAATTAAACTATAAAGAACAAAGTTGGAAGTATCATGCTTCCTGCTTTCCAACTATATTACGAAGCTATAATAATCAAAACAACATGGTACTAGCCAACACAAACAAACGAAAAACAGACTCATAGATCAATGGAACAAAATAGAGAGTGCAGAAGTCAACCTAAGCTGATTTGGTTAATTAATCTATGACAAGGGAGGCAAGAAGATATAATGGGGAAATGATAGTCTTTTCAATAAACGGTAATGGGAAAACTGGACTGATACATGCAAAAAAACAAAAAAAACTGGACCACTTTCTTACACTATATACAAAATAAACTCAAAATGGACTAAAGAATTAAATTTAAGACCCGAAATCAAAAAACTCAAAACACAGGCAATTAACTCTTAGATATCCGTCTTAGCAATATATTTTAATATGTCTCCTCAAGCAAGGGCAACAATTTACACGGTGGAGGAAACCATCAACAAAATGAAAAGACGACCTACCAAATGAGAGAAGATATTTGTAAATGACATATCTAATAAGGAGTTAATATTCCAAAATATATAAATAACTCTTACAACTCAATAGCAAAAAAGACAAATATGTAATTAAAAAATGGGCAGAGGACTCGAATAGAACTTTCTCCAAAGAAGACATACAGATGGCAAACAGACATATGAAAACATGCTCGACATCACTAATCACCAGGGAAATGCAAATGAAAACCATAATGCGCTATCACCTCACACCTGTCAGAATGGCTCTTATCAAAAAGTGAACAAATAATGAGTGTTGGTGAGGATGTGGAGAAAAGGGAACTCTCACAGTTTGTAGGATTGTAAATTGGTGCAGCCACTATGAAAAACAGGATGGAGGGTCCTCAAGAAATTAAAAATCTAATAACGATATGACCTAGCAATTCCACTTCTGGGTGTTTATCCGAAAACAAACAAACAAACAAACAAACACAAAAACAAAAAACCGCTAATTTGAAAAGACACACTCCTTTGTTTATGACAATGTTATTTGTAGTAGCCAAGACGGGAATGCAACCTAGGTGTCTGTCAATAGATGAATGGATAAAGAAGACATGATATATATACTGGAATATTATTCAGCAATAAAAAAGAATGAAATTTTGCCATTGGCAACAACATGGATGGATCTAGAGGGTATTATGCTAAGTGAAATAAATAAGACAGAGAAAGACAGATACTGTATGATTTTACTTATATGTAAAATCAAACAAATGAACCAACAAAAAACAAATGAACAAACAAAGCAAAACAGAAACAGACTCATAGATACAGAGAATAAACTGGGGGTTACCAGAGGGGTGAGGGAGAGGGTAGAAAAGGTGAAGGGATATAAGAGGTACAAACTTCCAGTTATAAAATAAATAAGTTATGGGGACATAGTGTCCAGCACAGGGAATACAGTCAATAATATCGTAAAAACTTTGTACAGTGACAGACTTTTCGTGGCAATCACTTCGTAAGATATATAAATATTAAATCACTATATTGCACACCTGAAACTAATATTATATTGTATATCAACTACCCTTTAATTTAGAAAAGAATATGTTATTTTAAGAAGAAATAAAATGGAAATTGTGACCCCAGGAGAAAAAAACGTTAAAATATGAAGTTTCAGTTACAAATATTGGAACTTTCATGGGTTTAGACTATTTATTCATACTCTTTCTTAAAAAATAATTCAGTTTTGTCCTTTCTTCCAGGGACACATGGGAGATAACATGATCGGACAAAAAGGAGAGCGGGTAATTCCAATAATATGGTTTATTAGTGGTCAAGATATTTTAAGTTCTCAAACTTCCGTTTGCTCTATCTTCTTATGAAAGAACTAAAGGGGAAACGTACATCTCTTTGATAGAGGAGGTGTTGTTTCGTTTTTAACTCTTGAGTGTACTTGTCTTTAGGGCGTGAAAGGACTGGCAGGACCCCCTGGACTACCGGGAACCGTGATCGTGACGCTGACGGGCCCAGATAACAGAACGGTAACTTCGGTTTCATCATTAGGGTTCTGCCTTCCCAAGTTCTTTTCATCTCAGCCCAGCTCAGATGAGCCCTCACAGACTTCCTGAGCCTCTGGGTTTTATTCCTTCTCTATCATTTACTCCTGAACCAGAAAATGTGGAACGGGGAAAGTCTGGGGCATGCAACTTCCAAGACTGTTGAAGGTAGAACCCGGGGTTAAGTTTGCTCACCCTTTACGCCCCTCCCCGCTCTCACTGTCCCTCACGCAGAGTGGGTATTCGGTGAGTATTTCTGAATAAATGAGAACAAAATGTGTGTGCAGCTCTGATCCAATTGGATGGTAATAACCTAAAGATGTGGGTGGGGGGGCATCATAATCGTCCGGGACATTTTCATCCTGCCATTGTAATTCAAGGGCAACTTGGTCCCCATTCCTCTCCAAGGACACTATGACCCTGTTATTTTTACATTAACTTGCTTTTTGCTCTCAGGGCAGAGTTGCTGTTAGGACCAGGGTATGGAACCAGATCCAATGCTCAGAAGTGAATCACAATGTAACACATCAATCCCTAAAATGTCTGGAAGGGGGAAATAGGAAAGTGAGGGGGTAACTAGCAATTTTCTAGTGGATTAACTAAGAAATAAACATAAGCCATCCTTATTGTTTAGACTTATAATCAATTGTTTTTTTAATAATAGCTCGATCGAGATATAATTCACATGCCATAAAATTCACCTCTTAAAGTATACAATTCGTGGGTTTTAGTTATAACGAATTTTTAACAGCTTTATTAGGTATAACTCACAGACCATAAAACTGAGTTATTTAGTGTACAATTAGATGGCTTTTAGTATATTCCTAGTTTTGCAGCTATTACCACATTTAATTTTAGAATATTTTCATTGCCCCAGAAAGAAACTCCTTAGCAATCACTCTCCAATATAATTAATTTTTAATTATAGAAATTGTCAAAACAAAACTAACAAGAGTGAAAACAAAACATAGTGAAATTTGATATGACAAAAATATTCACTGACATTAAAGATTGGAGAAAAATTGACCTGAGGGAAAATAACTAAACTTCTCAGTGGTAATTAACCAAAATGAAATTAATAAAGTCTAAAACTTTATTAGAAAATTGATGGAAAAAATCTTATCTTGACAAAATCTAGATCTGGAAGACATGACCTGGAGAAAATAAGTTTGAAAAAAATGATGCTCTGAAGTTTGAAAAAAATGATGCTCCCAGACTCACGCTGGGAAAAACATAATTAATAAAATGTGATAAAGGCAACAACAAATTGATTAATAAATCAAATCCTCATGTAACATGTACTCCGAAAATAATTGACCACAATGAAAATCATTTCAGTATATTAAAAAGGAAGGTAAAATACATTAGAAATATATTGTGCTTATGGAAAGCTGACTCAGAAATTAAATTAATGTAGTTTGATCCAAAGGAGATTTTCTTTAAAAAAATAAAAAAAGATTGCATATCATTTCAGTAGGTTCGTGGGTATAAAATTCAAAATGTGATAAATGATAATGTGTTGTGTTAATAAGAAATAACATGAGCTGTTGGTAAATCCAGTATACTGAACAGATAGAGGACTTTTCCAAGTATAATCAGTAAAATCCTGATTGATCTTTTCGTAATGACCTTGAATTGTTTTCATGGCAGGACCTCAAGGGGGAGAAGGGAGACAAGGGAGCCACGGGCCAATCTGGACCTCTGGGACCCTCAGTAGGTCATTTAGTGTCATGCTGTTCCTTTGAAACATAAAGTAGAAACTTAGTGCATATTTTGATATCTGATCTATGTTTAAATATTAATATTGGCCACTTCTAGCTGAAATCCTTGCACTGTTTTACATACACCTAATGTTGCCGTCTTAGAATTTATCTTCAGCATCTGTTTTTTTTTACCATCTTTTAAATTTAAATTAATATTCATAAGATTTGCCTCTTAGATGACCCATCATCTCAACATTTTTAAATAGAATAATCACAAAGGTAAAGTTAATAAAATTCAATGTAAGTCAAAAACCAATCATTCATAAAACTTGACATAGTTCTCATTACTACAGGGACCACCTGGAGAATCTTATGGATCAGAAAAAGGTGCTCCCGGAGATCCTGGCCCACAGGTAAACTGGGAAATTCAGTGTCATGGGCAGCCTACCTTAATCAGTGTTTAGGACCCTTTAGGTGGCAAGCATAAGATGCCCAACTCAAACTGGATTAGATCTTTTCTAAATTTTAAAGTTTTAGGAAGTGGAATTTATTTCTTCAAGTCCCTGAGTTCAAGGCTAACACAGGCTTCAAGGACTTCGGAGCCTGAAACAACATGGGCAGGATTCTCTCTCTCCTTTTCACTTCCGCTCCTCCCCGTGTATCAGCCTCGCTCTCTCCTTTCACAGATAAGCTTCTTCCATGGAGGTGATGTGGAAAAAAGGAGGGATGTAGCGACAGACCACTTCAGCTTACTGACATCCGAGGAGAGGGAGCGTCCATATATAAAATCCCTGTGTCCATATATACAATCCCACCATGATTGGCCCAGCTTGGGTCTCAAGCTGGAAAAGCGACTATGGCCAGGAGGGAAAGGTATTATTATGATGGGCCAGGGCAGTAGGGCAGCAGGTACTGTGGCTGCCCACCCCATCAGAACCACACAAAGTGAGGGGAGGACAGCTCCCCCAAGGACATGGGGCTCACAGTGATGAAAAGTGGGGTGCTGGGAAGACAGAACGACCTCTCTTCCACCTAGCTCTACTTTGGAAAGATTTAAACACATATGTTGTTTTCAAACTCTAAAAATTATACACTGGGAAAAGTATATTTTTTTTCCTTAAAAAAAAAAATATTCGACCAGTATGATTTTTAATTTTATCATGGAGAATAAGTACTATAATAATTACTCTGAAAACCCTGTCTGTTTGGACAACGCCATATACCTTTTATAGATATATTTAAACATAGGAACTTCTAAGGTTTGGAGAAATGCCACTGTTTTAAATAAATAAATTGACTGTAAACACCTCCCTTTCCTTGTTCACTTTTGGGCTCAGCATTCCCTTGATTTTCCTTCCAAACTTGGATGGACAGAATCAACTCTAGTTTAAGCTTAGCTCTTGATTTCTTCTCTTTATGTCTTTGATCCTCCCTAATTTCCCAGTCCGGCTGGCTTTTGCCTTTCCTGGCAAGAGAAAGTCATTGTGTGTTCTGTGAATAATAGTTTTCTCTTCTAATAACTGGATGAGGAAATTCGCTCAGACTTTCTTGGCTGAGGTCAAGAGGAAATGATGATATCACTTAAGTTCTCCATGTTTATTAAAGTCATCCACATTTATTAAATTACATGTTTTTGTTTTTGTTTGTTTTAGGGAAAATCTGGAAAAGATGGTGCCCCAGGTTTTCCTGGCACAGAGGTAAAGACATAATTTACCCAATGTTGTGGTGAAAATGTCAGTCCTATTAGATGAAGAAGGATTTCTGAGAGTCACTGAGTACTTATAAAGTAACCAAAAGCATATCGTTTTTTTTAAAATCACATTGGAGAATGATAGTTTTTCACTGTGTAGAAAGATCGACTGAGCTTTTTTTTTTTTTTCAGAAAGAGTTCAAACTGTTCTGTTTCCTACAGAAGTCGATTTGTGTGTCTTCTGACCCATTCCCCTTGCTCTATTCCCTAGGGAGCCAAAGGCGACAGGGGCCTCCCTGGGTTAGCTGGCGAGGATGGCATTAAGGTAATCCACTGCCTCATGTCCTGTCTTCCGCCCTTTTTAATTGGTTAGGTCTTGCCCACTCTTTTCTCCCCACACCCTGGGACTGGGTACAAGGAATTACAACCAGAGTTCATTAAAATACCTTAGTGTACTTAAGAAGAGAGGAGAGATGTGGCAACTTTACTTAAACACTTGAAGGGCGGTCTTGTGCAACAGATATTAAACCTGTTCTATGGAGCAGAAGCTGGCTGACTTTAGGGCCAGTGAGCTTTCAGCTCCCCATGAGGAAGGAGTTGGAAAAGGCTTGCAATTATAGGAAGTTTCTGGTCACTGGAGGTCAAGTGCAGGCTGGGTGGGCCCCATGAGCCTCAAGCTGGGTCTCTATACACTAAAAGGTCACCGTCAGTTAATTGTGATGTGATGTGTATTCCATGTCACTTCTTCCCGATAACATGTTACAGACATTTCCAAATAATTTTCACATGGAGGTATATGTGCAAATTCAAGATTTATCCTATATAATATCACTTCCAGTAGAATTCTGAAATGCCCTCTGGAGTTGGTAAGAGAGGGAGCTGGTGACAGTTGGGTCACTGGAAGCTGCATACAGCACACAGCCAGGTTTTGGGCCTCTACTCTGGGTGAGCGCTTGGGAGTATGCAATGCATGGAGGTGTCCTTTGAAGGCAGTGGCGTGGAGGAAACCTGGAGAACCAGCAGAACAATGACCACTGCTTCCGGGTCTTGTTGAGAGGGTTCTGGACCCTGACACGGCCCTCCCGGAAAATAATCTCACGTGACGTCCCTCTCCCTTTAACGTGGTTTGTGCGTTACATCAAAATAACACTACCTTTAGCAGTGATTTACTGTTTAACTGCATTTTGCTTTTCAGGTATACGAAATATGTAAATACTTTGGGTCAATGTACTCATTCTTTGTAACTGTCTTTCACCATAGGGGTGGAAAGGAGACATTGGCCCTCCAGGATTTCGTGGTCCAGTAAGTGTCATTAAGGACAATATCGATGTCGCGTTTGATCGAGTCCTTCCAAATATCAGGGAAATTTTGAATCAGTGTCTCTCATTAACTGTTATGACAGAGAGTCTAGTATTTATCTTTTTATCAAACCAGGGCCCAAAAATTAGCTGTCGGCATTTTTTGTCCATTTGGCAATGGACAAATATTTCTATTTGGTCCTATTTGGTCTCTGGAATGCACGGGTAATGCCCATCCTGGGCTGTGGAGAGAAAGAAAACCTTCGTCTAATCAGACGTGGCCCTGGGTGATCCATGTCCTGAGTGGAGAAGGAGGGCTGCAGTGAGGACAGCGACCACCCAGGGGTGAGGCAGCCAGCCCCATCCCCTCCAGCTGGGCCGGGTTATGACAGCTCCTGCACCTTCAGGAAGCGGAAGCTCCACGGCGGGTTAATGCGGGGCCAGCAAGAAAACAGTGACCTCAGCCCAGCCCCCATCACGGCAGGCAGCCTCCCCTCTCCAGTGGAGACATGGATTTGCTGTCGGCGCCAGGGCAGCCACATTCTTTATCCTATGAGTCTGTAGCTTAAAGAGAGGAGTAAAGGGGACCCAGACTCTCAAGTTCTGGTAGCTGTCCAACTCTTGTCTCAAAAGACAACAGTTCTCACGCATGGTGTGCTCAGCAGGGCTGCCATTTTGTGTATGCAGAACAGGCCATGTGGTAAGATGAGGAAGGGCCTGTCCTGTTACAAATGCAGTTCTCAGACCCCTCAGGCCAAGTGACTTAACTCAGTAACTGGAGGAGGGTCCTGGAAATCTGCATCCTTACATAGCGAGCAAATGATTCAGATTCAAGAAGTCCCAAAATATTTTCTGGAGTTGCCAGGAAGATGAAACGAGCTATTTTGTGAAGGCACTTGTCAGCACTCGGCAGGTGCACACACATCATTACAGGTTTTATGATGGAAATCATTGCGTGATTATTTTTGTTATTATGAATTCTTTTTTTGTGATTTTAGACATATTGCTTAACCATAAAGCTCTTGTTATATCATCTTTAAACGAGGCAACAAAGTAATTGGCCCCATGCAGCATGTGAAAAACAAAACGGGGTTTTTAAAGCTTTTATATTTCCATCTTCTTTCCTTCAAGATAAATGTGCTGAATTCTCACTGATATCTACTTGCCAGAGGCATTTAGAGGAATTCTAAGTATTCCTAGCTTCCCGTGTGTTTTCTTTCACTCAATTCTATGTAACTGTGAGACTTCTACTAATTTCAGAGGAAATAGTTCCTAATTGCTTAGGAACTAGATGGTTAAGAAGGCCAGAAGTAGGTCCACTGAGCATGTCAGAAACTCTTCAATTATTGCAGGTCAATAGTGTCCTGAAATCTAAAGAAACAATCGATATAGTCCGATTTGATGTGTGGAGTCCTAATATAATCTGAAATAAATTTAGTCCATCAGGACAAGAATTTTTAAGGAATGAAAAAGAATAGAGTAAAAAATATCAGAGTCGATCTCATGTCATATTGGTAAGTCACTATTTTGTGAAATTTAATTTCTGTAAACATAGTCTCACATACATAGATATGTATGTATGTGTATATGTAAATGTGAGTGTGTGAGCTAAGTCACATCATCAAATGTATTTCTAATTGAAAACCCGTGAAATATATGATATCATGATACGAGAAACATCAACTTTTATCTTTAAATTTATCCATCCCTCAAACACTGCTAGTGGGAATGTAAATTGGTATAGCCGCTATGGAAAACAGTATGGAGGCTCCTCAAAAAACTAAGAATAGAATTAACATATGACTCAGCAACCCCTCTTCTGGTTATTTACCCAGAAAATTTGAAAACATTTATCCACAAAGATACATGAACCTCGATGTTCATAGTAGCATTATTCATGGTGGCCGAGACGTGGAACCAACCAAAGTGTCCTATGATAGATGACTGGGTAAAGTAGATTAGTACATATATATGATAGAATATTACTCCGCCATAAGAAACGATGAAATACTGCCATTTGCAACAACATGAATGAATCTTGAGAATATCACACTAAGTGAAAAAATCAGACAGAAAAAGTTGAGAACCATATGATTTCACTCATATGTGGGATATAAAACTGAAAGCAACAAACCAACATGACAAACAGAGACTCATGGACATAGACAGTGGGTTAGTGGTTATCAGAGAGAAGAGGGGAACGGGGGAGGTAGAGGGAAAGGGGGTTAAATATTTGCTGATGGAAGGAAATTTAACTTTGGGTGGTGAATACACAACGCAATATACATATGACGTATTATTGAATTGTACGCTTGAAACCTATTTGATTTTTATTAACCAATGTCACCGTAACAAGTTTAATAAAAAATAATAAAATCATAGATAAATAACTAAATTTAGCTATTCCATATAGATGACTACTATATTTCTGCTAACACACAAATTTACGAATTGAAGAAAATAAGGAAAATATGGTTTTAGCCAAAAAGAAGAAGAAATTAAAGTAATTGCATCCATGAGCTGTCCATAAATAGTTTTCCTTTCTCTTTCATTTCTTTTCCTTTAAGACAGAATATTATGACGCATTCCAGGAAAAGGGACACGAGGGAATCCCAGGTCCACCAGGACCCAAAGGACCTCGTGGCCCACAGGGTGAGAATAAATTTCTTCCTAAAGAATTTGCTGATCATTTCCCTGTCTTTCTTTGAAGGTAGTGTGGACATGTGCTCATAGACCTAAAATTTGCAGGGGCGAGAAGAGAGGTCTCCGAATTTTCATGGTCGGTGGTATTTTTTGGTGTCTCCTAATTTTCCTATTTTCATAAATTTTCAAATTTCATATGATAACTTCAAAATTGTCAGAGTTCATGTGAAATTTTCTTATGAAAATACTACAGAAGGTAATTAAATTATTTTTATATAGGCGATCATAGAGTTCGAGTCTGGCAAAGCAGACACTAGCATGGTCAGAGGGCAAGATGGGAGAATGTAAGAAATCTCTAATTCAGTGGCATTCCAAAAGTGAAAAGCTAGAATTTGAGCAAATTCACACAAATAGTGACAAGAGGGGACTGAAGCCCTGGTTTCTGGACTCCTGATACCACAAATTAAAGACACACTTATATTCTATCCCTTTTGAAAGATCAGAAAGGTCTAGGCCAATAGCTCTCATCTCTGCTACACACTAGAACCCCAGGAACCTCGAATGATCATGTCAGGATCCATCCCTGTGATTCTGATTTAATTGTTTGGAGGAGGGCCCTGGACACCAGCAGGTCATAAAAGCAACTCGGATCATTCTAACATGCAGCAGGATCGAGAACCACCGATCTAGGCAAATTATTGCTATAAACAGGATTGATTGCAAAGGAGAATTTTACTTAGAGTAAAATGTCCCAGTGTATTTAAATAAATGGACAGATAAGTATAGACATAGATATAGATTTTTTTTTCAATGCAATGTTAAAGCTAGAAGCGGTCTGAGATGGAACACCAGACCGAACTACAAATTCTTAATTTCATCTGATTGATTTTCCTGCATCTGATTCATCCCAGCAAAATGTCAAACACAGAGGAGGCTCTTAGCGAATCCCTCTGAATTACTTGAAAATGGTCGAGTAGCGTGATTCATTTTTGAGTGTTAGACATCTTAAGATTGGTTTCTTCTCTGCCATTGGCCTGAGTAAAGTTTTCTAATACTCATCTAAGTGAGAGTGGAGAAAAAGTATGAAAATATTTATATTAATTATTATCACACTGTCACTGAAGATTTCAAAACTGGAGAGAAAAGAGTATTTACATCTTCGTAAGCAGTTAATTACTATTACGTATCCATAGGTCCCACCGGCCCTCCTGGAGTTCCTGGAAAACCCGGTATGTACATGTTTCTTGGGGTATCGGTAGAAATACTATGAAAGAGGAAAATGCACTGCTCTCTAGTAAGTTTGCATTCTTTACATAAGACGGATCTTTCATTAATTGGTATAAAAGTGTTTGCAAATTCTTCCTTGTTACCTTTGTGACTTGCAGTGGAAGGGAGAGTAGAAGTTGACATGAAGCGTTACAGCAGAGTTCTCTGTTACTCCTCAGTGGCTTTGACCAAGTATAAGACAGAAACTTTGGTGTTTAAGCCAAAGCCTTGAAACTCAAAGGCACAGAGATAGAAAGCAATAGTTTTATGGTAATTAGTTTGGGTAAAAGTGATAGTTAGCATAATGCAGCACAAGTTGCATAAGAATTCATAGATTATACTTTTTATGTACAATTTAAAAATTTACAATATATTGCTTATGAATACATAGCCAATTACCTAAAAGTGTAAAAATGTCCATGAGTCCTTAGAATGGTCACCTCTCAAGAGAGGCAGAAGAGGGTTAAGGATGCTTCCACAGTGGCCTCAGTTATAACTGTAATGCTATACTGTGTCATTTTGTAAGGGAAAGGAAACTAAGAAAAAAATAGTAAAGATTTGATAAGCCTTACCGTTGATTATATTTTTCTCTAGACCGTGTATATTTAAACTATTTCATAATTTTTAAAATGAATTATAATTAAATGGATTGTAGAATGATATGTACGTTATAATCCCATTGTAAAAAATTGATGAATGGATAAATATCACGTGTACTTGCATATACGCAGAGAAATGTACCTGAAACTGATGACAGTGTCTCTTGAAGTTGCACTGGGGTAAAGGGAATTTTAGAAGTCTGGCCAAAGATTACAGACTTTCTCCTCCCTGCCAGGCCCCCCAGTAATGAATAGGCTCCTTTAGCAAGCCAGTGAGTGGAAATTACAAAGCTCTAAAACAGTGTCAGTTAGAGGCATTTACCTTTATGCTAAAATCCTTATGCTTAATAGCCAGAAATATTCAGACATTACCCCTGCTGTGTTCTCAACCGTTTGATGGTAAGGTCTCTCTTTTTATCAGTTAAACTATTTTTTGAGGCAGAGATGCAAGACTGTCCCCGTCCTCACATCCTTGTCATCTTAGGCAGGACAGATGCACCACCTGACACGGCTTCTCTCCCAGGAGATGCCTCCGCCCCTTCAATGCCCTTTGATATCTAAGACAATTGTCAGGAATAAAGTCCACTTACAACTTTCTCTCTCTCTTAGTTGGGACACTGCAAGGTAGGCATCTTCTAGTCTCTAATTAAAAAAAAAAAATCTACAAAATAGCATATGTTGTAGAATTTCTCGTGGAGTGCTTTTAAATAAAAAGATACAGTGCATCCCAAACTCTGTTACAGTCTTTTGTAATGGCATAAATTACCTTGTGGGAATGGAGTGTTCTGTGGCAATTTAACAAGATCAGAGGTGAAGGAAGGAAGAAATTTGCTTTTTATTTTATATGCTTTATATATCTCTCAATTGTGCAGTTTTTATAAGTCAGAATATATCACATTTTGCAATTGAAAAATAAACATATTAGTCGGAAAAAATTTAAATACAATAAAATGATTATTTTCTCCAAGGTTTATCAAGGCCTGGCCTCAGAGGAGCCCCCGGACCACCAGGCATAAAAGGCAATAAAGGGGAGCGAGGACCCCCAGGAGAGAATACAGTGGGGTCTCCCGGGTCCTCAGGTTGTCCTGGTTCACCAGGCCCCCCAGGGCCACCGGGACCTCCAGGACCACCAGGTAAAGAAGCCTAAGGGGCCCTTTTGGGTACATTGCCCAATGACAGATATGTGCAAATCAGAGGCAGTGGACCCTGCTTGGAGCTTGGCCACCAGCCTGTGTGGCCTTTATGAGTTACCTTTTCTTTGGTGTTTCATTTTTATTAGCTATCTGTGAAAGCAACTCTGGAAGAATGACAACTTTGCAAGTGCAGCAAAGCTTTTAGCCTGAGTTCCCACAGCTGGCAGAGTGGAAGGCAGGGACCAGAGAAGGATCGTGAAGCAGGGTAGGACGGACGGTTATCGAGTTGGCCTAAGCTAAGGGCAACTCCTTGTTTAGTCCCTGGAGAATGTCTTCCAAGAAGCTGTGAAACTTTGTCTCAGGATAATCTGTCCCAGGGGACAAAGAGGCAAGAATTTATCCAATAGCTCCTATTTCTCAGGGATGAAAGATGTGCTCGGACAAGACTAAACTAACCACCTCCCACACACTTCCAGGATGTGTTCCCCTAGCTTTCAGGGCATTCCATGCCTTGACATCAGGGGAGCCCCAGGACGAGAGGCTAGAGGTGTACAGTATGGGTATGAGGCAAGATGCTGCCAGGTGAAGTGGGTCAGAGACCACATAGCTGCAGCCCAGAGGATTCGAAGTGGTACCCGGAGGTTCTGATGAAGAAGTCCTTTCTTCTCCATCTCCCTAAAGAGCTAGTTAGCATTCTATGTTAGCTGATACATCAATAGAACCTATGAAAATATAGGTCACTTTTTAAAATACCTTTTCTGGTAGGTACCTGGGAAGTCTTGTGTTTTATACTCAGCCCTCCTAATAGCCTTAAGAATCTTCTACGTGTCAGGAATTTGTTTTTTGTTTTTTTTTTTAAGAGACATTTATAGTCAATATGATTATAAACCTAGAAAACTCAAAAGAATAATCTGGAAAACTCTTAGTATTACTAAGATAATTCAGATAAGTGTCTGGTTATATGAGCAACATTTTTAAAAGATAAAAGTGTTTCTTCAGGCCAATAACAATTTAAGAAATTATCCCATTAATAAAAAGATATAATATCTAATAACAAGACTATAAAATTAGATACAATATCTAATAACAAGACTATAAAATATCTAATAACAAGACTATAAAACAGAGCAAAACAAAACTGAACTAGAACTCTACTATGTGTCAGCGATTTTAACAATTTCTGGTCCTCCACATCTTTCTCAAGATGTAGGTTGTGTCCTCATTTTATCAATGGCAAGTCTGACGTGCATAGGTCTTGTACCCGATGAATGTCGGGGCTGGACCTGGGATGCCTACAATGGAACACCTCCCTCCCCACTCCAAGACTTTCTTGGTTTGCTATCTTCTCTTGTCTAAGCAACACCTGTCTGTCCAGTTGTTTCTTCAGGTTTAAGCCCCGCAGAAAGTTTTCACTGAGCCCCCATCCTGTAACACTCATGCTTATCCCGATTGTAGGATTTTTCGCGTTGCTTTGTCTTTGTCAGTTTCCCTTACAAGACTCAAAGCTCCTTGAGGTCAGGGGCTATGTCTTGTTTGCTGTTTTAAGCCCCAGCTGTGACATACGGGGCTAGAATACTGTAGGTGCTCAAAGATTAGTTGAATTAAGTATGAAATGAGTATGCGAATGTATTAGATACATACAAATGTATAAATGTGCAAGTATATTGATAAGCCTGCATTAAGCGTAAAACTGTCATCAGATTTTACCATTTATGGGTAAGTATTTAGTCATCTTAAAGATGCGGAAAACTGGATCACAAAATGGACATTCCTTTCGTAGTCAAGCAGACATAGTATAACATACACCACTTCCACCTAAATTGAATGTTTCCACTGTTACCTTGTTGCTCTGAAACTTGAGGCAACTATAGGTACTGTTTTTAAATATTTAGTTTCATCAGCATTGTTTTCAACCTATGGGCCCAAGACCAAAAATTTGGTCATAGAACACAACAGTTTAGAAGAGTTACCTATTCATTGTAACGTTATAGTAGCAGATATATGTGGAAGACTGGGAAGAGCTTTCTTGGGGAGCCGCTTTAAGAATGACAAACTCAATTGATGTGAACAAGCAATGAGGAGAAAACAGGTGAAAGGAGGCATCTTCTAGTCTCTAATTAATATGTCCGAGTCGGAATTTTTTCACTTAATATGTATTAACTATCTACAATAATCAGGGAAGTACAATGTATCTGATACGCACAGAAGGAGATTTGACCCTTTGCCTGGAAATGCTAAAGACACAGTCTTGAAGTAATTGAAAATAATAGAATAAGGTAACATGAGTTGATTATGTGACATATAAAGAATTCTCAAAGAACCACCGCATCAGTTTCAATGAAGTATCACGTGTGTCATGCGGAAGGACAAGCTGGTCCACATCATTCTTTCGATCTTTTCAGTGGCAGATATCCTTCGAAAGGCTCAGCTCCCAACACAAATATGGGGGGAAATCCTTATTAATAAAACCCTTGCTAATTGAAAAAGAAAACACTTAAATTTTTTAAACCTAGCTTTGGCGATGTCTTTTTGCAGGTGACATCGTTTTTCGCAAGGGCCCACCTGGAGGTGGTGGATTTCCAGGCCAGGTGGGGCCTCCGGGGATCCCAGGAGTGGAAGGGCCCAAAGGTCAGTTCAATCGATGACATCTGTTCTGTTAGATCAGGTCGTTCTCATCACCATTATTATCACTGATTTTGTCCCACTGAGACGATGATCCCAAATAGCAGATGCTTGGGGATGGCTTCTTTCCCAAAAGAATTAGTTAAAAGTATTCATTTATCTGTAAATCAGTTATTTATTTAGCACTCGTGCAATAAATCGTAGGATAGTCCTAGCATGGGAGTTTTATCCTGCACTTAAGGAGAGAAACACTGAAATAATAGATGATTTATATGAGACTTAGGACTTCCTCTCTAAGAATACAAAGAAGCTCAGTTAGATAAAAGTAAGCCGATATAATAGAGGAATGATTTTTTATTAATATGTAAAATGTCCTAGATGTTTTTCACTACATGAAAAAAAATTTAATGTAAGAAATCGATTGTGCATCTGTCTTTTCTGCAGACTTGCTGTGAGTTTATGGGCAATATACGTGTGCTGTCTTTACAGGGGAGCCAGGTGACGTGTGCACAGAGTGTCCTTGTGTTCCAGGGCCTCCGGGCCTCCCAGGATTGCCAGGGTTAGATGGCGTAAAAGGAACCCCAGGTACACACAATCTTCACACGAGTGTTTTCGCAAGTACAAAAAGGTCAAGCCACCAGGCTGCTGGATGTCATGATGCGGCTTACGTGAGCTCAGAGGGAGATGTTCAAAAGTATACCCTGTTAATATACAGTAAACCAAAATCGCGGAAAAGCTGGCATTTCCTCCCATTCTATTCTAGTTGCCAAACTCTAGCAAACTGTTGTGTCAGCCAGGAATTGTCAGCTCAGAATCCGATAGGGGACTGACAGGTAACTTGGAGGAGAGAAGCGGTGACACTAAACACACAGCACTTTTTTCTTCCATAAAGAAATATGCTCTCTCCTGTTTTTTGACTGAAAGAGACCACCCTTCTCAGCCCATTTTTTCATGTCTCCACTTTGGATAGAGTCAAGGGCGTATGCACTATCTAACGTTCTTCTTAAGTATACAAATGCAATGAAAAGGTACAGCGATGGGCTCAGCTCTGGGGACGGTAGAGCGTGGTGATGGTGGCGGTAAACTGGGGGGCACATTATAAAGGGCCATGAGGGACCCCACTCCAGCCTATTGTTACTTTGCAACATTTTAGGCCTTGTATTAATCTTCAGGCTGTGGACAAAATCTCGAAGCAGAGAAAGTTTGTATTTATTAGGTGGGTTCCTCTGCCCCTTGTGTCACTCCCCTGGCTACCCAGGGCCCCTCACGTGGCACCACACACAGTCTCGGTTCTGCCATCAGCACCTCGGTCTTTAAACACCATCATCAAATTATCATTAACCAATAAGAGCCTAAGTTACAAAGCCCTTGGTCAGTGTGCTGGGCACTGTTCTGCCTGTCTTCTGGACCTCCATACCTGTTGCTCACATCAGCCCTACAGGTACGTGCTACCAAACCCCATTTGACAGGTGAGGAAGCTGAGGCATAAGGTGACATAGCTAATAAGTGGTAGTGCCTGGACACAAATCCAGACACTCTCCTCCACAGGTAGCTCTTCAATTGCTGTACCCGCGACTGCCCTTTGAGGCGGTTAATCCAAAGGTCGACCTGGTGACATAGACAAGGGAACGTTTGTATATGACCACTGTCCACAGACATTTGCTTTGGCACAGGGTCAAAGCAAATGTCTGTGGGAGGCTGGTGCTCAGCTCAAACGACAGAGGCTAATGGTGGCAGTTGCAGGCAGCATGGACAGCCAACAGAGGGCGTGCTTTTAGGCAGGGATCCTTTGTCACTCACTCTCAGATCCTATCCACTTTTTTATTAACGCCTTATTACTTCGCAATCGCTCCCCTCTGATTCTCTGAGACAAGCCTGAGAAGGAAAAAGAGGCAAAGGTCGGGGAGGGAGGACTCTTCCTCAAGCAGCTCCTATTCAGTGTCCACATCTCTGGGGGAAATGTTCTATTGAAAACAAAAACTAAATAACGGTGTATAGTGCCAGGTGGGTACTAGACTAATCAGAGGGATCACTTCGTAAATTATATGAATGTCTAACCACTATTCTGTACACCTGAAGCTAATATAAAATAATGTGAAATGTCAACTCTAATCGAAAAGTGAAAAATTTAAAAATAGCGGTAATAATAAATTGAAAACATAAATAATAAAATTTTATGTTTCTTAAAAAAC
>NW_006431920.1:4203058-4223122 GCF_000325575.1 Pteropus alecto | reverse complement strand
AGCGATCATTATTTTCCTGCCTTCGCCTTGAGTGACCGCTGGCCCAAGCCCGGAATGCATGTGAGCGGCTCACTGCTGCTGACCCACTAGCTGTACTGTTGTATTTTCTTTGGTTTTTCTACACTTGACATATGACAGGTATAGCTCAAAGATGATAAAACTGTCCGAATATATATCCTGGCTCAAATCTTGCAAAAAATAAAATCTGAATAGGCACGTGTTAGTACACTGACTTGAGATCCATACAGAAAATCCCGTAAAGAGATCTTTACAGAGATACTTAAATACCTATAAGAATGATAAAATTGTACAGCAAAATGCAATTTGGCAACAGATATCCAAAGCCTCAGAAAAGTTTGTGCCTGTTCTGTCCTGCAATGACACTTTTAGGAATTTATTGTAAAAAAAAACAGTTGGATAAATTTAGAAAACTAAATATCCAGGGATATTTATCATAGCATAGTTTGTAACTGTTAAAGTTGAAAAAACAAAAAACAAAAACAAAAACCCCAATCTAAATATCTGAAAACAGAACAACAGTTAGCTCAGCGATCCCCAACTTTTGTGGCACCAGGGACCGGTGCTCCTATGAGAATCTAATGCCTGATGATTCGAGGTGGAGCTGGGGTGGCGATGCTAGCGCTGGGGAGCAGCTGTAAATACAGTTGAAGTTTCACTCACTGGGCTGCTACTCACCTCCTGCAGTGCAGCCCAGTTCCTAACAGGCCACGGACGAGCCCGGTCTGCGGCCCGGGAACCCTTGAGTTAGCTGAATAAATGATGGTTCACCTGTGCAATAGGCTACTATACACCCATTTAAAGTAAAGCTATAAATCTATATTTATTGACATATATACAGTATGATTACGAAATGTGTATACGTCCTATGCATTTATGGATATAAGTTTTATGAGTAATATACATGAAAATGTTAGCAAATATCACCTTCTAGAGGTAGATTTTATTGGTGATTTTCATTCTTTTTTCTGTTTAATTTTTTTACAATGAGAATATGTTACTTTTATCATCAGAAAAAAATTAAAGTATCTCCTTAAAATTACAAAGACAAGAATTTTAGGAAGCTAAAAATTTGTAAGAGTTCTTGTTTTTTTACATTTTCTCTTGTTCCAGTTATTAAGTCTCATGCTCTTCTTGCGCTGCATGTTTTAAGATAGAAATTGTCTTTCTTTCCTCAGAAGAAAACGCCCTTTTTCCTTCATATACCGCATTGCCCTGGCTGCTCAGAGCTGGCGTTCAATGAATATTTAATAATTCACTGCTTTGCAGGCGGACGAGGGGAAGCTGGCATTAAAGGAAGCCCAGGGTCCCCAGGAAGCGTGGGTCTCCCAGGATTTCCAGTAAGAGTTCATGGTTTTGAAGCTTTAGTTGCAATCTGGAAAATGGAAGCACTGGAAAAAATACAGTTGCATCGCATATAGGTTATCGGTTTGGTGTCTGGCAAAGAAGAGGCACTTTACAGATACTTGTTGATTAAATAAATAAACGAATGATGTGTGAGTGAATAAGTGAATGAACTAATGAATTTATCATCATTTTAAACAGTATCAGAGACAGAAAGCAGATCAGTGGATCCCTGGGGCTGAGGCTGAGCTGGGATTGACCACAAATGGATTTGAGGAAATTTGAAGGAGTGATGGAAATGGCTTAATGCTGAATTGTAGGGATCGTAGCGTAAATGTATAAATTTACTTTAAAAATCATTGCATGGTATTCTTACAAAGGATACATTTTATGGTGTGTAAGTTACACCTCAATCAAGGGGTTAAAATTTTTAATTTGATTATCATAGTGAATGAGAAAGGTATTTGTGGATAAATATATTTCAATGAAATTATCCAGAGATGCATGTTAAAATTTATCAATATTCTAACATAATCTGAATTATGATCATAGTTGTAGCATATTGAATTAGATTATTGTATGTTGCATTGAGTTGTACTAACTGAATTCTTTTCCAGTTTTGGAGGCAAAAACAAAGCAAAAAGGAAAAAAGCTGAAAATTATACTTGTGTGCCAAAGAAAGTTTCTGGAAAAAAAAAAAAAAAAAACATGTTCATGAAAATTGAAAATTTCTTGTTTCTACTTTTTTCTTTTTTTGAGATTGCCACAAGAACAACTTTGCCCAAGCACAATGTAGACTCATTTATGTACCACTCTAGGGATTCCCAGGTGCTCGGGGTGATCCAGGACTTAAAGGAGAAAAAGGTGAAGCATCTCAGCCAGAAGGACAAGTAGGTGCCCCGGGGGATCCGGGACCCAGAGGACAGCCAGGAAGAAGGGGCTTAGATGGAATTCCTGGAACCCCCGGAGTAAAGGGAGTACCAGGACCTAAAGGTGAACCGGTTGGTATCTAGTAACTTTTTTTAAATTACCCTCCTTGTAAATGAAGTGCTCTGATGTTAAGACAAGGCGATTTCCTTTCAAAAACTTGGCTACTCATCACAGTTCGTCCCCCTAACTGCAGAATGAGGCATCTTCAAACCGGAGCAAAGATTTATAGTATTTTGACAAATAAATAGATAATACTTAATGATCTTTTTAGCCCCAAGAAAATTCTATGATGATAAGGACCTTGTCCCATACACAAGTTGCAATTCTACATTTGTGTCAAGTGAGTTTTTAAAGAAGTTCAGAAAATGATTAATAATGGAAAGTTTCAGCCAATATTTGGGGGGAGAGACAATGTCCATTCAAGTAAAAATAAGTGTGGAAAAGGACAGACTATTTAGGGGTGAAGTCAAATAAAGAGATCAAATATTTTGTCATTCACAATATTGAAGATTATGTAAATTTAATCTCTTTTCATGGGCTAGAATCTCTCACATGTGCAGTTGAAAAATTCCTACCAGGATATATTTTTCTGTAAGAAATTTGCAAGGCATACTGCCCAGCCTGTTCTATAAAATAACAATTTCTCCCAGGGTTAATCAGTGTTATCCAATAAAAGAAGTCCCTTTGAACAGGGTACCGTGGCAAACAAATTTAAAGATTCATTTACAGACTCTTTAATGCCAGAATACGAATTGTGACTCCCTACATGTACATATGGTATGCAGTTTTTCCTAAACCTTTTTGGCTACAAAGCACTTTTTGGCTAGGAATAGCTAGCATAGCCAATGTTTCTCAGACCCTCCTTTGGCAAACTGCCAGGCAGTCCCCTAGTTAGTAGTTACGCAAAGAGGAACAGAGCTAGAGTGCTTTGAGTCTAGTATTAACAGAGTTGGTAAAGATGTCTTAGAAAGTAAAGGAGAAAATCAAGGTGATGTGTTGTTTGTTATGCTCTGTCATTGTAAAGGAAGAAGGACCACTTAGCCACAAATGATATAAACAATGAAAAATCCAGTCAAATTTATTATTTGGGGCCACGTTGGAGAGGAAAGAGAACTTCGATTATTTTGTCAAATTCAATTTCTTCAAAACATACAATTTATTTTCAAAGTTAAAGCCTATCTCTTTTGTAATGAAAATGCCTGGTGAAAACCCAACAAATAAAGCTTTGCTGTACTGGTTTAGAAATGTGCCATTAACATGAATGTAACCCGTAATGCCATTTGAACTCTTGGCCAATTTGAGCTACATTTTAGGAGCTATTATCATATGGGTAGCATCCCACTGTAGGACATCTCAAGTGGGACTCAAGAGCGTTCCGAGTTAATGAAATATGGCTGAATCCCAAAGGGCACAAAACCACAGAAACCACAGTGCTCTTATGTTAGCAACTCACGTGTTCAAATGCCAACCGCTTTTTAATCCAAGACCTTCTCAAAGGCTGGTATTCCTATTCGTGGTAATATTAACCTGTGTAAGGAGATACTGGAATGAAGCACCATCCACACATATTCCTGTTGTCACAGGCCCTCAGTGGTGAGAAGGGGGACCAGGGTCGTCCAGGAGATCCTGGCATCCCTGGGTCCCCAGGACCTGCAGGACCAGCTGGACCACCAGGCTATGGACCACGGGGAGAGCTTGGTCCAAAGGGTGCCCAAGGCGTTCCTGGAGCCCCTGGACTACCTGGAGAAGCCGGTTGGTTAGTTTTCTTTCCAGTCCTGTTTTCCTGTGGAGTGGGTTGGTGGTTCCTAGAGCTGGTGAAGCTCCCTCAAGACCACTGGATGTATAGAAACTTGCTTCTAAAGTAGAATATGTCAACTCATAGACACCGGGAAAAACATGTGGGACATGTAAGATTAAGTCTATTTTTCTCCCTATTACCGAGTAATTCAGTTGAAATTTCCTAGGTAGACTGTATCCATTACTGATATACATATATGGAATTAATGGATCCTGATGGATGAGTCCAAGTTAGTTACAGTAAACAAAGGGGAGGCAAAAACCTAGGACATTGACCTTGAGATGCTTCTTCTAAGCGTCAAAGATCCACTGCTATTACGAATTTGTTTTTGTTTTTTTTAACCCATAACCCAATAAATGTTCTATAAGTAAAACTTCAAAATATCTAAGATGAATGAAGAAAAGTGTCTGATAATAGTTTTAGTCCTATAACTTTTGGGATCCACCTGTGCTGAACACAGTTGCTGGATACAGGAGGAATCTGATCCTCGATATTTACCTGTGGCAAAGAACAGGGCAGACGAGAATTGCACGTTACAGACAGTTTTAAGTAAATAATGCTACCGTGGTCATTTTCTACTTCTAAAATCATTTTAAACGGTGAGACCCAATAAACTAGTAGTCTCCAAATCTTTTCATAGCATCCCTCATCAGTAAAAAAAATTTGAGTACACAATCCCAAAGTATTCATACATATTATAAACCGTACACATATGTTTCTGTCCACGTGTGTATGTAAAACTTAGTTTATGGTTACATATACCTGTGTATTCTTTTTCTGTACCTTACTTTTAAGGCTGCTCTTCTAATCCAGGAACCCATGGCAGCCCACAGTCCAAATCCAGCCTACCGCCTATTTATGTATGGTCCACAAGCTAAGAACATTTTTTATATTTTTAAATGATTGGAAAAAAAAACTTTTGAATAATATGTTGTGAAATTCAAGTTTCAGTGTCCATAAATTAAGTGTTATTGGCACACAGCTACACTCATTCATGAGCATATTCTTTTGGCTGCTCTTATGCTACGATGGCAGAGTTGAGTAGTCAAGCCAGAGACCATCTGGACCACAAAGCCTAAATTATTTACTATCTAGCCCTTAGCAGAAAAAGTTTACTCAATCCTCTTCTGTTCTTTCTAATGGTGACTCCTTAGTGAAGGACTCCATTGTCCTAAAATATATTATCATCAAATGTCCCCATTACACTATTGTCAACCCACTTTTTCTGTAAATATATGAAATTTATGTATGGAAATACTAATAATGCTTATCATGAACATGTTCTTAATATTGGCCATTGTGGTCAGAATATTATCTGAAATCTTTGCCAGCTGAATAGGCATTATTTCCGCAATGACACATGAGAAATTTATAGAAAGTTTAAAAAATATCCCTCAGCTCACAGACCTTATAAAGAACAAGGCCAAGCCACATTTCATGATTTGCATAATACACCATACTTTCTTCCTAGGAAAACTAGTCACCTAGTAAATATCCTACCAGTATTCACCAATTTTTAAGCTGAATTCATATCATTAATTTTTTTTTTAAAATAGGCTCTTTTGCAATAGACTAGTATGTTGGGCTATTAATTAAAACAAGCCTTAGACAATAATAGACGCTAATAAATACTTGTCAATTGAATAAGGAAGTTTCTATGGGTTGGTCATCTTTCAGCCAGTGTTAAAGCCTATGTAAGCAGAGACTATTTTTTATATTCCTTGGAATATGTCTGTAAACGCTTTATTATCATATCATCTATTATATTTTCCCCCTGAACCAAGAAAAGCTTCAAGAAGCACATTAATGTTATGATCATAAATTTTATTAAGGTCCTAGGGGAGAATTCAGCGTTTCGACACCAGTCCCAGGCCCCCCAGGACCTCTAGGGCCTCCAGGCCATGCTGGCCCCCGAGGTCCACCTGGTGAGTATCCGCTTTGCAAAGTCTTGTGCATGGTATCAGACGGTACCCTGTCTCTCCTTGAAAAACACTGTCCCCACAATAAGGGAAAAATAAATTCATTGGCTCCCAAAGACAGCACAGGCCAGAGTGTCAGATACAAAGCCCATAGGCAGGGGACTTGCCGTTGTCCTTTGAAGTTATCCAAATCATTCCCATTGGGGCTTCTGGTTCGAAAAGAGAATTGATATATAATTACTTAAGAGGAACTTGAGAGCAGAACAATCTTCATGGATTTTTTGGTGGCGGAACAAGGAATGGTTGCCAGTGGGTGATCAGGATAGTACCCACAGCTTCTTCACATGAAAAATGTAACTTCTTTGCCAACATGATCTAAAATTTAATTTTGTGTGCATAGTTCAAGATATCTTGAATATTTCTTTTTAGTAGTTATACTTTCGGAATTATTGGCAGTTCCTAATGATTAGTCCATTGGGTAGAAATGGGGAAGAAGTCAGGGTTATGTTAAAATTATTTCTTAATTTCCAAAAATGTCTGAGATGACGCAGAAACTTAGACGTTTTGTTTGAAGGCAAGATAAAGAGAAGTGGCTGATGTGGATGTGGATGTGTTTTTAAGGTTTCCCTGGACTCCCAGGAAAATGTGATAATCCAGGTGTTCCTGGGCCTGATGGTGAACCAGGAATTCCAGGAATTGGATTCCCTGGGCCTCCTGGACCTAAGGGTAAGTTAAAAAATTTTAAAACATAAGGTTCATTGTGGATATTTAGAAAATATAAATATATATAATAAATACCATAGGCGATACCCATAATATCCTTTGAAAAGATGTATTCCACTAGTCTTAAATGGAACAAAATACCTTACAATAATATTAGGTAAAAAAGCAGAATTCATGATGATTTATGCAATTTCATCTCAATGCTATTTTTTAGTGCATAGAAAAAGAAACTGAATGGAAATTCATGAAAATGATTCTTGATAGTGGGAGTATGAAGAGGTTTTTTTTTTACTTCTTAATAGATGCCTACACTTTTTACATCTATATATTTCTTCACTTTATACATTTCTTCATAATAAAAAATAAACTATTAAATCACAAATAGCTGATTTCCCTATACACTCCAAAATAAATCCCAAAAGTTATTTTCCTCTGGGAAAAGAAAAAATGCTCTTTCTCATCAAAGGGGAAACACTCCAAAGAAATCCAGATGCTGAGAACTTAAACAATAACCTGAGGTTCCCCAGCGACAAACACATTAAAGTCCCGTGTAGGATGACATATGAGTATTCTCAGTCACCGGGCCATCACATTGAACTTCAGATTTTATGATGATTTCATGTTTTTTTCCAATATTATTTAAAGTGTTTATCGAAATATAATCCATACTGGTGCTTCATCTCTTAGATTGAACACATCATCAATGTTTATCATACATCAGTTCTGCCCAAATATGGGAATATTGATCTTAATTTATAAGTATTTGAAATGGAAGACATCATCACATTTCTCACGTGGTCACAAGAATGGCTTTGACTGTAATTTCCTGAATTTCTTCCCGATGATCTCTGCAGTAGCCCAGTCTGGCCCGTATTTATGCGTGGTCCTTCTTGGACCCTGCATGAAGAAAACTGCATCCAAGCTTGTAACCCCTACAGAGTCACCCTCAGGAGGGAGAGAGACCGTAAAATATGGGACCCAGAACTAGCCTAAGAGCTTCTTGAAAGCAGAGTCAAAATTTCCCAGTTGAACCTAATGAATCTCGTGAACTAAGTGTTATTTAAAAATTGGTCAAATTAGGGGCACCAAGAAATGGTTTGAGCATAGCTTTGCTCTAAGCATTTCCTTTTCTGAACCACAGAATAGAGAAAATGATGTGTGTGAGTCCTTTCTTAGTGCTCCTGTCATGAATGCATGAGAAGTTAATTAGTTACCGTCAATGGCTGCTATAAAGTTCAATATTATTTAAAGTGCTAGGCAGTTCTCTTGCGCAAGCCATGTTGAAAAAGTCTGTCTGGATGCTAGAAATGCTTTATATCTTTATCTGGGCCACACTTGCATAGATATAGATAGATCTATAAGTATATTTTACATTTAGTGTACAGCCAGTATACATTTACATTTAGTATACACATAAATATACACACACATGTAAATATTGATCTGGCTGTACACTAAATATATAATATACTTTTAAAAAAAAAGTCAGCCAAATGGTCAATCAGGATCAGCAGTTTAAAAAATTGTCGAATCAGAATCGTAGTGGTGCTAACCCACAGAAATGGAGAAGGTAATTTTTTAAATTGGGAACCAATGTAACCTGATTTGGATTTGAACTTTTTTTTAATTGCTAATTTAGCAGTTGGCTTTCTCATTATTCAAGCTTTCATAAAAACATCTACAGCTGCTCGCCTCACAAAAAACATCAGATAAAATAAGAGAGATACTGTTCAGAATCTTTTGATGAGACTAATCCTACAACCTTTATTTTTTCTCTGTAGGAGACCGAGGTTTTCCAGGAACAAAAGGATCACCAGGTTGTCCTGGAGAAATGGGAAAGCCAGGGTTACCTGGAAAGCCAGGTGTCCCAGGAGACAAGGTCTTTGAGAATTAAAATTCAGACTGATGTGGGGAGAGGATGAGCACTCACAGTTGGCCAGTTAGGATGTTTCTGCCAGTCAGGATGCTCTGTGTATAGAAATTATCAATGTATTTGTATAGGATGAAGATATTGAATTTGTCTAAAGTTTCTTGAACCACCACCCCACCCCACCCCTTTTAGGAAGGAAAATAGAAGGAATTAGAAGACAGGTTTGCTTATCTATTCTTCTCTTAGTCTTCAGAAACATTCAGAGCATTTTAAATGGGAGAACTCTCAAAAGAAACATGGATAGCTATGAGAAAAACTATCAAGAGAAGAGACATCTAGACTTTACAGAAAATTCCACAGTATTCAGAAAAAGTGGAAGCTCGAAAGAATTATCAAGCATAGTTTTATGGAAAAGTCAGCAACTAGAATTGAAAAGGAAAGTTGATGGAATAGTGGTGACTGTGCAAAACAGACTTAGAACCTCCGTAATGGAGATATTATTTTCAAGTAAACAACCAATAATCAGCCAAAGTCCAGTCAATAATCAATAGGGTTTGGGCAGCATCATGTAGTACAACTAACATAATTTCTGTGCCATAGGGAGAACCAGGACTAGCGATCCCTGGAGAACCAGGAATACCAGGTTTTCCAGGAGAAAAAGGCAATTCTGGGGAAAATGGAGAAATTGGACTCCCTGGATTTCCAGGTCTCCCTGGAATTCCGGGAACTGGAGGGCTTGATGGACCACGAGGTACAAGAGCAATTACTTTTCTCCACTGTGAGCTCGTAAAATGCAGCAAATCGAATATTTGGGGATGGAGAATTCTCAAAGTTCTAGAGCAATAAATAGAAGCCGTGGGGCCTAATTATTTTTCTATTCAACGTTATTGCCCTACCTTTGTTTCTTCTTTCTTTCTTCCTTCCATCTTTCCGTCTTCCTGAGGGTCCTGTACATAAGGCACATTAATGATATTAAATATTGGTCCCGTTTGGGGGAGAAAGTTACAGGAGAATGGTTGGGATAGCAGTACTCAGACCTTGGGTTTTGGCACCTGAATGTATTATATTCTTGGGCTCTATTTTGCAGGGGATCCAGGGCAGCCTGGACCACCTGGAGAAAAAGGACTCCCAGGAAGATGCACAGTGGGTCCCAGGGGAGCCCAAGGACTTCCGGGCTTAAATGGATTGAAAGGGCAACAAGGTAAGAGGACGCCCTCTGGACCAGTCACTAGATGGACAAGCGGCATGGGACTGCTGCTGTGTGTTTTGCTGTTTAACATCAGAAGTTTCTAGCAATAAGATCTGACCACTGTTCAGTGGGAAATGCTATTTCAGAAATATAAACCTGTTGCCACGGATTCGTTGCAGTGAGTACCACTTGTAGAGTGAGAGACTTCAAGTCAGTGTAGAAAGTTGTCTGTGCTTTGTATGCAAGAAATATGAACACTAAATATGTAGGTAGATATATATTTACATATATATTTATTTAGGTAGATGTATATTTACATATATATATTACATATATATATATATATATATAAAACTCGAAAAAGGTTTTACCTTTATAATTATATTAAAGTGGTAAATTTATCCTTATTATTAAAATAGAGTGAAGGTATGCAAAAATATCCATTTAACAAGTTATAAACTGAAGTATGTAATTAGTTGCTTTAAAACAACATAAAAGAAGGGTGTGAAAATAAATCAGAGTTATGCAGACTACTGTTAGAGTGTACAGCTGAAACTTACTGGATTTTGTTTACCAATGTCGCCATAAAAAAAATAATAAATAAATTTTAAAAATAAAAAAATAAAAAATTATGCAGATTAGATGGTCCAAATAATGGAAATTTGCTCCATCTTTTCGGCTCCTCTCAGCGAGATCTGTGATCTGTTACGGGGGAAAATCCTTTAGAACTCAGCTAATGCCTGTGGGCTATCACAGTACTTAATGTGTTCACACAAACAAATCTGTGGCCAGGACGTTAATTGCAGTGGTGTTCTTACTGTTCCCAGAAGTATCTGGTGGCTCGCTCCGTGTGGGTGGCTCTGAATATATTCTGCAAGCTAAAGATTGAGCCACAGTCATAAAGTGCAGTCCCAGGATGTACCAGCAGGACTAGAAAGTAGATCTAAATTCTACATTCTTATTACTGCATGAGTCATTGAAACAGAGAATGTCAAAGCCAAAACAGATCTTAAAGATTTTATAGAAGGGGATGTAAATGAATCAACCTAGTAAGAATGTGGTTTGCTCAAAATCACACGGCTAAATATTTACAGCCATAAAATATTTTTGGAGTTGGTGGGGAATGTAATTATGTGTTCGTTCATTCATTTGTTCATTCTTTCATTCAAATATAGGCAGAAGAGGTGAAATAGGACTAAAGGGAGACCCAGGTATTCCAGGCTTGGATAGGCCAGGATTTCCTGGAGAACCTGGACCACCAGGAATACCGGGTCGTCGAGGTGAGATGGGACCACCTGGTCAAAAAGGATATCCAGGAAATCCAGGATTTTTAGGGCCACCAGGTATCTTTTTTTTGGTGCTTTTACTGTTCTTCTACTGTGTTCCTCCACATTTTCCTTTTCAGGTGGCTGTATAAACTGGACATAGGCATAGGCTTTTGACTCTATGCTTCTCTTTCCGTTAGTATGAGTTTTTTCTTCTGAATTGTTTGTAAGGGGCCAGAGGGCAGGAAAATGGTGGTGGTGGGATGATCACATTTCACAACTTCCTAGAATATGACGATATTTGCTGTGTAATCTTTTTTATAGTACTAGTTAAATGTATTTACTCGTATTTTGTTGAGATTTTTTTGCATCTATATTCATAAGGCATACTGGTCTGTCTTCTTTTCTTATAATGTCTGGTTTAGGTATCAGAGTAATGCTGGCTTTACAGAACAAGACAGGTCATGTTTCTTCCTCATATTTTCTAGAAGAGTTTGTGAAGAATAGATATTCTTTAAACTTTTGGTAGAATTCAACAACAGAGTCATCTAGGTCTAGGCTTTCTTTTCTGGGGAGTTTTTAAATTACTAATTCAATTTCTTGTTATGGGTCTATTCAGATTTTCTATTTCTTCTCTAGTCAGTTTTGGTAATCTATGCCTCCCTAGGAATTGGTCCACTTTATCTAAATTATGTAATTTGCTGGCATATCATTGTTTGTAGTAGTCTCATAGTTATTTTTATTTCATCACTATTTTTATATTTTATACATTTGTTAAAAATATTCCAATAGTCTCTGCATGCATAAGAACCTCACTGATCTTTCTTTCAGAGAAGAACCCAGAATAACAACTTAATCTGCAAATTATTCTTTCTTTCATATTATTAAGCTACTATCATGTGCCAGCAGAGTTCCAGGCCATAAAGACACATTGGTGGACAAGACTTCACCTCCAACAGTGAGGGAGATGAGAATAAATAGATTTGAAAACTAAGTTTAACTCTAGACAACTGCCGTAAAGAAACTAAAATAAGGGACTATCACAGAAAGCTATTGGTCATGGATTGAAAGGAGAGAATGCTCCAAAATTTCAATATAGTCTGTTCTCATCCACAAATGTGATTTGCTACCAGTGACTTTTATAGGATGTAGCAAAGGCCATTTACCGACCCAAATGTGGTTATTTTCCTCTTTCCAGAAACCATTTCCTCAACTCCCAATATTTCCTTCTAAGTATGATTTACATTGTTTTATGGAGCATTATTTTAAGGAGCATTTCTCATTCTGCACAACATGTGCTGCTTTGCGTCACTTTGTTTCCACAGGTGAAAGAGGAACCGTTGGGATGATAGGCTATCCTGGACACATCGGCCTTCCGGGGCCTGCTGGGAACCCAGGCCCCCCGGGACGGAAGGGTGAGTGATGCGGGGCTTCCCAGCAAACAGGAAGCGCAAACGATGTTCATTTATTTAACAGTAAAATGAATTATTTTTTATTCTTTGTGAGGAAAATAGTTCTGAGAGAACCGTGTATTTGATTTTGCTGTTGTCTGTATTTCTTTTTCCCATTCGAATGGGATCATATTTTCTCTGTGCTGGTTTATATGCTTCAGTTATGGGGCTGCTTGTTTGAGGAAACTCTCAAGTTGTCAGTACTGTTAACCGTTTTGGCTTCTTTGTTTCATTTCGTTCTATGGCAAGCACCATTGCCGTCTGAATCCTTATGAGTTATTTAAGGATTAAGGAACTGCTGTTTTTATTCTTATCTTATAGGTAGCATTGGAATTCCCGGAGCGAAGGGTGAGAGAGGACCTTCAGGAGCCAAGGGGGAAGAAGGGGACAAAGGACCTCCTGGGCCTTCTCAAATATCCCTCTTAGTGGGGGACAAAGGGGAACCAGGCCTCAAAGGTAGAGACTGCCTTATGCTGAGAACCAGAACATCAGAGCTGATTCTCTGACCAAGAATTATCAAGGCAAATCTTCATGGTTGGCTAATGAGGACAGTAAGGGCCAGTGTTTAGTTTCCTGCCCACAGTCACACAGCCATTTGGTGGCCCACGCCTGGACTAGAACTGGGTCTTGTGTGCCTTGCATAATAATATGTTGCCTCCTTAAGGCATAACTTTTTATTTCTAAGTCAATTCTGCATGTTGGTGTGCTGTATGTAAATTGTCACTTGTCAATTTTAAATGATAAGCCCCCAAAGCCCCTTTTTGCCAAGTGAAAGAGAAAATTAAACCCTTAGGAAATGCCACATGAAAACCTTCCCTGGCTGAAATAGAAACCTCCACCCCAAATTCTACTTTATTCCATCAACTGTTGAGATAAATTTTTCTCATTGCATCTAAAAACTGCTTCTCATGCTCAAAATCCTTTGGAGAATAATTATTAAAAAGAAAGTATGTTTTAATTGAAAATTAATGCTTTGGAATGTTGTTATTAACTGTAGCTACTAAACTAAAATTCAAACCCAATCAAATTATTTCAAGTTATTTGAGCTCTTTCTGTGACAGTTTTTGTTATATGATCAATACAACCAATATAAAATCAAATTTTAAGAAAGCCTAATTATGATCTTCTTGATCAATTTTAATCCCAAGTAATTAAAAAATAAAACAAACAGAATTTCTATGTAAAATGAAGTGTTTGCAAATCAAACTTTCATAGCAGGGAAGAATAAAGGAAAAATGTGTTTCCAGTTGCAAAACCATATTAAGTTTTGAGTATTTTGTAACAAATTTTGAGAAGCGAAATTGTGTTCAACAAATTTTTATATGCTTGGCACGTGAAGACTTATAGTCCAGGTAAAGATTTGCTAAGAAAAATTCTACAGGGTTCTGTAGACCGCAGGAGAAAAGCTGAGTAGTCGTCTTTCCCAGAATTAGGAAGGACTTCGCAGAATCCAAACGTCTTAGATCAGCTTCTTTACCTCTTGCTCTTTGCCTATCTCTCCAGCTGTATGACATTTATTTACTCAATAATCGTTTTTCAATATCTATTAACTGGGCATTTTACTGTGTCCTGACGACACAGAAATGAACATGGCAGGGGGCGTATCCTGGTCTTGAACTTACAGTTCAGTGTGGGGAAAAGAGACACTGATGGATCTTTAAACATGTCCTGTATAGGGCCAAGTAGTGAGTATCTTAGGCTTTGTGGACCACATATGGTCTTTGTTGCAGATTCTTCTTTAGTGTTCATTTCTCTATTTGTTTACAAATCCTTTAAAAATGTAAAAACCATCTTTAGCTCTCCAGCCATACCACACCAAGCCAGATTTGGCCGGCAGGCTGTAGTTAGTTAACCCCTAAAAACCCAAAGCGAATGAATACACTAAATATACAGTTTTAGATGATGATAAATCATAATGGAAATGGAAAAAACAAAAGTTAACAAAGAAAATAATCAAATACACTGGGTACTCACCACTCCTTCGCAAATGCTATGTTCTTGCCTGAGAATCCTGTCCCATTCCATGCTTTTTTCTACCCAGCTAGCTCCCACCTGGTCTTCAAGACTGAGCTAAGAAAATATCCCCTCTTCCAGAAATTCTTCCCTGTAGCATATTGCGCCCAACTCTGTTACAGAACTTAGCGCATCAGGTGGCAATTGTTTGTTTACTTGGCTATCTCCCCGCAAAACGCTAAAAACTTGGAGAAAGGGAACATGATTTATGTCTCCAGTACTCGGCACAAGACCTGTCTATTAATTCGATGCTTGACCCATATGAATAAATAAGTATGTAAGCAGGAAAACAGCCAAGGAAAGTGAATCTGCTTAAGAAAAGTCATAAAGCCAGGCCATAGATGGTAGAATGCTTCAAAGGCCAGTGGAAGAAGTTTGTAATTTACACTGTATATAATAGATTCGAGGAATATTTTTGAGCGGAAAAATAATGTGCTCAAAGCCATGTTTTACAATAGTAGGGTGGTGTTGTGGGAAGTTTATGAGCTTTCCCAACTGCAGAACTGGGTTCAAATCCCAAAATTATCCCTGATTGACGGTGAGACTCTAGGTGAGTCCACTGACTTCTTAGAGTCAGTTTTCCCACCTCTACACCCAATCGAGAAAGGATAGACAGAGATTGCCTGCAGGTTAAATAATATTTAGAAAAGGAAATAATGTCTGTCTTATACTAGTTACTTAATATATGATAGTTATAATTAATGGATTGAGAATGGAATAGTCTAGACAGAAATAGTGTGGTATATGGTCCTATCATTACTAACATTAAAAATCATAAAAAAAAGAAGCTACAGTCTGTGTTTAAAGAGTTAATATTACGATAATTGCTAGTTTTCTTTGAGAACTAAGTCATGCCAGCCACTGTGCTAATGATTTATACATATTATCTCATTTAATCTTCTTTTTTAAAAGATATGTCCACATCTGCCCATGCTCTTTATAAATATGCTATGCTATATTGTAATAATAGCTCATCAATTTTCATCTGATTGCCGATAACTCTGATAAAATTATAACCTGTATTTTTAATACATGGTTTTTAACTTTAGGATTTGCAGGAAGGCCGGGGGAGAAAGGAGACAGAGGCATTCCAGGGTTACCAGGTTTCCAAGGACTCGAAGGGCCCCCCGGACCACCAGGACCACCAGGTATAGCTGATTCTCTAATAGAAACATCAGGTTTTAAATTTTCCTAAATCTAAATGTAACAAAAATGTGTTTCTAGATTTACTGGGTCAGATATGAATTCTGCTCCAACAGTGTTCCAACAGAAATTTGCTTTTAAATTCAACCAAACTGAAAGTGTTTATACTTAGCCTGTATTAACTAAATATATGTATATTTAGTGTATATATATATATATATATACATATATAATATATATATACACACACATATATATGTATAATTAACCTACCTGAAGTTCCATTTTGTACTAAAAATCTTATTTTGAAACTGCTATTATGTACTATAAATAATTTATCACAATATCACATATCATAGAGGAAAATCAGGTAATGCTTTAGAGGTTTTCAAATTTGCCTCTAACTTTTTTAAACAAGTTATTGTTTGACGTAATTTTTTAAACAATTAAAGTAGCGCTCTTTTCTCTATAATCACATTAGTGACAAAATGTATTACGTGATCATAAAATTTCATATTCAATATAGAAATCTATTACTATACTGTTGCAAGGGACCCTCTTTTCTGCTAGCATTGGTCCTAGGATGATTTTGATGTTTGAAATCCAAGCCTGCTGACAAGAATCCAACTTTCTCTAAGTTTACATTTTCTGGGTTCTTAGTACCCTCCTTATATGAAGTTTAAAAAGCATCTAAACTAGTATTTAAACCAGCTAGTTTTGCTGCTCTGGGTGCATTCATTCATTCATGCAAGCAACAAATAGTTATTGAGCACCTACTGTGTCCAAGAACTATGCAGGGCATATAACTATTTATTTGTTCTCAAGGCCCCAGAGGAGATCCAGGCAGCACTGGGAATCCTGGAGAACCAGGACCACGTGGTGTGCCAGGAAGTATGGGGAACATGGGGGTGCCAGGTAATGTATACACTCCAGTTATGAGCCTACGAGCTCACGATGAGTTCCCAATTCTAGATTTTCTGTGTTGTTTGTTGTTTCGTTTTTCCACTTGGTAGAAAGTTGTTGTAAAATAACTACATTTACTTTTAGACAAATGTATTATGGGGCAATTATAGAACATGAGTGAGAACAAAAAAATATTTACATGCGTAAACATCATTCATTATGCTACCTGATGCATTAGTGATTCAGAAAAAGCCAACTTCCTAGGAGAAAGACGATTTGTACAAAAGCCAGAAGTAGAACATTTCAAGATCCCTGTGTTTACCCATTTTACCTAATTTCTTTCCTAATTTCAGGAACTAAAGGAAAGAAGGGAACTTTGGGACTCCCAGGTCCACCTGGAAGACCAGGTCTCCCAGGTATTCATGGTCTCCAAGGAAATAAGGGAGAGCCAGGTTATTCAGAAGGTACAAGGCCAGGACCACCAGGACCAAAGGTATATAGACCACTGAAGTATTTACATTTTGGTGGTGGACTAAGAGTCTCTTTAAATATCAACAAGTATATGGATTCAATGTGGATAGGGAAAAAAAATGGAAAATATTATATTTTCAGGTAGTTATTTAGTTTTTTTTATGTCCTATCTCCACAACTGAGGATATCTATCACATGGCTGTCAACCTCTGAACTTATTCCCCACAGTTAATTTCAACTCCCAAGGAATTTCTCATAACTGTTCCTGCAATTTAAGTGTGCTGCCAGAAGGAGGCAGTGATCAGAGGTCCACGCAATCTGACAGCCGTGTTTCTTTTTCCTGTGCTATAAAGTTGCCGATCTCTGCTGTGTACTCATCTCACACAGACTTTCAAAAATAAAGTTCTAAACCTTGTAACCAAAAACACTTGACTTATTAAACCATGATAAAAGATGTAAAATAACTTCAGAGCATCATTAAAAAGCAAACACCATCCTAAGATACATACATTTATCTTTCTTAATTGTTTTGAAACTTTAACCATTTTCAAATCATTACACAGAATTTTATCTTGTCTGAGTGTTCTCAGTGCTTGTGCTCTGTTAACTGGAGGTTGTATTTTGAAGCCTTTGCTAGCTTGTTGTACTGAGAGCAGCAACCAAATGTTTCGGTGGGGGTCAGCTGTTTTTTTTTTTAGGTTTATTTCCTTTCAACCTTTGTGTATATAGCAGTTATATTGGGTCAGAGCTTGACCACTAGAGAATGACTGATTAATAGAAGTTCCATAAGCTGGGGTTTTAACACGGAATTCCATGGACCCCTAAACAAGTCTATGGAATCCAAAGAAGCCTGCTAATCTCCTAAAATTGAACGTAAAAAAAAAGAAAAGAAAAATGCAAATTTTTGTAGGGGAGAGCCTGTATTTTTTATCAGATGTTCAAGAGTCTATGACTCCAAAATATATAAAACTTGTTACTTAGGGGGTCTTTTCCCTGACTCTGTTTTGAGCCAATAAAATATCACCGTTCCTAAAGATTTCCACCAATAATGTTTTCCATCAGTAATTTCTAAAAATAATAGGAAAGAATCAGCTGTAAATTAAGTTTATTGGGGTAACATTGGTTAATATAATTATATAATTTTCAGGTGTACATTATAATTTAATATCTGTATATTCTATTGTGTGTTTACCACCCAAAGTCCAGTTTCCTTCAGCTACCATATAAGGAAAGAAAATTTTTAGAAGCCACACAGACTCAAGAAAATAACTTGGAGCACAAATAAATTTCCATATTTATTTTTAGACTAAATCCTCAGAAAACCAGGGAGAGACTCTTTCCGCTGAGATATTTTCTCAGTGAGGGATCATTTTATACTTAATTCACATTCAGTTAATTAATAGTTTTATTTAGATTTAGAGTTTTCATAGGTAACCACAAAAATTTTTTAAATTGTGCATTGAACACAAAAGAAGCTGTTTTTACCATGCTGGTAAATCACAGTAACAGAATAATATATTTTAATCAGCTACTATGGAGATTTTGTCAGTCACCATCAAATCCATACGTGCTGGCTTATCATAAAACTGAAGAATAGATTTAATGAATATTAAACCATTGAAGGATTTTTTTTACATGTGATTGACATACTTTTATCTGTATGCATAGTATTCGTAGGACACATATCCATTTGATCTATTTCTTTCTTATCCCTGAGTTAATCATCAGAATTTGAAATTATACATTTGATTATTTTCTAGCTCCCCACTGGTCTCTAAAGCTCCATGAAGGCGGAGACTGTATATATCACCTATCCGTATACGATTATTATTATATTCCTGGTGAGAGCCAGCTTCATGGGTACGCAACTCATGTAGCTACAGAGGTTGGGAGCTAAGCGGGATTCCATGCTTCATGTAATGCTCTGCCACTGCTATCTTGGACTGCTTTAACATCACTTTAAAAGAGAACCGAATTTTCATTTTGTGCTGGGCCCCACAAATCACGTAGCCTTCCTGTTCCCAGCACTTATCCCATAGCAGACACTTAATATGAATGTCAAACAAACAAACAAACAAATAAATGCAAACGAACACAGTTTACACTTAATTCTGATCCCACATCCTGCTCATATGAGAATTTTAAAGGTGTTTGACTGAATTTAAGGGGGAACCAGGATTGCCAGGTGCCGTGGGAAAGAAAGGAGAAAGAGGGCCGCCCGGCGCACCTGGACATTCAGGGCCTGCTGGACCGGAGGGAGTCCCTGGAGATCCCGGGAGTCCTGGCCACCCAGGTGAGCCCTGGAAGCTAGAAGCATGACGCTGAGCATGACTCTCACCTCCTCTAACCACCTCCGTAGACAGAGAGCTGTTTAGGCTTTTGCACTACAATTGCTTCTACTTAACTTTGATTTCAAATTCTAAGACACTGAGACACAGCAAATTAATCAGGAGGAGTCTTATTTTACTGATCCGCCAGTTCAGTGGACTGAGATCTGAAAACCTGCACCCCTAAACCAAACTTCTGAAGTGCTGCCTCAGTGAACTCGGCCTAAAGACGTGATACATTAGTTCATTGCCCAATTTTATAATCGTCGTATTAGTTTTTCTAGGGTTTCCACAACAAATAATACGGACAGGGTAGCTTAAACAGCAGAAATTTTTTTTCTCACTATTCTGGAGGCTAGAAGTTTGAGATCGAGGTATCAGCAGGGTTGACCTCTGACACCTTCCTTCTTGACTTATAGGTGGCCACCTTCTCCCTGTGTCTGTGTCCAACTTTCATCAAGCATATTGGATTAGAACCCAATCCACTGACCTCATTTTAACTTAATTGCTTCTTTAAAGACACTATCTCCAAAGATAGTGATATTCCAAGCCACTGGGGGTCAGGACTTCAATGTACGAATGGAGAAGCAACACAATTCAACCTGTAACACTGTTGTAATTTTTTTTTTTTTTTCTGGCATGTTTCAAGGTTGAACGTTGGCTTTTTTTCTCATTTGTTTACTTTTCAGTTTTTGTTTCG
>NW_006431920.1:4197951-4201790 GCF_000325575.1 Pteropus alecto | reverse complement strand
TTCCAAGCCACTGGGGGTCAGGACTTCAATGTACGAATGGAGAAGCAACACAATTCAACCTGTAACACTGTTGTAATTTTTTTTTTTTCTGGCATGTTTCAAGGTTGAACGTTGGCTTTTTTTCTCATTTGCTTAGATTTCAGTTTTTGTTTCGTTTCATTGAAAACAACTGCTAAGCTACTGGTTTGTAGCTTCAGGTCTTACTTAAGAAGATAATATTCGAATTATCTTTTCAAACACTGAAAGCTTCAATAGGTTTGCTGTTAATTCCCAATTAAAGCAATAAATCAGATATTGAGTGGTCCACGTGGTTAGTGAATGCACATCTATGAAAATGATTTGACACATTGCTGTGCTTCTCTGTGGAAATAGGACAAAAGCCTGAGGTGACTGATAACAAGACTGCTTCCTGGAGGCTAGAGTGAGCTCAGTTAAGAACTGACTGTAAGAACTGACCATTTCGGCCATTGTTGTAAACACTTATCTTTTGGTATTCTTCATTTACAGGAAAGCCAGGTCCTGCTGGTGATCCAGGGTTTAAAGGAATCAGAGGCTTCCCTGGCTTTCCAGGAACAAAAGGCCCTCCAGGTTCCATTTTTGTACTTTGTCTCCTTCCCTTTTCCGAGGGAGGTATGTTTCCTCCTGAGTCTTGACTCTGTATACCTCTGTCTATGAGCCATGACTGCTCTTTACAAGGTAGTGACCAGTTATCCTGTTCTCAGACAGAAATACACAAAAGGGAGGTCCGGTATTTATACCTAATTCAAAGATCTGCCAACGTGGACATCCCAAAGTGATAATTCTCATGACTGTATTAACGTGTTCAGTCTTCACTGTGAATTTAGCTTCACTTCATAACTAGAGTTCGGATAAATGAACACCTTTACCCGAATTACACACATCCGGCCCATAGGCATTGAATGGCATTTTTGAATGGCATTTTTTTTTTTTTCAGGTCCTCCAGGATTCCCAGGAAATCCTGGACCAATGGGTATGAGAGGTAACCAAGGACGTGATGGGATTCCTGGGCCAGCAGGAGAAAAGGGAGAATCGGGTACAACTTGCTCATTATCTGGGATCCACTGGTTTTATTTTGCATGAAATAATTAGTGACACCGTCATCCTTCACTGCTCTGGAGATTCTTCTCTGTCGGAAGGGATGCTTCGATGTGTTCTGGGTGTGGGATAATTAATCTTCCTTCTGTTGCCAAAGTGAAAGTGACCAAGTGCAAATTATATATACGTATATAATGAAATTAACCGCATAGAAAATGCTAATATGCCAAAATTACCTCTTTCAGGTTTGCTGGGGGCACATCCAGGCCCAAAAGGGAACCCTGGTGCTCGAGGTGAGCAGTTCTTTCTGATACACATTTTCGAGGACAGAATCTAATTTAATATGCCTGAAATACAAACTTAACATGTTGCATTAAAGAAGTCTCAATGACAGATAATATAGGATGTTTATACTCTTAGCATTCAATGAAAAAGGCTTAAGTATTACGTTCACGACAAAGTGAATGAATTAGAAACTGTGACCCAATTTTGGAATTTCCTTCTATAAAAGTCTTTAAAAATAAAAAGAGACTGTGTATTTGCTTTGTGTTTGTCATTAGCATGGTTTAAATGAGTCACCTCCTATGTAAAAGGTGGCTTCTCAGTGAGCATGCCTATTATATAATATATATATAATAGCAGTTACTACTGCTATTCTGAAATGCAGTAGTAACACCACCCCTTTCCTACCTCCTATCTTTGTAGGTCCAATTCCAACCCCCAGAGCCCCTTGGGGTTCACACTACTGTTTATACAGGGCTATCCAGTAACTCTCTCAACTTCTCAGACATGGCAGTTTACTGAACATGTCATTCAACGTATATTCAAGATTTTTGTTTGACAGACTGCAATTCTGGATTTCCCCCACCAGCGTTTTATAAGATAAGCAGCTCCTTTTAAGTTTTTCCATTTTGTAGAGAAACCTGACAGAAGAAATACTAGATTATTTGTACCTTTTATTGACCCTTTTCAGCCATGGGTCCTGTGGATAGGAGTATTTTATTAGCAAGGAGGCCTGTCCCTGGTTATCGACACTCACCAGGACCAGCAAGGAGTAGCCCAATGCCACTGAGAAACTCATAGAGAGGCAGAAACATCCTCCAGACTTGCCCGCTCAGCTGCGAAAGCGGACGAGAGCCGTCTTTTTCTGTTCGTTTCTGGATGATTTGATAGTCCTCCTGGTGGAGCTCGATGTCCCCATATCTGTCACAGCCCTCCCTCCCCCGTGAGCATGAAAGCTCTCCCGGTCTCGTTCACAGCCAAGTTTTAGAATTATGGCCAAAAGGAGCATTTCTATTTATTTTCCTGGGCTAATCTCACATTTTAACCGCTTGGAATGAGAACACTTTAGCATTTAATTGGAAATAAAATTTGATATAAAATTATCACATGTAAAGTAACAAAAAAAATCCTCAAAAAAATAACAAATGGCCTAATTATGTAAGTAAATGATTACGTACCTCAGTCCCTTGAAGATAACTAAATATGAAGAAGATATTGAGACTTGGAAGGTGGGAATCCTTTTCAGTAGTTTATTTTCCCAAATCTTAAAAAGAAATCGCATTGTAAAACAAGGAAGCATTTTAATAGAGTCAGATGATAGGACCTGAGACAGCATCTTGGTGCCTCAGACCTCTGAGGCATTACGGAAACTTATCACGCCTTTCTCTTTGTAGGGGCCAAAGGAGACAGGGGCGCCCCAGGCCTGCCTGGCCTCCCCGGCAGGAAAGGAGCAGTGGGAGACGTTGGGCCGCGAGGCCCCACAGGTGTGGCCGGGCTCCCGGGGCCACCAGGGTTTCCTGGTGCACTCGTCCCTGGCCAAAAAGGAAATCGAGGCCCACCAGGCTCAAGAGGAAACCCAGGTAGGGGGTCTACTTTTAAATAAAAGAATGAAAATAACCTTAAAAGCTTTCGATCTTCCCCTCGTGTGGCTTTGCGGCTGCTTTGTCCCTCTGGTCTTCTGCATCTTTCCATCCACACGTGTCTCGCCTGGAGGGCACTAGAGCTGCTGATGTTGTTGAGGCAGAGGAACCTGTTTGGAAAATTAGTAAATACCACGTTAATGAGCCCAAAAGAGAGACATGCATCCATTCGCCAATATTTATTGGGCTCTACCACGTGTCAGGTACGGAGCTCGGCACAGATTCTGCTCTGACAGAACTTCATCAAGGAGAAAGGGTTCTTGCCTCGTGCCAGGTGCTTCCCTGGCAAAATCTCATTCTGTCTTTACCACGATCCCATCACACTCCCAAAGGTGGGGGAACGTTTGGGGTAACGGAAGGGGCAGGGTTTGCACTTGCTTCAAAAGAATCACCCACAGAAGCTGCCAGGCTCCCCGACCGGCAACACTGACAGGCTCTCTGTGAATTCAGGTGAACCCGGTCCCCCTGGACCTCCAGGGAGTCACGTAAAAGGCATCAAAGGAGACAAGGGATTTATGGGCAAGCCTGGCCCAAGAGGACCACCTGGAACTGTAGGAGACCCAGGGCCACCGGGTCACCTGGTAAGTGTGGAAAATTATTTTGACTTCTTACATTCTTCCAAATCGATTTCCAGGGTCGGATGTACGTGAGGCAGCAAAAGCTTCCCATTGGTGATGCTTCTGTGCAGTGCATCCAAGGGAAGACAGAGCCCAGAAGGTTCAAAGACTCAAAGACTCTGAAGCATTGGACAGATCTGGCCTCTAAAAGTTGCTTACGTGGGACCCTTCTCTATGTCATTTCTCACCTTTGCTTGTTTAGTTTCTGAACAAATCCAGTGATGGAAGCTTCAAAAGACACCTA
>NW_006431920.1:4186297-4196572 GCF_000325575.1 Pteropus alecto | reverse complement strand
AAGGGAAGACAGAGCCCAGAAGGTTCAAAGACTCAAAGACTCTGAAGCGTTGGACAGATCTGGCCTCTAAAAGTTGCTTACGTGGGACCCTTCTCTATGTCATTTCTCACCTTTGCTTTAGTTTCTGAACAAATCCAGTGATGGAAGCTTCAAAAGACACCTAGGAGTTTGGGACCATTCTAAATGACACCATATTTTTTCTCTTTAATACGCTTTCGAGGTGATCTGTGCTATCCCCTAAATATTAGTTTATTTTCTCCCCATGAAGCACTTTCCAGTGTTTGTAAATAGCTGCCACTTCCTTCCAAATATTTTCTCTGCTGATAAATACCTGGGTTGTTTTTCAAATTCAATTTAACCTTTCACCAATCCTGCCTCTATTCTGAATATAGATCCTAGTTTGTGAATATCTCCCATGAAATGCAGGCCTTGGGATAAACACCTTCCAGGAGTAAGAACTCAGCACCCCACAGAGCAGCTAGGGAAGGGAAGTTTCACTCCCTAAATATCACCAGTTTGCAATCCAACCTAAAATCCACGTTGAGCTACGGCCAACGAAAGTCCATGTGCCTTTTTCTTATGAATGGCTACTTTATTTCTTGCTCCATTATTTCTTGTCTGGTCTATTTATTTGTGGCTTAAATATAGGACGTTCGCATTGATCTTTCTTAAATGCTATCTTTTTTGTTTAGGCTCTTGCTCCCGGCCTATTACTATCTCTCAGCTCACAATCTCGCAATCAATACCTCGGCCATCTTCCCTAGCTTTCTCTTAGAAGCATATTTGAAAAGCCTAATTCCTCTGTTTACATCAAATTCTTAGAGACAGATGAGGAAAATCAGAGTTTTGTCGCAGATGTTCCGCGTTTCCATCAGTGATGGGTAATGAGCAAACCGCAGGGCTCACTGTCGGGAATCACAGATCTTAAGCTGTCTTAAGATCTCTTGGTATCTTGGTTTCTAGAATCTACTTTTTAAAAACCTTTTTTAACGAGCTATTTGCCCATCTCCAGTCTTAGGTATCTCTCACGTTCGCCACGATTCTTTGAAAGTGGCAAACACCGATCTTACGATCACATCGAAAGTCCTTCCATGGACAGCAGGATGTGGGAAGTCTGGTTTGGAAATGTGATCTCATTCAAGTATTTATTCCAAGTTTCCAAGGTCAGTCTAGGATTCTGCACTTCGAAGATAATTCTTCTTGATGGATGTCTAAACTGGCTCGGGGGCCTTTACCGGCTCTCTCCTCGCATGGAACAGCTCTCTCTCCACCCAAGGGCTGGGCCTGGCACCTGGCCCTCCTTCCTGGTTATATCTGCCTCTGGACAACAGCCAGACTCCAGAAGTCCTTGATCAGATGGTTCAGTTTTCTCTCCTTCCTTTTTTAATCTCACACCACCTTATCCAAGCATTAGGGCTGTTTCTTCACGTGGTCTTCTTGCTTCAAATACAACTGGCTCAAAAGCCAGTCTTGTTATTCTTGGCATTTTTCATGTTCATTGTTCTCAAGTACTAACATTCTGTCTCAATTCACATGGACAGTTTAAGAGCAGATTTACCATACATTCCGACATATGGCTCTTTTCGGAAGCCCTGTTCCCTCCCCTCTCCTCCTATGTCCTTGCTGGAGTATCTCCTGGCTATGTTAGAGCAGTTAGTGTGGGCCTCATAAGAAGGGAGCATCTTCTCCCAGCCAGGTCACTGCATCCTTATCAAAAGTGCGTGTCAAAACTCCCCTGACAACCTCTTCACGCTCCCATCCCTGGACGCTTCTGCACCACTCTGACGGGGAATAATTCCTAACTCTGCCGGCTTAGTTAGAACACAAATAATAGTTTTCATTCCGGCAATCTCGTGCCTACTCTTCCCGTCCACTCCTATCCGACACTCGCATACATTAGCATCGGCAGTTATGGTTACTTGGGCTTAAGGGTAGTTTCGATTTTTTTTATTGAAAATGGTAGCCCTAAGGAGAGGTCTAGGTGGCCGAGGAGTTACAGGTGAAATATGGATTGGAAGGCAAAAACGATGTCTGTTAACTTCAGCTTATTCTTACCCAATGTAATATTTTATTCTATTTGCTTTTTAAAGAAAATGCAGTGAATAGTGTGGTTTTTAGAATTTGTGGTTCTGCTCCCTTTTATTTCAAATATAGGGAGCACCAGGTACTCCAGGTCTGCCGGGGCTCAGAGGTGATTCTGGATTCCAAGGATTTCCTGGCATGAAAGGTACTATTTTTGTGCACTACTTTTTGGATGTAAATATAATGACTGAGGTTCATATTTTAGGGCACACAAATGTTTACTCAACTCTCACAGTCACCGCAGACAGTTGGGGTTACTACAAATAGGGCCTCAGTACAAGTGAAGAAGAAAGACCCCACCAGCACCCAACCCCAGGGATCTTAAAAATTAAAACCACACCCTAAAGATGGACTCTATAGAAAAACTAAATAGAAACAGCTTAAAGTGGTTACCTTTGAGAGTTCTGATGTGTGTGGTTTGGGGGATGGGAGCTATATTAATATCAACAGTATTGCTTTGAATTGTTTACCTTGTGCATGTTGCAATTTTTAAAAGCTGAAAACCTAAAACAATATTCACCAAACTGTTTAATGGAGGAAGGTAAGTAATTTTTTAGATGCAGTTTTAAGCATTTTTATGGCACACATGTATTATGTTTTTATCCGGGAAAAAAAAAACATGCTTTGGAGAGTTTTAATTTTAAAAATATTCATACACATACACTTCAGATTTCAGAAAAAAATGTTCAAATCTTTCCTAAGAGTGCTGTGACCTTAATTAAGGTTTTGAATATTGAATTTGTTGTCTGTACTGTTTAAATCCTCTGGTGTTGTTTATTGTATGGCAGGGAATTTATTACAGACTATAAGATGCTAAGTAATAAGTGTAACCAAAGTGAACAAAGCCGCATTTTCACAAAGGAAGACTTTTCCCAGGTCTATGAGAGGATGAAGTGGAGTTCAAAGAAAGCCTTTTTAATGCTTTCAACCATTGACTCTGCAAGGAACAAATTAGCTGAGAATAAATCAAAGTGAGACTCACGAGACACCGAGCAGGTGAATACTGGCAAGCAGCCTGGGAAAAACGTGTGTGCCACATGTTACTCCCTAAGTCTCACAGTAGAAATATCTCAGATTTGAAAAATTATATAAAGGCCTGACTAAAGAAAAGCATTCTAGAACAATATTTAGAGGTATTTAGAGGGGCGAGTCATAAAATCAGTTCTTTTGAAATACGTTCCTTAAAATATTCAACTACACTTAGATTTCAGAATAAGCCCATCTATCAGCTGGTACTACTAATGGGTTTGTACTTTTTTATTTAGTAATTTTTAATCCCCAAAGGAAAAAATATTTAGTCTTCTTCTGGTATGTATATATATTAACACCTTCCTCAAGTCTGATATCAAGTGGATAATTTATAGTGCCAATTAACTTTTGTTAATATATTTGTTTTTTTGTATTTCCTCTATGAATGTCATATTTAGTATTAAAGTCTTCCTAAGTAATCAGATGTAACGTCTACATTATTTCAAGATTTTTATAAGAGAGTATTTCTCTAAATCAATGGTTCTTAGTAACCTTGTATTCATCTCAAAGACTGCGAGAAAAATCTTACTACTTTGATAGTTCATATCAAAATAGATATTCTATATAGTCGCTATGGACAACAGTCTGGAGTTTCTCAAAAGATTAAAAATGAATCTATCTTTTGACCCAGCAATTGCACTTCTGGGTATTTATCCAAAGAAAACCAAAACAATAATTCGTAAAGATATATGTACTCCTATATTCATGGCAGCACAACTTACAATAGCCAAGATATGGAAGCAACCTAAATGCCCATCACCAGATGATTGGATAAAGAAGTTATGGTTCATATATGCAATGGACTATTACTCAGCCATTAAAAAAAAATGAAATCCTACCATTTGCAATGACATGGATGGACCTAGAGGTTATTATGCTGAGTGAAATAAATCAGACAGAAAAAGATAAATACCATATGATTTCACTTATATGTGGAAACTAAGGAACAAAAAGAACAACTAGTCAAAAACTAACTCACAAATATAAAGGACAATCTGGTGACGGCCAGAGGGGAGGGGATTTGGGGGACTGGGAGAATGGAGTGAAGGGTTAAAGAAGTACAAATTAGTAGTTGTCATGGGGATGGGGAGCACGGCAGAGGGAATGCAGTCAGCATTAATGTAATGGCTACGTGAAGAGCCAGAGGAGAGAAAGAGCGATCCGGGGAATCGTTTGGGCTAGGTGGAGAGCCAGAGGAGAGAAAGAGCAATCCGGGGGATTTATACAGTTTGTAAACTGTATAAATATCTAACCAATGTACTGTATACTCGAAACTAATAAAAAAATACAAAAAAATAGATATTCTATATGTGCTCATGAGAGTCCCTAACATAACTCTCAACTATTAATAAAACTAAAGTAAGAAGTTGAAAAAATAGATAACTATGACAACTAATGTAACCCTCCAGGAAGTACTAAAATAGGTTTTAATGTCACTTCATATTTCACCCTAAATATTGAGTTGGTTTCTAAACTTAAATGATAAACCCTTAGGAACTCTTCCTCTTTAATGCTAAAATACAATTTCTTAATGCCTACTTGTAGACTGCATTTTTAATAGACGTTAAACATGACCAGTGGTCTCCAAATGAAATGCCAAAAGCCACATGAATATAATTAAGTCGTAGGCTGCCACAGAGTTCATAACCTCATCATAACTTCCAGCATCTATCCTTAGAGTTGATCACCGACCTGAAGAGCTAGAAAACCCATTGTTCCAAGGGGAATCACATTGCCTTTCTTTTTCTTTTTTCTTTCTTTTTCTCTCTCTCTTATTTTCTTAGGAGAAAAGGGTGACCCAGGATTTCTGGGATCAGTTGGACCTCCAGGGCAAACTGGGCCAGAAGGACCACCAGGTAAATGTTATTTCCTCAGTACTGCTCTCCATGAAGGAAAAGTAACCCATCAGTGAAGCCATCATCTCCTTATGTTCGTGTCAATAGGTCCACGTGGAGACCCCGGCACGGTTCAGATCATCTCCCTTCCAGGAAGCCCAGGGCCGCCAGGCCAACCTGGAGAACCAGGGATGCAAGGAGAACCTGGGCCACCAGGGCCACCGGGAACCCCAGGTGTGGGACTGGCAGCATTGACTTGGATCACTAGGAAGTGCCTGAGCCATCAAATGATATGACTTCACAGAAAATGTTTCACATTATAGTGTTTTTACAATCAGTTTTAGAAATGAGCTCATTTTACACTTGACCAGCACATAAAAGACCTTTTGAATCTATTGAAAGCTGTTGTGCGTAGTATAAACTTGAACAGATACAATTTAGGGCACTTGTGGGGCTCTTTTTATTGAGGTAAAAGTATTATGTCTCTCTTCTCTGACGACTGTTAGTCTTAGAGCTCTATTTCTAATCGATTGCCTGAATAAACCTGACTTCTATGTATTTATTCTTTTCTAACACTTTGTACAGCATTCTTATGAAATCTTCTCAAAATATTGGTGTATGAAAATTGAACTTATATAGGTTTAGCATATTTTTTATAGATTTTTGAGTGAAATTGTTATGTTCTAAGTTTGCATGGATCAGCTGGGAGATGGGAGGTATTTTGATCGACACAAGGGCATAGTGAATTCTGGGATAGCATCAATCAAAATGGTAGCACAATTTTAAAATGCTATATGTCATTTACTCCTAGTTTATTTTTGAGGGTCTTTTTCCCCCTGGCATGTAGGATGTAACAAGTGAGACTGAGGGTCTACTCAGTTTGCAAAACTTTCATTGCTGAAACTGGAGAAGTCTCAGGTAAACTGGGATGACAGACCACCATATCTTTTATCCTATACGAACCATTTAATACAAGTTTCATTTGTTTGTTTGTTTGTTTGTTCGTTTGCATAGGACCCTGTGGGCCAAGAGGTAAACCAGGCAAGGATGGAAAACCAGGAACTCCTGGACCACCTGGAGAAAAAGGCAACAAAGGCTGTAAAGGAGAACAAGGTAAACAAGCACTTGGCTTCTCTCCTGCACTGAAGGAGTGATGTCTCAATAGACAGAGAAGTCTTATTTGAATATATGACAAGAATAATCTAGGTCTTTCAGTTTGTGTGGTTCAGATTAGACTGAAAACCAGCGGAAAAACATTTGTTTAGAAGAAGATAAAAAATCAAGTTATTGGAATACAGCATTCTTATTATCTCCCATCTGGGCAGATATACTTCATATTTTTAGCCTGAGAACAAATAGACCTAATGAAGCACTAACACTATTTTCAGAAAAGCCAGCACTGCTTTTAATGATCTATAGCAGTACTTGGTTAATAATATCTACTTATAGGAGTGGTATATAAGTACATAGAAAAGTATTAACTTTGGTATGAATAGAAGAATAACGCAGTGTCCTTACTTAGGAAAGCCATCTTTTAACTGTGCCATTCTTGAATACAGCTCAACAACTTGTCTATACCCTGAAAAAAAAAGGCCTCTGAAATATTTTACTCTGAACATTAGCTATATATCCATCTGAACCAAAATCTACCTTTTGCAAAAGTTTCAAAAGCAACTTCTAGAAAATACCTAATCTTATTTAAGATTGCTGACTTTGTTAAAATAAGAAAAATTCTAAATGTTGTTTCCCAGTTTGCTGACATATGCCCAGATCTACTATAATAAAACTGTAAAGTCCAGAGATTTAAATCTTAAAAAATTCAAAGATAATACAAATATTAATTAAATTAATTACATAATCACTCATAATTTAGTATTGTTATGAGTATACTTTAGAGCACTATTAATGATTTCACTTTCTTTCAAATGTGTTTTTCAAAGTGGTAAAAAAAAAGTCTTATTAATAATTCTATTAATTCTATTAATTAAAAAATCTTTACTGACCAAGTCAGGATTTCAGAGTGGGGCTACATCCAGAGCAAGGGTACTAAAATACAAATTGAATTGAGAATGGTGAGCAAGTAGAACAGTTATTCCCGTTAGTAGTAATGCTATAAAGGCCTCATAGAAATGAGAAAGGGACCAAAGAGCTAACAGCACTGGTGTAAACTGAGAGCCTCAGGTCTTTCTTGGAAATGCAGAATATCCTGTGATCATGCACATTTGCATAACGGCTCACCTCCAGTTTTCCTTATGCTTAGCCAATCGCTTTACAATTCCTGTGCTAGTGGTGAAGGCATCTTCTGCATGGAGCCAGTTACAGCCCCCTGCGAAGGAGGGTAGATATTAGGAGCAGTGAAGACACATTCTCTCTCTGATATATTAAAATATGGCAATTTTGGACTTTTCAAGTAAGACCTGAGACTTTCAAGAATTTGGATATGGCCTATTTTTAATTTCAAAAAATGAGTCAAAGATCCAGAAGATAAGAATGGGTGGGGAGACCGAAAAGCTCCATATGTAATATGGGGTTTAACAAATTCTTGTGAAAAGCAGTGACTTCCAGGTTGAGACTCAACTAGGGCACTGCCTGACTCAATAGCATGGTTATTTACAGGTGACAATACCTCCCTTGATTCGGTAGGCCAAAAATCCACAGTCTCTGCCTTCTCTGCATTTCCTTAGGACCCTAAAGGACCATAACCCAAATCAGATTGGCATGGGGGTCAGGGTGCAGGGGGTGGCAGCAGAAATGAATCATGGGTAAAGGGGGTGGTAGCCCACGTCAATATCATAAATTATATGTATTTAATGAAGAATAGGAATAAGTAGAAAAAAGATATCACTGGTCCTTATTTAGAAAGTGACACATGTATATTAATCAGCATACTTCGAGTGCAGAGCAAAAAAAGTAAAAAAATTATTTACTTTGGTTTAACTCATATAAACTAACTCTTATCAAAGTTTTATAACAGTCTTCTGTTCTTGTTTGCCTTACTAGTTGATCAAAAACTTTCTTGAAGTTTGCACTTTCAAGAGGAACTTTCAATGTTTTCCATGTTTATTGAATTTATGAAAAGTACATGTAATTTTTTATCTTCTTGAATAGATTTTCAAATTGTTGATACTTGATTTCTTGATCTCCACACTGTTGGAGGACACATTCATTTAATCATAAAAGATGGACATAAGACCTACCACATAAAGATCACTGTGCTAGGCAGCACAGGGAAAGACAAAGACCCGATCTCAAAAAACTCATTATGAGACATACACAAATATCTATAATAATGGGCATTGTGTGATATTAGTCAACATTTAATAATGCTGTTCGGCCATTTCATAAGCAACTATGCTTTATGACTGCTTTCTATATTTGAGGCTCAGATATATATAAACATTTAAATTAGTACTTTAGAACGTCTGTGTTGCATCACGTATGACGTGTTTCTTAAAGGACCACCTGGATTCGATGGACTGCCAGGTTTGAAGGGGAAACCTGGAGACACCGGACCACCTGCAACCAGGACAGCGCTGAGAGGCTTCATTTTCACCCGGCATAGTCAGACCACAGCAATTCCTTCCTGTCCAGAAGGGACAGAGCCACTGTACAGTGGGTTTTCTCTTCTTTTTGTACAAGGAAATGAACGAGCCCATGGACAAGACCTGGGTAATGTCCCATGTAGATTGTAATGTTCCACACAGATCGTAAATTTTATGGCATGGGGTACTGCTCTCTGAAGTATAAACAACCTTGGGCATCTTACAGCACTTCTTAAAGAGAGTAAATAAAACATTGGCCTCATGCCTATTATGGAATATAAAGCTCTTTTTAATTAGAGTTGATGTACAATTTTATTACATCAGGTGTACACGTAGTGACTTGACGTTTATATACCTTATAAAGTGATCACAAGTTGTCTCGTAACTATTTGTCACTGTACAAAGTTTCTGTGATATTGACTGTATTTCTTGTGCTTACATTACAGCCCCATGACTTATTTATAAGTTTGTACCTCTTCACTTTTTCTGCACATTCCACTCACCGCCCAAACCTCTGTCAACTATCAGTTTTTTCTCTGTATCTGAGTCCATCTTGTTTTGTTTGTTCATTTGTTTAGTGTTTTAGATCCCATATACAAGTGAAATAATACAGTATTTGTCTTTCTATGACTTATTTCACTTAGCATAATACCCTTGGTCCAGTCATGTTCTCACAAAGGCAAGATATTATTCTTTTTATGGCTGAGTAATATTCCTTTGTGTATATATGCCACACTTCCTTTATCTATTCATCCATCAATGGGCACCTAGGTTGCTTCCACATCATGGCTACTGTAAATAATGCTGCAATGAACATAGGGGTGCATATACTTTTTTAATTAGTTTTTTTTTCATTTTCATAGGATAAATGCTCAGAACTGGAATTACTGGGTCACATGGTAGTTATATTTTTAATTTTTTGAGGAAACTCCATATTGTTTTCCATAATGACTACACCAATTTACAATCCCACCAACAGTGCACGAGAGTTCTCTTTTCTCCACATCCTCAACAACACTTGTTTCTCGTCTTTTTGATAACAGCCATTCTAACACGTGTGAGGTGATATCTCATTGTGCTTTTTACCTCGATTTCCCTGATGAGTAAAGTTGAGCGCCTTTTCATGTGTCTGTTCACCATCTGCATATGTTCTTTGGAGGAATGTCTATTCAAGTCTTTTGCCCATTTTTAAATTGGATTCTTTTGTTGATGTTGAGTTGTATAAGTTCTTTATATAATTATTAATCCTTATCAGATATATCATTTGCAAATACCTTCCCCCATTCAACAGGCTGCCTTTTTGTTTTGTCAATGATTTCCTTTACTGTGCAAAAGCTTTCTGGTCTAAGGGAGTTTTATTTGTTTATTTTGTTGCTCTTGCCAGAGGAGATATATCCAAAAGTGTATTTCTAAGACTGTTATCAAAGATTTTACTGCCTATGTTTTCTTCTAGGAGTTTTATGGTTTCAGGTCTTACTTTTAAGTCTTTAAACCCACTTTAAGTTTATTTTTGTAAATGGTGTAAGAAAGTGGTCTGATTTTCTTTTGCATGTAGCAGTCTAGTATTTTTAACACCATTTATTGAAGACTTTTCCCTATTGTATATTCTTGTCTTTGTTTTAAATTTGATTGATTGTATAAGTGTGGGTTCATTTCCAGGCTCTCTCTTCTGTTCTATTGATCTATGTATGTTTTTGTGCCAGTACCATACTGTTTTGATTACTATAGCTTTGTAGCATAGTTTAAAATCAGGGAGAGTGAGGTCTCCAACTTCAGTTTCATTTATT
>NW_006431920.1:4167705-4185490 GCF_000325575.1 Pteropus alecto | reverse complement strand
TTCAGCCTCTCTATGTCTTTTGAATGGAACACTTAATCCATTTACATTTAAAGTAATTATTGATATGTATGTACTTATTGCCATTTTATTTTCATACTGGCTTTATAAGTGATTGGTCTACTACCTTTACTATATGTTTGCCTTTACTAGTGAGATTTTTTTTTTCTTTTATATTATTTTCTCATTTCTAGTTTTGGCCTTTTCTTTTCTGCTTAAAGAATTCCCTGTAACATTTCTTGTAATGCCAGTTTAGTGGTGATGAACTCAGCTTTTGCTTGTCTGGGAAACTCTATCTCTCCTTCAATTTTGAATGATAACCTTGCTGGGTAGAGTATTCATGGTTGTAGAGTTTTACCTTTCATCACATTGAATATATCACGCCACTCCTTTCTGGCCTGCAAAGTTCTGCTGAAAAATAAGCTGATAACCTTATGGGGGTTCCCTTGTACATAATTAGTTGTTTTTCTCTTGCTGCTTTTAAGATTCTCTCTTTCTCTTTAACTTCTGACATTTTAATTATGATGTGTCTTCGTGTAGGTCTCTTTGGATTCATCTTGTTTGGGACTCTATGTACTTCCTGGACTTGGATTTCTGTTTCCTTCACCAGGTTAGGGAAGTTTTCAGCCACTATTTCTTCAAAGAAATTTTCTGTCCTTTCTCTCTTCTCCTTCTGGGACCCCTATAATGCAAATGTTAGTATGCTTGATGTTGTCTCAAAGGTCTCTTATGCTATCCTCATTCTTTTTAATTCTTTTTTTGTTTTGCTCTTCCAATTTGGTGACTGCCACTATCCTGTCTTTCTGATCATTGATCCATTCTTCTGTGTCATCTGATCAGATGTTGGTTCCCTCTAGTGTATTTTTCATTTCAATTGTTATATTCTTTAGTTCTGATAGTGGTTAACAAAATCCAATAAGTTTCAGCTGTACACTTTAACAATCACACACACACACATACATATATATATATATATATTTATCTCTGTTGAAGTTCTCTTTGAGTTGATCTACTTCTCTGCAGAGTTTGATGAGCATCTTTATGACTACTACTTTGAACTCTTTATCTAGTACACAGCTTACCACTGTTTTATTTAGTTCTTTTTCTGGAGTTTCGTCTTGTTTTTTTGTTTTTGTTTTTGTTTTTGTTTTTTTATTTGTAACATATCCTACTGTTTCTTCATTTTGCCAGTTTGGTTCTCTGTATTAGGTAGATCAGCTCTGTCTCCTGGTCTTGAAAAAGTGGCCTGATATAGGTGTCCTTTGGATCAGGCGCTCCGAAGGTGTCCTTGTGTGAACTAATGTGGCCTCCTGTTATAGCTGGGCCACAAATGCTATGGACACACTGGTAGGCGAGGCCGGTCCCTGGCCTGGCTGATTGTGAGACCTGGCCACACTGTTGTGGGTATACTGGTATGCAGGGCAGCCCCCCGGGTGCAGCTGGCTGGTGGGTATGGCTGCATCTGCTGCTGGCACACTGGTGTGTGGCTAGCTGCAAGGCCCAGACTCAACTGCTGCAGACAGACTGCTGTGCACTGGTGCTGACTGAGGCTGCCCGCCAGGTAGTGGGACAGGAGCTATTTGGGGGGAACCAGTGTCAGCTGAAGCCACCCACCAGATATAGCAAGACAGGAGCCACTTTGGAGGGATGCCAGCCAGGGTGGGTCCTCAGGGAAATGCCACTGTGGGGCGAACAGTGTTAACAAGGTTAATGAACGGTGTCAGAAATGGTGCCTGCCAGTGTCGGACCAGGTAGGTAGGAAGAAAGTAAAGAAAGGGAAAATGATGGTGCCCACCAGCACTTATGTCCCTGGAGAATATTCCAACAAATCCCTGCTCCTCCATCACATGCCTTAAAATTAGTTAACGTATCACCTTCACATATGACCCAAGTGCTTTTCAAACTGCTGCCTCTATGCCGGGACTCGGACAGGGTGCAACCTGGGTTTCTTACAGTCCTTTGGCTCTCCCAGATATATAAGCCCCGTTGTTTTTCAAAGCCGGATGTTATGGGGCCCCTCTCCCCTGCCTCTATGCCGGGACTCGGACAGGGTGCAACCTTGGTTTCTTACAGTCCTTTGGCTCTCCCAGATATAAGCCCCGCTGTTTTTCAAAGCTGGATGTTATGGGGCCCCTCTTCATGGTGCAGGTCCCCTAGGCTGGGGCTCTGGCCCTTGCTCTTCAGCAGGGACCTCCAAGGTTGTGATATCCCTCCCTCTTGTGGGCCACCACATGGGGAATTGAGGAGTAGGGTGGGTCCTAACTAGATTAGTCTCTGCCCCTCCTACCCATCTCAATATGGTTTTCTTTATATCCTCAGTTGTAGAAACTCTGTTCTGCTAGTCTTCAGGTCGTTCTCAGAGATAGCTGTTCTACATGTACTTGTAGTTTTGGTGTCAATGTGAGGAGGTAAGCTCAGGATCTTCCTACTCCACCATTCTGAACCCAAAGCTAGAAGCCTTGCTATGGAATGACAATATAGCTTGTCCTGTTTGACACAAACAATTTTCACTTAAATCACCTGCCTGCTTTTTAATCTTAAAAGTAACATCTTCTCTAAAGCTTTATCTGGTTATTAGCTATTGTATGCATATGAAGAACTGAAAATACCTTGAAACAAAGACATTTTCCCAACCAACCTCTGCTAGTCCTCAAGCCATCTAGACTGATAATAAAGGACCACAGGGGTGGGAGGAGGATTTCTTTGCCTATCGGATCTCTGATTTCTATCATTATTATAACTTCCATAACATATTTTGCAAATAACTCTTGCGTTGTCTTCCTTCAGTTTGCCTTAGATTATGTTTTAATTAGTAACAATACTCAAAATAATTTTAATTTACTGAGAGTGATACCCAGTCTGATGTTTTATTAGGAACTCTTGGAAGCTGCCTACAGCGATTTACCACAATGCCATTCTTATTCTGTAACATCAATGATGTATGTAATTTTGCATCTCGAAATGATTATTCATACTGGCTGTCAACACCAGCTCTGATGCCAATGGACATGGCTCCAATTACTGGCAGGGCCCTGGAGCCTTATATTAGCAGGTAAAAATTGAGTCCCTTAGTTTTGTGATGGGACCAGGTGAATCACTTCATTTGAAATGGAACCATAAACAGCATATCACATTGCAGAAAGTGGTGACATCACCATATTGTTTCACGTTACAGATGTACTGTCTGCGAAGGTCCTGCGATGGCCATAGCCGTTCACAGCCAAACCACCGACATCCCCTCATGTCCCCAGGGCTGGATTTCTCTATGGAAAGGCTTTTCTTTCATCATGGTAAGGAGAAAAGGAGAGCAGATTCGTAGTAAAGACTGCTTGTAGAATCTGGTCTGCCCCCAGAAATGATTTACTTGACATCAACATGTGCAATATGTCACACACATTTCCTTGAAAATCTGAAAATATACCCTTTTTTAAAAAGCAGTAAGTTGGTTTTGGGTAAATAATGGAGCATTTTAAAAAACAGACTTCTCAGGAGATTACCCACAAGTTCTAAAGAAGACATTTAGGTAAATAGTAGCACCACGCTGATACTCGCGTGTCTATTTTTAAGGTGGCACATATTTTACATATATCCATCATAATCCTATGAAAACCTTGCAAAGTAGTTTCTATCATCTACAGATTTATGAAAAGAAGAAAAAAAAATAGCGTAATTTTCCCAAGGTCTCACAACCATTGAATGGTAAAGCTACGCCCCTTTAACAGTCACATGAAGATGGAAACTAAGAGAAAGAGGCTTTTAAAGAAAAATTCCCTGGATGTAAGTGCTAAATGAAGAAATCTATGAACTGCCCATATGTGAGTCTGGTAGCTACACATATGTGGTTAGTGGTTATTCATATTCTATGTAGCATCATTTATGATACATCATTCCCTATTCTTTACTCACAGATGTCACTCATTAAATCATTAATTCAACAATTATTTATTGAACACCTACCATGTGCCATGAATGTTCTAAGCACTAAGGATATCTACAAGCAGTGAACCTCAGTTCCTTCTCTCATGGAGCTTATATCCTAGTGGAGAAGGCAGACGATAAATAAGATGACACAATAGCAGTAATAGTAATGAGTTCAGATGGTGAGTGGTACTACGAAGGACCTAAGCAAGATCAGGAGCGAGACCGTGACAGGGATGAGGTCAAAGAAAGCCTTTTGGAAGTTATATTTAAGCAGATCCCTGAACAACAAGAAAGGACCAGTCATGCCTAAGGGAAAGGAGTATTCCAGGCAGAAGAAACAGCTTTAACTTTCTTTTTGATGACCACACCTCAGTTTGGAAAGTAACTGCAGGGTTATCAAAGCTGGGTAAAGAAGCATAAGGTTAATTCATGCTTTTTTTCCTTATTGTCTTCTATTATTATTATTATTTTCTTTTTTTTAAAAAAAAGAGCATTGAAAATTTCAACACCATGAGCAGAATTCTTATTCAGATATTTCTGTTGTGCTAGTTCACGAGCGCAGGTTCTGAGGGTGCTGGGCAAGCATTGGCGTCCCCTGGATCCTGCTTGGAAGAATTCCGAGCCAGTCCATTTATCGAATGCCATGGAAGAGGAACATGCAACTACTATTCAAATTCCTACAGTTTCTGGTTGGCTTCGTTAAACCCAAAAAGAATGTTCAGGTAACAATTCAAAGTCAAGTTTAATTTAATGACATGATTGCAGAATATTAAAAGGTTGCCTATTATTAGATTTTTATTATCTGTGTGTTGACATACTCACATTTTAAAAAATCTCTCATGCCAGTAAAATCCTGTTTAGATTGGCGCTTCCAGTTTACAAGAATCTACAAGTAGCTATGGTTTGTACTACTGTACCAATAAAGGCAAAAAAAATGTGATTTTTGTCATCACTAGCTATATTTATTATTTATATATGAATCTATAGTAAATTACTGAGTAAAACCACTAAAAGAACTGCCAATCTTAATTTACTGTATTGGAAGACTTTTAAGACAAACTATTTAAAGAGTAGGGGTAGCTTTCATTACAAAAAAAATAATCTGTAAGTTCGCATCATGGTCTGTTTCCTTAGTGCTACTGAAGTAAGACTAAAATCATAAAGTGTCAATATATATGCCCTTTCAGAAATACACCTCCTATAATAAAGTTTAGATGAGCTACAATATGCATTAACAAAACTCAAATCCAGCAAGCATTCCCTTTTTATCTACGAATTGATAAGATTTTTTTTTTTTTTTCCAGAAAACCTATTCCATCAACTGTGAAAGCTGGGGAGTTAGAAAAAATAATAAGTCGCTGTCAAGTGTGCATGAAGAGAAGACATTGAAGAAATCGAAACAGCAGAACTGTTATTTTTTTATCCTAAATAACCAACTAATGATGCAGAACATGCATTTATTTAGGTATTTTTCTCTAACCAAGCAATATCGTTCTAGAACGGCTTAGTACAAAATTTCTATTTGTTTTCCCATACAACAAAACATTTAAGCTAGTTCTGTGATCCTGGTCTGAAATTGATAGCCAATGCACTATCTAAATGGTGACTATATAAAGAATGATGCTATAAAAGCTATTTGATCCACTAAATTCCCAAGATTTGCCCCCTGCTATTCCAGTCTTTGAGAGTCAGGGAGGCTAAATCAGTTTTAGATTGCCCCACCTCCCTCTTCCTGACGCTTTAGATCCTAAGCAGAGAAGATGGGTTAAGTGTACTAACCATCACTGATAGAACTGGACTTTCAGGTCTGTTGATTAACCTAAGGCCTGAGGGAACCAGAACCGAACTGAGGTTCATGGATTGCCTGGGGCTCTTTCAAACATACCCAAGACTAAGGCCGAAAAGGGATTCCCTGAGAGGAATCACAATAGCCTTGGACGCACTGTATGGCCTGGTTTTGTTTTGTTTTTTTCGGTGTTTTTATTTGTTCACTGAATTCATTTCACTGCAGCAATATAGTCTGCATGTATTCAAAGTAGGTACAATTTTACACTTTGTGAATTAATTTGAATGGAATATTTTTGCACATATACTCTGAAATGTGCCTAATTTTAGATTTTCTTTTACCAGCACGCCCACACAAATTACAAGAGAACGACTTATTAGCTATGTATTTTATCCGCATTCTTATAAACATTGGTGCATAATTGAGTAGTTCAGTAATCCCTGATAAAAACGTAAGGCATCTGTTGGCTAATCATGCTCAGAATATTTTTCCTTTGCTCTAAATATTCCATTTAACTTTAGTATTTAGAGATTTATTCCCTTGGTATTTCTCTAATTCTTTTTTTTTTTTTTTTGTAAAAATGTTTTCTATGTCACCTATTCTTTCAAACCATATTGAGAAAGTCTATTGTGTAAAAATCTTAATGTACAAATTGTACCACTTGGCAGCTGTGTCTAAAAACTTGCTTTTCAGTGTGTTGATACACTCCCAAGGTTACTTAATTCAACTTAACCAGCACTTTATTCAGTGCCAAGCCATATCACAGGCTAAATTACAGATACTAAGAGGAAAAAGAAATGTTCCTGATCTAATATCCCAGAAAAGGTAACTTTCTGTTTCTGTTAGGAATTCCGCATATCTAAGTCATTTCTCCCTCCCTGCCCTTTTTTTCCTTTATCTTTGTCCTTACATTTCATCATCATAATTCAGCAGGTCTCAATAGAGCTTTAAAAATAAGATCTATGCTAAGGGAGAGCCCAGGACTTCTAGCTTCTCCTAGGCTAGCTTCTCCTAGCATCGTGGAAGCCAAGATCTGGACCATGTTAATAAAACAGAGATCTGCAAAATTAAAAATTAAAAACCATTAAAAACCATTTAGACTTGATGGTCGCACTGTGTGACCAGTCGAAGCAGTCAGGCATCCCAAGACAAGGCTTTGGTGCTGCTTCTTGATCCACCTAAGTGGAGCTGGTGGTGCTGATATTTAAATTCAGGTTTTACTGCTTCAATCTCGGTTGCTTTGTAAGTGAAGATATGGCCCTGCAGGACAGCACAGACTGTGACCAGTCCATATCCCCCACTGCTCATGTGTCTGTCATCAAGCCATTTGTACACTTAAACTAAGAAGCACGTTTCACTTAGATTATTTACTTAGACTCACCTAATATTAAGACTTTTTGCTCTTAAATATCCTACTGTCCCAATTGTACTATAATGGTATATAGGGCTAACAGGTCTCCACAAACCCTCCGTAGACCAGTTCTCAAAGTGTGGTCGCATCAGCAGTATCTGAGAACTTGTCACAAATGCAAATTCTAGGGCCAACCCCAGAACCAGGAAATCAGAAACTCTGGGGCAGGGGCCAGACGTCTTTGTTTTCACAAGCCCTCCAGGTGATTTCCAAGGCACTGTGAAGTCTAAGAAAAACTGCTCAAGGCAGACACCCAAAAAACAATTCTATTGGCAGGTGCAGCTGGCTCCCATTGTTCCATGTGTGCCTCTCTTTTAATTCCAAAAATTGCATATGAACTTAAGGTTATCTAATTTTACTAATAAGAAAAAATCCTAGATTGGTGCTAATGCCAAATGACTGACCTTGGCTTGTCCCCAAGCCTCCATTTCCTTGCGCCCTCTCATAAGTGTTTAACTTCTGAGGAAGACAAGTGACGACAAAACTTTAAATACCAATGAAGCCATATTAATAGTTGCTCAATCATACTTCTAAGACTGAGCATTAAAACATAGCTCATGTACATTGCTTTCCAGATATCTATGAGTAGCTTGTAAAGTTATGAAGATTTAACTTTATAGATAAAATGTAAATAACTTGTTTCCTTTAAATTTGGGGCTTCACCTTTGGAATTTCACAGTGTGCTAAGATTTCAGTGTGCTCAGAGGTCTTTTTGCAAGATGAATGTTATTAAGTAACTTATTTATAAAAGTATTACAATAATGCCGAATTTGAATTTTATTGCTAATTTAACTTACAAAGATTTTTCTATGCATCAAATGTAACTTACTGGTACTAAACTTAATTTAATATTTACTCTATAACCAAATGAAATATATTTAAAATATATTGAATATTTTATATCTTGACAAAATTACAATATTGTAATGTACTAATATTTCTGTAATTATAGCTAAAATATTTTATTGTATTGTCTAATAATAAAATTGAAAAAATTATAGCTGGTCTTATTTTTTTCAAAAAGGAAATAAATTTAATTTTTTTGAATCGCAAAAATATATGTTCACTATAAAACAGGGGTTCCCAACCCCTGGGCCGCAGACTGGGACCAGTCCACAGCCTGTTAGGAACTGGGCCACTCAGGAGGTGAGAGGCTGGTGAGCCAGCAAAGCTCCCCACCTGTATTTGTGGCCACTCCCCAGTGATGGCATCACCACCTCAGCTCCACCTCAGATCATCAGGCATTAGATTCTTATAAGAGCCCTGGTCCCTGGTGCCAAAAAGTTGGGGACCGCTGCTGTAAAAAAAGACAATACGGAAGTTATGAAGAATATAAAAATTGTCATGCTCTAACCTTCCACACTCACCCAAGATAATTAAGTATATATCTTTATTATATACATAATATATACTTCTGAATTTTTCCTGTAAATATTTTTAAACAAAAATGCAATAAAAACACAATTTTGTAACCAATTTTTTTTTTTAAGTTTAACATACTGTGGACTTATTTTCATATCAGAAGATAAGAGGTAATCATTATTTGCATGGATTTACTACATAAGTCAATGAATCCCCAATTGATGGACACTTAATTTAGTTTTATTAAGGACATATTATGCATATTTCACATCTCTTCAATTATTTCCTCAAGATAAATCTCTGAAAGGGAAACTGTAGAATCAAAGGACTCACAATTTTAGGACTCACAAAATGCTCTCCAGGAAGGCTGTTAGAATTTCCAGCCACATCAGTGATGGAATGAAAATCCCCATCTCTTTATGCTTTTCCCAGTGCTAGATATTGCTGTTCTTTTACAGTTTTGCCTATCTCGTTTTAATTTACATTTTGCTCATTATCAGTGAGGCTGACCATTGTCACTTTTAATTTTTTTTTAATTAGTATTTTTTATTAGGGCTTATTTTTGTTTTCCGGTGAAGAGCCTAATCACATTTTTGCTCACTTTCTACTGAGGTCTTGAAGGAGTTTTTACAAATCGATAAGAAAACATATAGATTACAGAAATTATGGGTTATGTATTTCAATTAAATGTTTCCCATTTATAATATAAATACTCCTCATTTAAGAAAAAATATTCATAAAATTTCAAATGTAGAGAATTGGTAAAGAATATTTTGAATATGAAATCTCGTAATTAAGGAACTTACAGGCTACGTTGAATGGCAATAAAGATATAATCAAAGGAAGAAACAGAATGAACGGTGATCCTAGGTAATAATTCTAAGACCAACAAAATTGTTGCCCCAATATTTTAGAACTATTCTCATAATTTGACCAAAAATCTAGTTTGAAAACATTTTGAGTCAAAAAATGTACTAATACATTCTGATGAACTTATTTTTACTGCTATCAAGTAGAAGGAATGCTGTATCTGAGCTCATTCTCTCTACTTAGAAGCCTGTTTGGAAAGTAAAATCTTGATCAGTCTCTAATGGATTCTTAGCAACCTAGTGACAGGGCAAATGCAGAACATGAAGAGTACCTAATTCGCCACCTCATCCCAATCCCAGCTCTGCCTACTGGAAACTAAGAGACAACCAAACACAGAGGAAAAAGTGATTTTGAATGACCAGGCTAAATTTAAACCTTCAGATAAATATGACCCTCTCTTGGTTTTTGTAAACTCTATGGTGTTTCTAAAAATTGCTGACATTGCTCAAAAACCTTTTGGAACTATTGCTTTAGAATTACCTTCAATTCCAAAATTTATCAGCCAAACAAGGAAATAAGTCTACAAGATCTACAACATGCTAAATATGTTTACCTCCATGGTACATATCCAGGTGAGATATAGACCGTGGTCTCAAACACAGAACTTATAACCTGGTAGGGGAAAATAAGCCAAATACGAAGATAATTAGAATATTGGATAGAATGTGATAAGTACTATAAGAGGTGAAAGATAGTGATTCAAACATTGGAGGCCTCGGGAAATAATTCATAAAACATGGGGCACTTTAGTCTATTAAGGTAGTTAGGATTTCACAAAGAAGGTGGTCAGAGGCAGAATGACATGCTAGGTGGCAGGAATAGCACTGTTAGAAAAGCAATCTCAGAGAAAAATTAATGTTCAAGAATATATACATATGTATCTCATATACCACACATGTAAACAGTAGCACAGTAGGAGGTAAGGGCCATTTTAGGTAGGGTGTAGAACACCAGGTTAAACTTGAATTTCATTGGTTGCTACCAGAGATCCATTGAAGATTTTGAGCAAAAAAGTAGAATGATCATATAAACAGTACCCTGAAAGATCCAGTATTTTATATCCTGCTCTTGCTAGGCTCTTTCATAGTTTTAAGGTTTTCGGGAGTAGCACAGTAGGAGGTAAGGGCCATTTTAGGTAGGGTGTAGAACACCAGGTTAAACTTGAATTTCATTGGTTGCTACCAGAGATCCATTGAAGATTTTGAGCAAAAAAGTAGAATGATCATATAAACAGTACCCTGAAAGATCCAGTATTTTATATCCTGCTCTTGCTAGGCTCTTTCATAGTTTTAAGGTTTTCGGGCGGGGGGGGGGGTTGTTTGTTTTTTTCATTTATTGAATTGCTGTTATGGACTTTAGGATTTGTAAGACCATCAGTTCTTTCTAAATGTGGGGCTTCAAATTTGGGGTATCACAATTTGTAAAAATAGATTCCTTGTGGGTCCAATGTCTAGGAAGAATTAGAGAAAGAAAAAGATTAGAGATAGCGAGGCCAGTTAAAAGGGTTAACAACCCAGATGATGTGTAACAGTCTAGCAGTGGGAACAAAAAATACAGAGAAAGTAGACAGACATTGAGGTGGGGCACTTTAAAGGACAGGGGACTTGGAAGACAGTAAAAGATGACTTTGGAATTTTGAACCTTGGCGACTTGAAAAAAATAATCTTTCCATTAACTGAAAAAGGAAATTTAGGAGAAGGTGTCTGGACTGGGTTGAAGGAGAAAATTTGAGTTTGAAACCCTGTTGGGACCAAAGCTCCAATGGGACACTTAGGAAGAACTGGCTAGAACTACCGTGACAGGATGAGACTAAACTGATGTAATTTATCTAGGTTTCTATGCCATCTTTTCTCACAAAAGATCTAAGGCAACTGTGGGGTGAAAAGATAGTGATTCGTTGAATCATAAACAGCAATGGCCGCATTAATGATGGAATAGAAGACCCAGTATGCAGCTTTATCACAAAATACAAGGGAGCAGTTTCCAGGTATGGGAGGAAAAAAGCTTTTTTTTTTTAAACACCTATCACAAGCGTTCAGTGCTTTCATGTACCACACTGTTTCATTTAACAAAATCAAATGATTCTGGAAGCTTAAGGGTGATCAGGATGAAGGAAAAAGACTTTGGATTAATAACTGGATTACAATAGTCAATGTAAGAAATGTCCAAATCTGTAGAGAATTTTTATGAGTTTATCTGAGCCAAACTGACAACATATGCCGGGGAGCAAGATCTCAAATGCTCCAGACAGCAACAGTTTACAGTTTTCTTTTAATCATTTGAAATTAAGCAGTGAACATAAGGAAGATTACACTGAGATGAGAAAAAGTGGGGATTGGATTATAGGATAGTTACCAAGATTATATGTTTTCTTGAGAGTGGTAATGGCTTATTTCAAAAGTATATTAACCGAGATGCACAGAAATAATGGACAGACCTCGTTTAAGCCAAAGATAAAATCTTTTACTAAAAGTTATATGCCTGGGTAGTGACTGCTCACCATGACCTACCCAGTTAAGAATTTCTGATCAGATCATCCCATGCGGTTACTTTCCACAGAACTCCTTTTGTTGTCCACACAATCTTTATTTAAAAGTTTGTTCTTCTTGGAGGAGGGGACAGGAGTAAAACCAAATTGCAACTAATTAGAGGTGAAAGGGCACTCGTGGAAGTAGTGGGGTCTTCCTTACCAAAGGTTTTGCCCATAGATGGCTTACCTAGTTAGGTCCCTATCTTCTCCCCAAAAGCTTGGTTTGGAATGACTGATCAGTCCTAAAATACATCTATTCTTAAATAACAATATGCCACTATTAAGAACGGACCCCGAAATGCCATTCTCAGTGGGCCTCACAAAATATTGTGAATGGTAACATCTCTGGAGTATTTTGAGAGTCTAGGGAAGAACAGACTCTCCTAATATGTTTTGTTCAGTTGTTAAAATAAGGTCATACAAAGCATTCCGTCCCAATGATGGATGGTGGACAAGATACTCATCCCCCCACCCCCTCCACCACCCCAGAAAGTTAGCAGTCAGATGGTGAGATCCATGGAGAGATGGTTAGATCCAGGGAGAGCTTTCGGGAGCTTAACAAGACTGCTAACTGCAGTGCAACCTAACTTCCAGAATTCTCGACCTGGAGGATGAGTGGCGCCAGTCAGAGCAGGGGTCACTGTAGAGGAGGACATGTGAGCGCTAGAGAGCTTAAAGAGTCATCGAAGTTCGTGTTTAAGTATCACCCGCAGTGCTGATGAAATCAGCAGATCCTAGGCCTCAAACCAGAGATTTTGATGCAGGTAGTCCGGAAAACTAGCCATGTTAACTGGCTTCGAAGGTTTACTTGCAAACAAGCTGTGCTGAAAGATTCCGAGCTCTACTAAGTATACGTGCGGACCCAAAACGTCCGGTGTAACGCTGCTTCTTGCGGTTCGTGCACAGCAACGAGTCCCGGGACCGCCGCGGCGCAGCCCCCGAGCCCGTGCGTGAGTCTCGCTTCCGCCCTCCCGCGTCACGTGACCGCCGACCTGCCTCAGCTACGGGTCCTGGGAGCGGCCATCCCGGGCCGTTCTCGCGTCTCTCCCGGCCCGCTGCGGGCCGCTCCGGCCGGTGTTTTGCCCGGGCGCCTCCGTGCGCTCGGCCAACGGCCTCCGAGAGCGCCCGCCCCAGCGCCCCGGGAGCCGGCGGGCGGCGGCCCTCGCTGGAGACCCTCCAGCGGGCCCAGAGGTGAGTGCTGGCGTCTTCCCGACCCGGGACCGGCGGCCCGGCCCCGCGATGTGAGCCTCTGGCCAACCGAGGGACCTGCGGCGGCCCTGGGGCGTCCGTGGTGTCTCCCTGGCCAGGGTCCCGACCCCCGGGCTTCTCGTCCTCAACCCTGGCCTTCTTCCCCAAGCCCCTCCCCAGGGCCTTGCGGCCCTTCCTCAGTCCCTCAGTCCCTGGGGAGGAGCTGCAAGGGAGAGCAGCGTCCTGTCCTGCAGACGTCTGCGGGCTAGCCTCGCCGCCCTGTCCCTTATTGTCGATAAATTTGGACTTTTTCTTCTAGAAAGTGGTTTGGGGGTTGGGAACCACTAGGGGAGCCCTGAGCTTGAATGCGGCGCTTTGCTGGTCGTCTTCCCCCTTCTCTCGCTGCCCAGGCCTTGGCGTCTGTTAAGTATGACCTTGAACCAGGCATCTGCCGTCTTTAAAAGTAGCTTTTTGTTTGTATTTTTTACTTTGTGGAAAGTACATGTTCGAAAAGAAAGGCCAGTTGGCAGCCTGGGCATCCGCGGGAGGCCTAGGTCGGCCCAGCCCGCGAGCGTCCTTGCTCGCAGGTGCGGATGCCGGGAGATGCTCCGTGGATTTCCTGCCAGGGCCTGGATGCAGGAGGAGAGCTCGAGTTCCCGGTCCGCCGAGCCCCCGACCTTGGTCTGCTGCACGAATCCTCATTCTAAAATAGAGGAAAGCACCCAGCTGCGTCCTACAATATTAGAGCAAGTGGCATTCTCTCCAGGGAGAACCCTTTCAACAGCGGAGGCGGCTTTTAATTGCAGATCGGAAAAGCCTGAGGCCCTTGTTCCTTGTTCCCAGATACAGAAACAGTTACAACCAGGCCTCCCATCCACTGAGAGACTTTAGACTTTAACTGAGGGACCTTGAATGTTTTCTCTTCCTAGATGAAAAACATTTGTTTCTGTGTCAATTTCGTTAGCTAATGAGATCACAAAGGAAAAACCCTTAGGAAAATGGATTTGGAAAAATTAGAACGATTTAGTTGTACTCAGTGGTCTTTTCCCACGTAATTAAATTATATGAAGACCAGTGGTCTTTTGGTTTCAAAGCCTTGTGAATCGGTTTTGCTAGTCTTTCCAAAAGGACATTGTGTGTTCTGTCCCTTCCTGTCTGATAGGGCCGCCTCATCTTAGGATGACAAAGTTTAGCTGTTACTCTCCTTCCTTCTGCTGTTCAAACTTTGTTTTCTTTTGGATTCATAACTTTATTTTGAAATTTGATAGTTGATGTTTTTCCAAGTTTTCAGTATCTTTTCTTTAGAAAAACTACAGTTATTCCTGGATCTCTACGTACCCTGATTTTCTATTACACACATTCTTTTACTTGCTTATAAAGAGAACTGAAACAGGGCGACCTAGAGAAAAACCTTGAACTTGGTACACATAATAATAGGTGCTAAAGAACCAGACATTTTTGTTTGTAATTTGAGACTTACTAAAAATCTTTGTAACCACAATCAATTTGATCCAAGTTGTTTCTGTGACTTACTAGGCTTTTTCTCTGGGTCCCAGTGTTCTAATATAGAAAACGAGAAAGTCAGGCTTGAAACATTCTGTCCCCACATTGGGACACATTCCATGAGTGGGATGTGACTTGACTCTAGGTGGTGTATGGATAGAGGTTTTTTGTAATAGTTTTTGTTAATGTGTATTTAGCCTGTGATTTAAGGTAGTAGTATAAAATGTCCTTTTAAAATACATTTATTTAAGATTTTTTAAAAGTTGAATTAAAGAAAAGATTAAGTGTAGCTGAGAGTAAAAGTACTGTGCGAATATAGGAAAGACCATGAAGTTGGTAAGTTAATGATATTTGGGAACCACTGGGCTTAGAAAGTAGAGATTTCCATTCACCTGTGATTTTAAGATGGGTTTTATCTCCTTAGTTATATAACAGAATCAGTACTGGTTACCTAGTAGATTGTGACAAAACTTCTGGAATTAATATCTTAATTCCAAATGGGAAGTTTATTTTTATTGCCAAAAGAGATTACCAAAAAATGCCTTGGTCTAATGAGGAAGGAAAAAAATATAGATTTCGAACTATTTTGCTTATGCAGAAACCTAGCAATTGAGACAATTCAGTGTTAAATCTTAGTAGAAAGCTCCATTTACTTTTTAAATTTAAGTAGCTCAGATTGGCTATAGTAGTATTTGGCTTTGTTCAGAAATGGTCTTTTCACTGGCCACCTTTGTGATCTACGTCTGTGATGCTTTACAAACCTTAGAGAGTCTCATAAGATAAGATGTTGCTATAGGATAAAATGTTGAGACCCGTGGGCCGTACTAGTGGAAGGTTAATAAGACTGAATGAAATTCAGTAAATGGAGTGTGGAGAATCACACATTTCAGGGAGATAAAGTTTTAGCAATTTGCTCCCCTCATTTATTATTATAAAATTTCAATTTGTTATATTCCAAGATAATAATCCTCTTGAGCTATCTCTTTTCAGCGTTATTTCTAAATATAAGCTTTTACTGTGCTTCAGATACACAGATGTGTAGGAAGAGTCTCATCTAGAATGATGTACAAAAATTGATAGTGGAGGTTGCCTGTGGGGCCCTGAGTGGTTAGAGGATAGGATATGATGGGACACTTTATTATCTCTGTATGTTCTTGTGTACTTTGTACCGTGTGCACATATTACTAGTTTAAATTAAAAACTGCGTGAAATTGTGAATGAAATTAAATACTGAATGAACTAGCTAACTGAAAATTTAGCCAATGCATTCGTTTCTTTTTAATATATTTGTGGATATATCTATGTATACTTGTATATATATACATAAGTGTTAAGATTCTCTTGAACTTATCTATTTTTCATTTGCTACATTTTTCTAAGTTCAGATCAGAAATGATGAGTTTTTTACCTTGCATTAAGAAATGAATGGTTGTAAGGCCCTGTCTGTGAGACTAAACAGGGTGGTAAGCTTATTAATTTTTTTCTTTATTTTATTGAGCTTTTTAAATGTAAGATTGTGTATCTTCAATGACTTTTATCATTTGGAGGATTTCCAGCAATGAATTTCTAATATGATATCATCTAGTTTCTCAATTAGCTCCTGTTTTTCTCCTCCAGGGACAAAAGTGGCTCTAAATCCAGCACGTGCACATTGAAGCAAGTTAAAGGATTTACTATGACGCACAGAAGCAGATTAGTGCCCAATAGCAAGTAGTAGTTGGTACACGTTTGTGAGTAAAAAATTTCTCTTTTGGCTCTGTTTTCTTAGTCTTTAAACCACCTGCATGTCAAATCCTTGAAATTCACACATTTTAGTGACAGATAAAAGAAGCAAGTTAGCACTTTTAATCAACCAGTGTCCCTCAGCAATCTCTAAGAACTCTGGAATTCAACCTGTAATTCATCTCTGTGACATGGAGTTTGAGAAATATCCCAGCTATGACTTAAAATTATACCGTCCTTAATTTTTTATTGCCCTTGATATCTTTTGCTGAAAATTTAGTATGGTTTGATTTTTGAAGTTATTTCTTTTTAAAGAAAAGACTACTACTATTACATCAATTTTTTAGGCTACCTCAGATGCATTTACTTTTGCCCTTTACATTCTCTTCATTTCTTCATTTGTACTGAGTCAAAAAAAGAAGAGGATTTTTTTCCCCTTCAGAATATAATGAGTAGAGGAATTTTATGGCAAATTTTTTTTTTCTAATCTGACTTCACATTCGTGTATACATTTGATTAGCTTTCATTTGTCGGCAAAATCATAAAACAGTGGCTGTGCTTAAATTTATCTTTACGAATTTTGAGATATAGAATAACTCTTTTTTAGGAGACATTTGAAAAATAGTTTCTCAGACCAAGCCCCAAGCCTTGCTTTAAATCCAGAAATAATCTTAAGTAGACATTTACTTTTATTCATAGTTTTCTTATAAAATGAATTGTTGAAATACTGATTTTTATTCTTTCTTTTTTACAGCTGGAAAGCAGTGTCCGTGTTGTTATGTACACCTCCAAAAAAGTTCAGATCTGTAGGGGAATTGTTGTGTAAACTAAACTGAACTACAGGGTAGCAGTATTTTAATAGCTATTATAGACGTGTATTTACTGTATTAAAAATGAGTAAAAGAAAAAGCAGTGACACACCAATAGGAAGGTCAGTGACATTTTATTCAGTTGAGCTAGTATTATAGGCTTGAGAGATAGTGGCTTCAAAGCTCATTGCACTGGGCTAATCATGCTCTTTTACATTTTTATCAGCATTTTGTATTTGGGGGCAACATCCTAGTGCATCTCCCTAGAGCATGGATCCTTCTCTATTTTAGAAGGTTACTCAATGCATCCGTATCTCCTTAAAGGCAGCATGTCGTGCTTTTTAAAAATATACATGTAAATATGATATTAAATACAAATTAACAATGCGAAACTTTCAGTTCCTCAGAATGAATGTATACATTAAGGATTTATCAGTACATATGCTACATTTGGTATTCATTGCATCTCAATCAGATATACATTCAGCAAGAGAGGTTTTAATTTGTATTTGTGATTTTCGGGGGGTTGCATCTTTTTCAGTAAATTTGAATTAATCTAATTTGCCTTATACATCTGATTTTCATCCTTAAAAGGCTTTATTTTTTTGTGTGCATGGCAGCAGTTTCAAATTTCATTTTTATAACGTCCTAGCCGCTTTCCCTAAAGTAATTGATTAGGAAATTTT
>NW_006431920.1:4160368-4167650 GCF_000325575.1 Pteropus alecto | reverse complement strand
GCATGTATTTGTGTTGTGGTTAATTTTCGAAATTTGCTCCTAAGCAATATTCTCAAGGTGCAGTTTTACCTGGTAAGGGAGAAGCCATTATATTGAGGAAGACATTTTCTTCAGTGTTTTATTTTTCCTTTGTATGTGTCCAGCATTCATGAATGAGAAGTCTCCTTTTGTTCTTTCTCTGAGTTATTGTCTTCTAACTTCACTACATAAAGAAGGCTGACACTTAACACTCAGTCACCCTGCCTTTAATTTTTTTTGCCCACAGAGTGAGTGGGACAGCGTTTCCTTCTCCCTCTGCTGCTGAGATGGCGGAAATCAGTCGAATACAGTATGAAATGGAATACACTGAAGGTATTAGTCAGCGAATGAGGGTCCCAGAAAAATTAAAGGTCGCGCCACCAAATGCTGACCTGGAACAAGAATTCCAAGAAGGAGTTCCCAATGCGAGTGTGATTATGCAGGTTCCAGAGAGGATTGTCGTAGCAGGTATTTTACATTTGGTTATGAAGGTGCCTGGTATATCGTTGTTTTAAATATTTTAGACTTCTGGGTTTTTCAAAATACTATTCTAAAAAGGGTTGGGAAATACAACTTTACATTTTTTTCAAATTGTATTTTCATTACAATAGTCTGAAATTTCAAACAGTACTTTAAAATAATCAGATATAATTTACATAAAACGTATATAATTATAGCTTGATGAGTTTTGACAAATGTATACACCCATGGAGCCTCCACCACTGTCCAGATACAGAATATATTCATTACCCCAGAAGATCCCCTTGTGCCCCATCTCAGTCCCTACCTCTCAATTCCAGGTCTCCATAATCTCCTCTCTATAAATGGCATGATACAGTCTATACTCAGGTCTGTCTTCATTTGCTTAGTGCAGTGTTTTTGAGATTCTTTTATGTTGTTGCTTATATCAGTTATTCATTCCATTTTATTACTGAGTAATATTCCACTGTGTGGATATACCACAATTTGTTTATCTGTTTACCTGTCGATGGACATTTGGGTTGTTTCCTGTTTGGGACTATTCAGAGTCAAACTGCTTTGAATATTCATTTACAAGTCTTCGTGAGGACATGTGTTTTTATATCTCCAGGAGTTGAATTGCTAGTTCACGTTATAAGTTATGTTTAACTTGATAAAAAGACGTCGAGCTGTGTTTGAAATAGCTTGTACTCTGTCATTGTCCCATCAGTGATGTACGAGAGTTTCAGTTGCTCCACATCCTTGTCAGCACTTTGTCTTTTTAACTGTAGCCATTCTAGTGGGTGTGTAGTGGCAAATGCATGTTAATAACAGCGCTAGCTTTTTAAAACTTGCCTTTTTATTTTTTGACTCACAGGAAATAATGAAGACATTCCATTTTCAAGACCAGCAGATCTCGACATCATTCAGTCAACTTCGTTTAAACCTCTGGCACTAAAAACACCACCTCGTGTACTTACGCTAAGTGAAAGACCACTAGATTTTCTGGATTTAGAAAGACCTCCTCCAACTCCTCAAAATGAAGAAGTATGTAGAGTTTTAACATCAACTGAATTTGAAATAATATAGACAAAAGCAAAAGTTTATTAAAGAGGAGTTAAGAGGCTATAAATCATATTGTTAGCAATATGTAATGAAAGCCTTCTGCATGGACCCTTGATTCCTTTAAATTCTGGCTTATGGATACCCCAAATAAGATATTCTGCTATGTTTTGTAATTTAAATATTATGTTTCAGGAAAAAAACTTGTGGAAATCATGAACTAGGTGCTATACCGTAAGCAATACAGAAAAAGTTGGGAAGTTTAGCGTGGGAGAAAATTAGTGCATCAGTGTTATAAAAAGAATCTGACAAACAGGGCAAAGGAAGTGCTTTTTTCTCATGACACTGCCCGTTCTCACTGCGTGCTGGGAAGTTTCTGCCGAGTTACTGTACCGTGTAACATCATTAATAGTCTTGTTGACCCGAATATGGCGGTCTGGACTAGTAAGTAAGGTGTTAGTAGCAGAGGTCACATTTCGTCTCTCTGATGATTTCTGTAGTTGCAACTTTTTCATTATAGCTTCTGAAATTTTGTATCATAGTCAGGCTTGTAGGAGACAATGTGCAAACGTCCGTTTTTATTGATGATGAAACTGCCTATGTCTCTTTTCACATGGTCCTTTCCAAAGAGAGTAAAGGACCCAGAGAGCGTAGGGAAGTGCAGCTTCCCAGCGCCAGGTGTGGCCTCTTCCTAAGTTGGAGGTTTCTGCTGAGTTAACAGAAAAAAATATACTGACGGGTACTAGTCTGGACATTCTAGATATTTGCTTGGTGAAAAGCACTGAATTCAAGTGTTCACATGGTGAAAAGGCACTAAGATACTTGCAGAATTATATTTATTTAACAAACACTTTTTGGGGCTTTCGTGTAAGGCAGACACTACGCTGGTGGAGACAGTTCTTGCATAGTGGTATGAGTGCAGGAAAGACACCCAAACACAGAAGTTACAAAGTTCTTTAATATCTGGGAATAATGAAGGTTATGAAGATCATAAGACAAAAGCTATCACAGCATACTCCCAGTTAAAGACCCAGCTTCCCAGCTCCCCAAAGTTCCCGCGGGGAATCACAGATGTGAATAGTATGGTCTTGGAGTGAGGATTCAGCCTTTGGGATTCTTTTAGTTTTTCTTTTGATCTTTCTGCTTCCATTGTTTTAGACACTTATGCCTGCCTGGTATGAAGAACCGATGGAAAACAAGCCAAGCACTTTCCTGAGTGATTAAGACTGAGTGAGGAAAAAGTTTATGAGGATTACCCTCAGGAGACCTAGGCTTTAAGCCTAGATGGGGTTTACTCCTTCAGTAAATGTGCTATTTAGTCAAACGTGATAAATGCCCAAATATGAGACACTGCGGTGAAAAACTTAGGCTTAAAATTAGATCGAATTTTGAAGGCCTACTTTGCTACTTAGTAACTAACCACATAACTTCGGGCAAGTTATTTAACAATTCCAGTGCTCAAAGAGAAAATGAAGATAAAAATAATGCCAAGCGCATAAAATTATTTTGAGAATTAAGGGTAAGAATGCATGTGGTGTGTTTAGCATGTGTTCTAATTTACATTAAAAGCACAATGTGTGTAAATATTATTACGAAAGTTAAAATCCTATGGCAGGAGCCAGATCCTGAGATGCAGAGACGAGTTTCTGAGATGAGTACCAGCTGCCTATTGAAAGGAAGCAACTATGATGATCTGTACTTCACATCCAAGAAGGGTCAGGGGGCCTTCGAGTAGCAGTCAGCCAATGAGCAGAGATGGGAAAGGAACCAGAATTCTAGTAGCTTTTAGAAAACGAATTGAGATAGAAGGGCAGTAAGGCCCTGTGTGCCGATAACATTGCTGATTCATTCAGATGTTACTCAGAATCTATCAAGTGAGACCCCCCGAACCATTTACTCTGTGGCAGTCATTTTACAGCATATTCAAGGTTTCTCAGCCTCAGCACTATTGACATATTGGAGTGGATCATCCTTTGTTGTGAAGGCTGTCGTTTTGCACTGTAGAACATTTAGCAGCATTTTTGATTTCTGTCTACTAGATACCAGTAGCATCCTCTAAGTCATAAAAAATCAAACAGGTCTCTAATAGCCAAAAGGTAGAAATGATCCAAATGTCCATCAAGTGATGAATAGATGAGCAAAATGTGGTATATCCTCATAGTCAATATTTTTCAGCTATAATAAGGAATGTACTTGCACAGGCTCCAACATGGATGAATCCTGAAAACATTATGCCAGGTCAAAGAAGCTTGACAGAAAACGCCATTTACATGATTCCACTTACTTGAAATATCCAGAATAGGCAAAACCACAGAGTTAGAAAGCAGATTACTGGTTGCCAGGGGTTTAGGGGAGAGGGGAGTTGGGAGTGACTGCTAAATCCCAGTGCCTAAGACAGCCATGAAACAGTGGCTGCACTTTTTATTCTGCTCATGAATTCTGTGGGTTAGGAATTTGCAGCAGGCATAATGGGGAAAACTTGTTTTGCTTCTACAATACATGGGCCTAAGCTAGGAAGTCTCAAAGACTAGGGCCGATTCGACAGCTTGAGGCTGCAGTCATCTGAAGGCCTCGTCACTCACATGTCAGTTGATCCTAGCTGTTGTCTGGGACCTCAGCTGCTGTACCTACCCATTGTCTTTCCGTGTGGCTGCTTGGGCTTCTTCACATTTTGGTGCCATTTTTCCTAACATGAACAATCTGGATAAAAAAGGCAGAAACTGTATTGTTTATGACCAAACCTTGTAAGTCACATTGCATCATCCCTGCAGTCACCAGCCCACCCAATGTCAAGGGAAGGCAACAGAGAGCCCACCCCAAGTGGAAAGAGGCCGATGATATCTTTGTAAGAAGAACATGCAAGATAAGAGGCTGTGGCTCTTTCTGGAATGCCAAAAACCTTTAAGCTAGAAAGGCTGTTTTTTTAGTCCAGTTTTCAGCTATTCAACCAAATCTGAATTCGTTTAACACCAGAAGCCAGAAACATTTATTTGTAATATAAATACATCCCATTTCCCATAGTATATGTGCCTTTAAAACCTGTTGGGAATTGTTCTTTAGTAAAAGTATATTACATAAATTATAATAAAAATATTTATAGAAGACTGTACCACAGAAGATTGATACTTTAAAAGAAACCAGAAGGAAACTTTGTCATAAAGTAAGCATTCCTAGGTTTATCTGCATTATAATAAGTAGAGTTTTTTAAACATGTGTATCTATAATGTACATGCCTAGCAGCCATTCTTCGTACATTTTGTGAGTGTCCCTGAATTAAGGTTCTTTTGATGCTAAACAGCTCCTAGGCTACTAAGAGTGTTTTCTGTTCCTTTTCTTTGCACCTGACAGGTCCGTGCAGTCGGCAGGCTAAAAAGAGAGCGTTCTATGAGTGAAAACGCTGTTCGCCAAAACGGACAGCTGGTCAGGACTGACTCCCTGTGAGTAGAGCCACGGAATGTCGTGCCTCCTTCATTAGTGTTCTCCACATATTATCCGTCTCTTCTTTTTCTAAATAATTTACTTTTTTTTTTTTTTTACTTCCAAATTTGTTTTTAAAAAAGGAGGAAGACGTGGATGTATGTTTTAGGCCTAAGATCCTGAGAAAAAAGTAAATAATTTACTCCTAGTAGTGTATGAAATCTGTTTTGCATTTACATCAATTTTACATATTTGCAATACTTAAAACCTGACCATTCTGTTAGTTGCGAGGATTTTTCAATAGCATTATCTTCTGTGTATTGGGTAGTCTTCTGTAAGTCTGATTTGCTTATTTGAGAACTCTTCCATAAAGTATACTTAAAAAAATTGATAAATATAACTGCTCAGTTCTGTACATTCTTCAAAACTGTTTATGTAGCATGTAGGTTAAAAAAACAAAAGGAAAACATTTTATTTAAGGAAATATCTATTTTCAAGTTACTCAACTTATCACAAGATTGTGACTTAGCCCTTTTCAGCTCTGCTTCTAATGAGCTGTGCTAAACAATGTAGCATAGGCAACTGGGGCTTTTTTTTTTTTTTTTTTTAACTTTCTAGGGTTATTTTTTTAGCTCTCTGCCTACTGAGTCATTGAATTATTAGATCCCTTTCATTTTCCAAAAATACAAGTATATTGTTTAAATGACTATCTGTTTAAGCCATTCTTTCTTATTTGGTTATATTATCATACCCTGATCTTAAAGTGCCCCCACTATAAGATGTTTTGGGTCAGGCAAGTGCTTTTTGTTATTTTATTAAAAGTAACGAGTTTTTACAAATAAAATAGCCTTTTAAAAACTGGTCAGAATTTTAAGTCTCAAAGTCATTGGTGATTGTGGCTTTTATAAATGGATGATGTAGATAGTTGATGTAAATTAATATTCCTCATTAAATTGTTGATCGGTTATAAAATCATTTATCATTAACCACATTTGATGCCAAGTATTATGCTGGCTTCTGAGAACTGCAAAAGAATTAGATGTAGAGCTGTTTGTAAAGCTTGCAAATTTAGATATTTGCAAAGTAATGAGATCACAGTATAATTAGACCATTTATACTAAACCATATCAAGTTCTAGTTTGGACCTGACTGAAGTGTATAGGGATGCAGGAGGGGCTTGATGGATGTCGAGTCTCCCTTCTCTCGTGTTAGGTGCAAAGGAGACTGTAACTCCTCTAATTTCTCAAGGAACCTTGAAATGCCCCCTAACATAGTTATAATTATCCTTTAGGGTTGTACAGGAAGATAGTAAGATGAAATTAATATATATCTCCTTCAGGGAAGATTTACTTGAAGTGTTCAGCCATTATTAATATGTAATTTTTTATGATACCTGTATGTGTCCATAAAGGTATCTGGTTGGCAGTGATGTCAGCCAGCCCATGAAATCATTTTCTAGAATATTTCGAGGTGTATTTTACAAATGGTGAAAAGCTATATAGTTTATGGCTAAGGTAGCTTCTTTATGTTTCAGATCCTCTGAGAATGATTAAACATAACCTAAGAGCTTTCGTTATTTTCTATTTGTAATACTTTTTAAGGCAGCAAAGACTTTTAATAAACTCTTCTGTTACCTAAAGATACGGCTTATTTAGGTCTTTAATTACCTTGAAATTTCACATTAGTGAAATAAAACAACTATTCTAACAGCATCACTTTTTTTTTCCTCACGAAGTATATATTATTGATAGCTGAGTTCAGTTAGAAAGGAAACAACTCTATTACGTATAAAAACTAACCTGCTATATGATTTAGAGTAGATGTTTAGTTCATAGATACTTTTGCAGTTACCAATAACATAAGTTTCTCACAACAGAAAAGATTAAGAGTTAACTAATATTCGATTCCTTTTTTTCTTTAAGTTGCCTTAGTGGCATTTTCTAGATGTTTAATAAAACTGAAAATCTCATGTTTTCTTTTTTGGTAGTAAAAATAACATGAATATATAACTATATTTTAACAGCGAAATGCTTACATTACTTAGCTATGCTCTTTGTTACGACAGTTAACGTATGTTACCATGTCATGGTAAGATACTTAACCATCTTTTTGTTAATGATATAACCTTGATTTTTCTTCTCCTACCATTATTAATTTTATACTTTATACTTGAATTCATCTTTAAGCATCTACATTTAATTAACTTTAGGAATTTCATATAATGAACTTATATAATGTGTGTTCAATGTTGGTAATATGGTAAGGAAGAAACTAATGACATAGCCATGTTTTACCTCTACTAAAGTAATTATTAAACTTGCTGTCT
>NW_006431920.1:4090967-4160356 GCF_000325575.1 Pteropus alecto | reverse complement strand
TTTAGTCTTTTCTTTGTGATGTGAGATAAATTATGTGTCAATGTGCATGAACCTTTGCCTGCCTTTGCTTTTATTCCTTGGCTTTAAGAATAGAAGTACATATGGATATAAGAGTAAGAGCACTGGCCTTTGTTTTCCTAATTACTTTCAAGAGACAGTAGGATTAATTATGGTCAGCTATGGTTACAAATATGAATTCTGACCAGTAGAATCGTATCTAGCTTTTTCTATGTGTTATAAAAGCTGAATATGTAAAAGAAGCATAATTATTATTTAAGGTGGCACAGATCAGATTCTGCCCCAAGAAATAAAATTTCAAGGTTCCAGGCACCGATTTCTGCACCGGAGTACACGTAAGATTTTATCTGCTATGCTTTTCACAAGTAGGAGTTGTTTTTATTTTGCAGGCTCATGTTTTACTAATATTTCACCAGGTGATTGGCATATAATATACTAATTCTCTTACTGTTTGGCCTTTTAGTACCCCTGTTTCAGGATTCTCAAACTGTCATCATACACTTTGTTAAGGAGAAAAGTAACTAGACCAACTAAGGAAGTTATTATGACTTTGAGTGTAATGGTGAAAGTAAAATGGAATAATTTACACTAAGGACCAAGCATCCTTATCCATTTTCTTTACTTTGCCTCGGCTGACATGTTAGTTCCTCACAGATTCAACTCTAACCAGGTTCAGTGATCTCAGTCTTACTTTAAATTTTATTTACCACAAAATCTTTTCTTGTTTTATTTTGACCCAGAAGGAGACTGTATAGTGTGTGGTTTGTCACTGACTTTTTTTTTTTAGTTTCGTAGATTAAAATTATGCCTGGAAAACTGTTTTGAGATCCTTAAATCCAAGGCAGGGGAGGGGCGGATTCAGGTTCACCATCAGAACTCGAGAGCTGGTGTGTCTGATAATCGGTTGTTTTCCTCACTCTGGTTCTCTTATCAGCTTCTAGGAACCAGTAAGTTGCTGTAGATAGTGGCGGTAACAAATTAAAGTTTTCTCTCTATTTAAAATTTCAAAAGAAATGATACACATTTGTGTTTCCATGAAAATTCTCCCCTTTTTCACTATTTTACCTTTACTGGGTTTTTGTTTTTTGGAAGAGCCTGGAGCCTTAACAAAAGAGGTTTATCCTCACAGTTTGAGAAACGTTCCTATAAAAACCCTTTGGGAAAGAGGTATTTGACTTTGGGTTTAACTCTTAATAATGACGGTAATGCCAAGCACATTTTTATTTAAATTTGCGTTTTGACGTTGCTTGGTGGTGTTTACTTAACACTCATGTAAGATTTCATGTAAGCATGAGGTAGAGCTGTTACTAATGAAGTAACGTGGTATGCATCTGTGCTTTGTTAAAAATTTCCTAATCTTTTATAAAAGAAAAAGTTGAGATTTTGTTATTTTATAACATTACTAGGATTAATTTATCATCAAAGAACATTTTTATTAAATTACTAATATAACAGTTGCTTAAATAATCTCAGTGCCTTTGCAATATGTTTGCTTTTTTATTTTTCACAGTAATTCACTTGTCAAAAAAAAAAAATTTGTTCCACCTTAGTCAGGTGGATGAGTAGACCAAGATCAAAGTCAACTCTAAAGCTCTCACTGTTTTCCCTTCACAGTTGATGCCCATGGTGGGTACTCCAGCTAACTGATTACCAAAATGGGGCGTAGGCTTTTTTATTCTAAATTCATTTACAAAAAGACTTGCAAGACTGCTTAAAGCTAAAAAAAAATTGCTGAAGTATTTATTGCTTCTAATTAGGGTAATTTTGATCATCTTACGATTTAATCATTTAGTTCATCTACAGACAGAAACAAGTATTAACAAATCAAGGGCATTTAATCTATACATATACTGCTGTCCAGAGTGTCATCAGTTTAAAAAGGACTTTCTGTTCTGTTTTCACTATTTATGAATAAATTAATAAAAAGTTAAATTTCTTCCTAATTTTTAAAAGTTTAATATCTTTTGAAAAGCCATCAAAAATCCAAATATATTTTTTATGTTGGTCTTTGATGAAATATTTTTACTAGTATTGGTAAAGACTTAATTTTCTTTTCTTTCTACATAAATATTTTTTCTCAAGTTAAAATTGAGGATCATGTAAGTTTTTATTCCATTACCATATTTCAATTTCACATGATCATAGAGTCTTAGAATTGGAAGAGATCTTATGCACTATTTTAGAAACCAGCCTTCTGTGCATTCCATCTTAAGAATTCTTTGCACTTAATTTGAAATTAGTTTAAGCTTGATTACTTTATAAATACACTTGATTTCCTGTACATAGACAGGAAATACTTCTACTTTTAGAACTGTAAACAATTCCTATTGCTTTTTCTGGCAAAGTGGTTTCTCACAGAAAGTAACCCTTTTTTAATTTTTAATGGGCAAAAAATCCATCACACTTTTTTCATGGATTCGGATTTAGTTTATCGACATTGTTGCTATAAGATTATTTTAAATATTATTATAAACTTTAACATATTTAGTATGTAGCTTAATTTATTTACTGATATAGAGTAAGATGCAGAAATGTTCAATTTAAGCACCAAAATGCAAAAACAAAAACTTTAATTATCTCCATTGATATTGTGCTGATTACTCTTTATAACTTACTTAGGTAAATTTAGCCAGTATGTTGGCAGCTCTGTCAAGAAGATTATAAAATGTATTATTTCTTTATGTTGACATGGAACGGGCCATTTTTATTCCTGCCCGTTGTGACACTTCTCTGACATGAATTCGGTCTGGTTTCTCACAAAACAAGAGCTTTGGATTTTCCCCATGAGTGTAAGACTAGTGCTTGGACTTTGTGTCCAGATAGGCTGCTTTTTTGGTTGCCCAATATAGGTTTTGCCAAGTACGATGGGTCAGTTGATAAGTTGGCTTATGTACATTCCAGAAGATTCCTGGCCTCTGGACTGATGTTCAGGGTAACTGTCCATTAGTCTGCATCTGAAAGCTTGTATTTATCTCGACACCATTAGGCCTAATTCCTATGGTGACTCTGCCCCTACAGACTCATTTCCTAGTATACCGAGATTTGACTTAGATCCCTCTCTTCTGAGTCATCTTTGGAAAACACGATTTTCATATTTATTGTGCGTCTCACTTTGGCTCATTGAGACATTCAGAGTTATTAACAAAAGTGCAGCGATTTTGTTTTCAGTTTTCTGGGACTCTGGGAATAACATTAGATGACAGCTGCCCTTTCAAAAATTATCCCACTTATTTTGTAGTTTCCAAACAAATACATGCTAAGTTAGAAAACATTACATATGTCACAATAAAAGATTTTTTTCTTTCAGTTGTTCACTGTCTGCTCCACTTTCATTCTTTTGGGCATAATACACAAGGATGAGGTGTAGTCTAGGTATTTTGCCCTGACGTTGAGAAAAAAATGTTGAACCCACATCCCAGGGTCTAGTCCTTTTATAACAAAGCGTCTTATTGTAACAAACCCTCTGACTGTGAAAAACCAGATGCCAAGTCTTCAAACAGCTGATCATGCTCTAATACTAAACAACTCTCCGAAAATACTAATGCCAATCTTAAGAGTTCGGGTTAGAACTGTGAAATTGCTCCTGTGTGAAATGGCTCCAGCTTTTAGGAAGCACTGGCACAGGAGCTAACGAAATTGTGAGTCTCAGCTCATACATGAAAGAATGTAAGATTACTGTTGCTGAGAAGCCCAGAAATGGTTGTTTAACATCCATCTGGATAATTTAAGAGGTATCCTTGCCTTCTTTCACTGTATTCCCAGAATCGGGAGTAGTTTTATGTTTTAGTTACTTACCTAGAGATCATATGCTTTAATACAATTAAGAAATCAGAACACTTGTTATAGCTTTCTGAAACTTTAATTCATCTTTAAATTTACTCATTGTAAACTCATCTTGCTTTTGTCTTCGTGAAGTATTGGAAATGGCATTTCATGGACTCACTTTTGATTCACGTGTTTAAACTTTGACACTCATATACAAGAATTTTCTCTCTCACTCTTCTGATCATCCATAAATCGCAGTGCAGTGTCGATTTTTGGAGGTTTGGTTTACTGAATTGGAATATATATACCAAATAAAGAATGCTGCTTCTCCGAAGCTAGGGATTGAACACACTCATTGTTATAGTTCTCTTCCCTCTCCAAAGTTCTTTCATATTCTGTTTGTTTAATTTGATGTTTAAGGCTACTCAGTTACAGCTGCTGCATTGTAGCTAGTCTTTTAAAACTATATATTAACTTACTTGGTTTGATTGTTCTTGGGGGAAATGAGGGGAGGGAAAGGGGGCAAGAAAATTAAGAGAATTCTTAAAATATAAGTGGGGAAACTGCTCAGCTGAAGTTTTATGAAAATCTGACTTGAGTGTTTTTGTTTTTTTTTTTTTTGTTTTCATTTGCTGTGCTTATATAAACAGTGTGACACCATCGCCACAACAGGTTCGGGTCTGTCCTCCCCATATGTTACCTGAAGATGGAGCTAATCTCTCCTCTGCTCGTGGCATTTTGTCGCTTATCCAGTCTTCTACTCGTAGGGCTTACCAGCAGATCTTGGATGTGCTAGATGAAAATCGCAGGTGATTGGCCATCAGAGACTCTTGCCAGCTTTATTGCATATTTTTTGGCTCCTTTTAGTGGACTGTGGTGTCTTCCTTTTATGTTTGCACCTTTGTCTCTTTCTAAGATGCGGTGGTTGGAAACAGTTTGCTTTGCTTTCTTTTAATTTGAAATTGTTGTCCAAAATTCACATTTCACAAGATTCGGTTAGCTTCTCTTCAGTCAGGGAGAGTATTCAGTTAATTACTACACTGGAAGTGTAATGATTTTTTTCGAAGGCTTCATCAACCTCTTTTGAGTACTCGATTCCATTTGGGAATGTGCTGAGGGATACTGTTGGATTGAGTGTGGGCTGTTGAAGTGAAGCATGCTAATTTTCTTTAGTAAGTCTTTTGATGTCATCATTTATGATGCTAATGTGGCTGCATTAATGAAGCAGATTTGAGAAGATGACGTCACTGTAGCCTCCAGGACATTTTTTTAAAATTCATTTATTTAAATTAGTTTCAAGTATATAGTATATTGGTTAGGCATCTACATAGTTCATAAAACAATCCCCCCAGTTGCTCCCTCCCTCCCCTGGCCCTCCACCTAGCCATCATATTAATGCTAACTGCATTCCCTCTGCTGTGCTCAGGACATTTTTTTTTTCATTCCTCTTAGTGAGAGATTTCTAGGCCTATATCAAAAATCCTAGGTGCTATTATCTTTTTGATAATACTGATGCTAAATAGTTTATCTCACTTCTGAACATCAAGTAAAAGCATTAGTGGTATACTTAGACGTGGTCATATAAATAAACGTTTGGCCATTATTTCAAATACTTTTTGTCCTTGCATCATTACTACATAGTGTTTTTTAAGAGATGACATTCGGAAAGCTTTTTGGCATAGTATGGGAAAGGTACAGGCAGTTTCATTTCAACCGCAAACATTTTTTCCGGTAACTCTTCGAGTCAGTCTTTGAATTTTCATGATAATTTTATTAGACTTAATTTTTACGTTTTGAAGAATACCTGATAAATTCAGCTGGCTCACGCAATAAACCTTACTTCCTACCTTAGGAGCTGATATGTCTTACAGCTTGCTCTGAACAGACTTTCTCATTGAGTACTTTTGTGCCTCACACATACCCAGGTGTCTTCCCCAGACTTCACGAGCACTTGCCCATACCGCTGGTCTGGTGTTTCTGAGGCCTCCCAGGGTTAATCTGGTGGTATACAGCTGGGCCCGAGGACTTAGAGCTACACCAGAAAGAGCTTAAAAGAGAAAGCTCATGGCAGGGGGAAAATTACATATATATAAAATATGTATCTCCCTGTCCCAAGGGAGACCCTTTTATGCTCTTTGAAGCTTCAAGGGCTGCCTTAGAGTATTTGGAGTCTACAAGAAGCAGCATGGTCCAGAAGGAAAAGCAGGGATTCAGGGGGTCAGTCCAATTCAGCAATCACCCCACTGAATAGCTAGCTGCACGATGGCCTTGGACAAATTGCTTAGCTTCTCTGGGCCTCTCTGGGGGTAATAATATGACCTTGTTTTTTGGATTCTTGTTGAATCTTCCCCTTTCGTCAGCAGCTTTATTTAAGATATGGGGATAATGGCCTGAAATGTTTTATTTAGAGTAGTGGGAGAGCCTTCAAGAGATATTAAATGTAAAATACCTGGCACGACAGAACTAATATTTCCAAAGGCCTGTTTTCTCCTCCCTCCTTAAATAGATTTATTCTTCACCAAGTATCCTCTTTAACTTTTTAATTAGTCCTAAAAGAGACAGATTATTAGGTCAGATTATACCTTATCAAATGCTATTACAGTGAAAGTGTCTGAAAGGAAAAGATATTCATCAATCTTATATAGCTTAAACAATAGCTAGATGACAAAGCCCCAGTACGGTAAAATTCTTTGTCCCACCCCCAACACCTGTACAGTTCAGACGGTGACATGGAACTTAAAAATAGTTGGATTTTTTTTTCTCCATAATGAAAAATTTTGCAAGTTCAAAAGTACAAAATCAGAAATCTTACTAATGTAAAAAACTTACTTTGTATTATTTTATTATGAAAAACTTTTAAGCCCTAAGTGAAAATTTATTTATTGTGTATTTATTTTTTATTGTAATAAATCGATAACCTTAAAATCCCTTTTCTGGGAAAGAATTATCTTATTCACTTAAATGAAATTTTAAAAATCCATGAAGTATACTCGTATGAGTAGTTATTAGCTCCTGTGTATGTATGTATGTGTATATATATATATATATATACCATTATAACCATTGTTACCTTGGAGCATGGAGGGTTCGACTCTCATTAGTCTTACTAGCTTGCTTTCATAACTGAAAGGGTTTTGGTTTTTTTATCATTATATTTAAATCTTTTACAATCTAACCGTTGAACAAGATTTAATCAGAGTTTCAAGTGCCAAATCCATGTTTATTTCTACTTTGAGAACTGTCCAGCACGACTTTTCTGATTTAAGAACTAGGAATGTGAAATTTGGATAATGGTCTACTTGCATGATTATAAAATAATACTGCTGATCAACTTTTAAGTGCTTTTATGTTTCTTGCTCTGTACATCACTTTTTCCTTTCTATTACTCCTGGCTGTTATGCTAATGCAGTATCTTAATCTTTGGTCTTTCGCCATCTCATTAGGTATAGTTAAATTAAGCTAGAACTACTTGACAGGAATGGAGGGAGTGAGGGTGGGAGGAAGAAAAAAGTCTTTCTACCTGTTTTATTATCATAAAACAATGCAAATTCACAGTTGCTTGACATAAGAACTGCTTTTAGTTTACACTCTAAGGGATACTGTTGAAAGATTTATGGTATTTTTATGTCCTCATCTTATGAGAACTTAACATGATCTAAAATCAATCTCAACATGAAGACAGTGAAATCATAGTTACATATTAAAAAGTTTGTTTACACAGGTCAGTGCTGTGCATTTGGAAAACTAATGTATCCAAAATTTACCAAAACACCTGGGACAGGCACTGGTGTTCTTTGGACTTAAAATGCTATTACAATTTAGTCCTTGGCTCCTGAGGAAATGCCCAGGTCTTCTGACATCTGCTAGAGCTCCATTCCTCATTCTCCGATGCAGAATATTAACATATTTAAAAAGAAACTTAGTTCCCATGTAAGAACATTACTTAAATATTGACAGATAAGTCATGCTTCACATGCTCAAATTTTGTTTTTAGAAGGGCCTTGATTATATAGTTTTTCTTTAGTGAATTCTACTAGCTTCGAATGAATAGAATAAGAAATCGATGTGTAAATAATTTTATATGTTTTGCAAGTATCCATATAAATATATTACTTGGAATACCTAGAAGTGCAAATTTGCAGTCGAAACAGTTTGTTATTTATCATTTGTCTTCTTTAAAATGTGTATAATTCCTAGTCCCCCCTTTTATTTGTTTACTGTAGCAGTTTCCATTTTTTTAACAAACATCCTATGAAGTCAGATCATCTATTTACTCAAAAATGTCAATATACAAGTTAATGCCGGAAATCGTAGAGCCTTGGATCTCATTCCCTTTTGCCACTTTAATTACAAAACATATTGTTGAACATATTACCAAGCTCAAACAAAGATTTTTTTAACGTATTAAATTATACTGATGGTAGAAGGTGGTACTTGAATGACGCTTCTAACTTTGCCAAATGCCTGTCTAATTTACTTTTATATTATATGTGTCAATTGCCAGTGTAAGAAGACAAAATGACATACGTTGTGAAAGGTAACTGTATTATTTTCTGGCTCTGCATTATAAAAGGGAAATCTCTGTGGTGGAATCTTGAATATGGCAGGTCCATTTGAGCATGTTAGTGTGAATTTTTTAAGAAAAGCTTTAAGTAGCACACAGCTTTGCTTTAGTTAAACATTCTCATGTTAGTGTAATGTAAGACCGTAGTTATTAACTAGCAACAGTTTTCCTAATGCCACAGAGTAAATATATATTAGCAGGATGTGATTTCTCACTGTTCTGTAGCCAACAGAATAGAATTCTAACATTTCTCCTCAAAAAGTCTCTGAATCTCTTATCCTCTAGGCTCCAAAAATTTAATTAAGCAATTAGGAAACATACAAGCTAAACATGAAAATTTTCTTGAATAAATTGAATTGACACAAAATGGTGATTTGTATTATAGCCAAAATTCTATAGCTGTACCAACTTACAAAGAAAAAAAAAAGTAGTGCATTTGTTCTTCAATGTTTTCTGTAATTAAGAATTGCCTTGATATTTAAATTTGGGCAAAACCTGATCAGTACTTAGAGAATGAGATATTCAAAATAGAACGTAATACTTAAATTCCTTATACAAATTCTATACCCCAACCTCCTTTCTCTGTTTAGCATATATTGCTGATTACTTTTTGGGGAATTGACCAGTGACCCATGGAGCTTTTCTTCTGATTTAAAAAAATAAGATTTATACAGCTGAAACTTACTGGATTTTGTTAACCAATGTCACCATAAAAAAAATTAATTTATTTTTTAAAAAATTTAAAAAGTAAGATTTATTGGCAAGGTTACCGCTTACCTAGGTAAGGAACAAATTGCCCTCTAGAAATAGTGAACTGAACTGAAGCTGAGTGAAAATCCCCACAAAGTTTTCCAGTGCACCTGTCTTCATTTCCAGCAGCCCTGTATGTCACTCCTGGTTGTCTCTCGAGATCAGGCTCAGTGTCGGGTGGCACTTCTGTAACGTGCTGTCGTGTGTCCCTCAGAGCGTGTCCCCTTATCTCCCCAGCTCCAGAACTTGCACTTCTGCTCTGGAGAGCTCAGGGTGTGAATGAGACACGGGGACATTAAGACATCAAGTGCTAACCCAGAGTAACGTGGCGGGAAGGAAGCACCTGTGGGAAAGGGCAGTTATGTGGGACTTTTGGTTCTGGAGAGAGAGCTGTTGACATGAGCAACCACGATCATGCAGGTGCTGCTAACTGGTTCTCGACATGCTTCTAGGGTCCATGGTGATGTTTTTCTAACTGGAAGAGAATTTACACTTTTTAAACAGTTGTCCTCCGTCTTGAATTTCATAATTTAAAATGTAAACACTCCCCAAAATTATTTTATATATTGGTGCTATTTTATTACATAAATATAGATTCCCCTTCCCTTTGTTTTTTAACCCATTGAAGAATATTTAATTTATGAAAATCATAAAATGGAGGACGTGTGAGACAAAGATAAAGTATTTGAAATATATTGTATTGAAGCATACAATATAATCCTATTTGACATTTATCTGTCTTGTTTTTGCTTTTATTTTATTACTTCTCTGTTTCCTGATTCTGTCTGTGCCTTCCGCAAACACCTGCCTTAGACCTGTGTTGCGTGGTGGGTCTGCTGCCGCCACTTCTAACCCTCATCGCGACAGCGTCAGGTAAATGTCGAGACGTCGTAAGCAACCAGGCTCAGTGGTTGACTGAATCTGTGTTTCACAGGCTGTAATGCACATGGTAGCCATGCCTTTGTATGATAGCTCGGATTTCTACAGCTTTTCTCGTGAGTACATCCTGCTTTTCTCCGAGAATAGTGAGAATCGTTCGTGACCTTTGCCACCGGAGTACGAGGAAAAATGCTTAACAATTATACAGTGTCATGTATCTGAGATGTTTTGTTTAGATACAGTTGTAATAGGTTATAGACGATCATGCTTAACACAGAAAAAATAATCTTAAATCTTAAATGTTTTATGTGCATCATTTTAATTGTTGCCCGTAGTTCTGTCGCTGTTTCTTTTTTTTTCATTCTGTAGATAAAGCTGTCTGTAAGGCATCATCTTAAATTCAGGAAAATCAGCATTGCCAGTTTGGGGAAATTAAACATTTATAAAGAGAATTTCGTTTTAAGAATTTATGTCATCTGTCTATTTAACCTTTTCTCTTATTTTTGCCCCTTTCGCACTTTCACTCGTGCTTAACCTGAGTAATTATTTCTTCTCTCACGCACAGGGACAGATAGGATGGCACGTACAAATATTTGAGGTTCTCAAGTGCCAGAATCCCCATATTCCATCTTCTAGAGGAAAAAAAAAACTTGGTTGGTCTTCACAGATAACGTTACTGTGATTTTTTTCAGAGCCAATTTTGTTTGTTTTAAGCAGAATTACATTATCTATAACAGATTTAAAGCTGGCAGCACTTTTGTGATGAGAGGAAGCTGGCACATTCATTTTTAGCAGGAGAAGAGAGAAACCAGTTTGTCACTCACAGTTAAGTTGGGTTAGAGGAATTAATGCCCTTAGAGACCCCCGACCACTCTGCCGACTTGTTTCCTTTCAGAGTTAACTCAATCCATTTTAGGTTTTCTCTTATGTACTTCTAATAAGTTTGTGATCTTTTTATCTCTCTGTGAAAGTATGTTCAGCCAGTGATCTGTCTTAGCATTTAATAGAGTTTTTAGTTCTCATAAATACAGGTTTTAGTTTAAAACACATGGTGATTTTTTTTTAAAGTTAAATTATATAAAGTCTTTTGCCATATCCCTAGATTTATTTACACACGAAGATTTTTTTTACAGATATCGAAAGCTTTAGTTAATTCAAGATTTAAGTTGCGAGTAATCCCTTTCAGTTATACTTCATTCTCTGCGTTCAGTGCAGGTCATTTTACCTTTGAAGCAATTGTTTGTATTGCTTTTTTTTTTCCCCTAAATATTCATCTCATGAGTGACCTCACAGAAATAGAAAAGTTTTATTTTGAGGATAAAATGTAGAGAAGAAGCATCTTCGACCCTCATTTTTTCTACTAATCATTTAATAATTCTCTCTTAATGTTCAAAGGAATAATTAATTCACATGTTTGTAAACCCATAGTTCTAGCATCTACTAACTTAATAGCTTATTTCTCTAACTGATGTGGTTACTCTCAGTATTCCAGGGTATTTATTCTGTTCCCATGAAGAAAGGGACAGTTAATGAGAAAGCAAGTTAATTTAACCATCAAAGGCACATTTAGAGATTGTTCTAGATGATCTAGAGTCAGTACACAGTGTCCGTTATTTAAACTGCAACCTGTCTGGTTATCATCAGTGTTCAGAATAATGACACTGTATGATTAAAATATTTTGGGTTATTTCCAGTATTTGAAACAAAAGGACTTTCTGAATAGATTTGTTTTGAACATATCTGGATGAAAAATATAATTCTCTTCATACCCCTTTGTGTAGTAATGTGCTTTTTATAGTGGAGATTCACTTGAAATATTAGAATATATGATCTGTGTACCAATTCTCTGTGATTACGTAGGAGTAACTTTTAAATTCAATTTCTTTATCTTCTCATTCAGAAAAGTCAGTATGCCATTTACCAAAGTAACATATAGGATTAAAATAGTAATGGTATAAACATGTTAGATGCATTGTGTGGTATGTAAATTGTCGCTCAATAAAGCTATTAATTAAAATATATTTAAAAAGTGGAAATCCAGGCTAAAAGGAAGAATAGCATTTGTGTGTATTTGTTTCTCAGAAGTTCATTGTCATTCATTTAAAAGTCACTGCCCTTTTAGAAGTAACTGCATTTGAACAAGAAGTACTTTTAAAATGCTTTCTCTAGAGTTTGTCTTATTGGCTTTCCAGTATTTTATATACAGCCTGTTAATTATTCATTATTGAGCCAATTCCAGATCTGAATGTAGTGGGAAGATATTCAGGTGCTTTTATAAATGCTTCTATGCGAGACACAGTAGAAAGTAAGTAATTGGAAATAAGAAGTAAAGAGTAGAAACGGCAAGAGAAGAGGCAGTGAGAGGACTTAGCTCAAGTTAGTGTGCCCTGCCAGTGAGTCTCAGCGGACTCCTGCGGAACCACACGTGGACACGGGTTTGTGTAAGAATTGTATGTTTTTATATCCTAGTGGGGCAGCTCTCCAGTCTTTTAAGCCAGGGACCCTTTTTAACGATGCCCATCCCTCTGAGGTGAAAAGTATCTCCTTATTTATATCTTTAGTCAGGGTTTCTTCTCATTCTTAAAGTTTTAGGATGCTTTCCCAGAATCGAAAGTAATTATCTTAAGCTTTTTTCTTTTCTTTCCTTTATTAGTGACAATTCAGATTGTAAAGTATTTTGATAATTCATATTGTTAAATGCCAATCTTTCGAGCAATTCTTTGAGCATTACACAACGTATTACAGGACTTGCTAGGTACTCTGAGTTCTTTTCTAATGTTGAATTTTTCTCATCTGCTAGGTATGGCATTTCAAATACAGATACAACAATTGAAGGAACTTCAGACGACATGACTGTTGTAGATGCAGCTTCATTAAGACGACAGGTATTTAATGTACCAAATAAGATATAATCCCAAGTGATATTCATATAATGTTTACGGTGATAGTTCCTAACATTTTATCATTTTCTCCTATATAACCCATAAATTGAAATATTTTATCTATCAAACTATTTATTAAACCATAATTGATTTTCCTGTTTTGATTAAAGGTACATTAAACCACCATTACATGTTTTGATCAGCATAAAACAGTATTACCAAAATGGATTCACATAATTCTAGCTAATAACAAAGAATCTTGACATTTTAGCAAATCAGTAAAGCCATAAATTCCTTGCTTGGCTTTTTGAAACACAGGACAGTCACTTTGAGACCTCCGTTACTATTTCTGAGAACTCCATTTTGGAAACTGCTCTCAGTTTGCAGAGGGTCTTCGTATACGTATTCCTCGTGTTCCGTAGTACATCCTACTTAGAACTACAGTCGCACATGTGCATTTTAACATGGACTCACACATCCTCTTCTCACATGTGGGGAAGCCGTATTCGGTGTCCTGAATGTGTCCGTGCCAAACAGATGTGGAGAGGAAATGATTGAAAATAAAATATTTCTAAATAAAAGTCAAGAAACTAAATATTTTAAGAGTAAATCAATATTATTTTAAAGATTTAATAGAATAAAAGGATTATATGAAGCAAATACTCTTTCTTCATTTTTAATCTCATTTACTGAAACATAAATGGAAGCTATATCATAAGTTCTTACATATATGTTTACTTACACTTTGCTTATGGAAGAAAGAGTTTTCTTCTGTGTTATTGAATTCACAATTATACCAACAACCTTGTTTTCTGAAAGTATAATGTGAGTTTCAGGGTTTTAACAACATTCATTTAATCCTTAACTTAGAGGGTGAACCAGTCGAGGACAGACAAAGATATAGTCATTGTAAACGAGTCACACACATGCCGTGAAACCTTAAAAGGAGTGGAAAGCCAGTTGGGAATCTGAGTTTCTAAGATAAGTAACAAAAACTGAATCACGAGAAGGTGCTACAGAATTCACACTTGTGACCCTGGCAGCGATGGAGGCTACTGCTTCTGCAGCTGTCCTTGCTCCGTTGCCAGTTTGGGGACTGTCAGCCTGGAGCTGCCATAGTCTAGTGATGAGCAACTCATGAGTCACCTAGACACAAAGTTTAACCCGCTCTCGGGGGCAGTATTCAAAAGCTGCCTGGGCGTTTCTACGTCTCAGATATGCCCGGATAGAAATATTTTTATGACTCAAAGCAATGCCAGTGTTTTCACTGACAATAAAGTAGAACCAGTTGTGCAAGAACATAGTATCTCATGGGACCAAATAAACATTTTGAATGGGGCAAAGGTTATCTTTAAGTGCTTTTCTTTTTCACTGAATTGGCCGTAACAGAAAAATGGTTGCTCAACACTGATCGAAAGTGAGATACTTTTTGAGTTGTTAAAATGGTTATACCTGCACTGCTGTGTTCGTTGTGTCAGTAGATGTTTTCCCCCGTTGGTAGTTCCCAGTCCTTGCATACTACGGGTTTGGCATTATGAGAATTTTCCTCCTTCAGTTTCTTTACCATAACGATGATAATCCCATGTACCTTCATGATGCTTTACAGCACTCGTAGTGTTTTCACATAGATGGGCAGGTTGGATTCCCTGGAAACCGAGCTCTGGTATGAAGATTTGCATGTAGAAAGTTTACTGGGGAGTGTTCTTGAGGTTAACGTCTGTGGGAGAAGGAAAGGAAGCAGGATCGGGCAAAAGAGAGAGAGATGCTGGACTGCATTGTAGTCAGAATATAGGCTGTTTGTGGCCAACCCCCACGAAGAGCTGTGAAGCCGCGATCACCCTGCAGAGCTGGAGCGTGCTGCCCAGTCATGGAGCATGACCTTGGGCGAGGCAGTCGCCCAGCCCAGGACTGTTCACAGTTGAGAACTAACAGCGAGGACGGTGCTGTCAACCAGAGACACTAGCAGCTGGGGAGTCAGCCTTTCATCCCAAAGGGTCTGCGTGGCAGGTGGCAGGGCCCACTACGATAGGTTAATTTATGGGTCCTCAATGTGAGTCAGAGGTGGACAGGAAGGAAATTAAAGCAGATTAAAGATGAGAAACTGAGGCTGAGTGACGAAAACCCGTAGAAGGGCACAGAAAGGGCCAGGAGTCCCTCACCGTTTCCGCTGGGGTCAGCCCGCCTAAGTGCGTGCTTAGTCCTTTCTCCCACGTAGCAACGTGTAGCAGCTGCCTCACCTCACCGCCGCACGCAGGAAGGAAGGGCAGTTCATCCTGTCCAACTCAGAAACTTGGAGAAGGGAGACCGAAGAGTATTTAAGTGAATGTGAGCTCTTATGAGTAACATTTTTCTGTATATAGTTTTGTTTCTTTTACTCCAACTGAGACATTCTGTGTTTATAATTCTTCTGACAAATCATACTACTGTATAAGAATCTGATGACTCCGTGCATTAAAGCTTCTATTTTGTTTTTGTTGTTTTTTGCTTTTCATTTAGATAATCAAACTAAATAGACGTCTACAACTTCTAGAAGAAGAGAACAAAGAACGTGCTAAAAGAGAAATGGTCATGTATTCAATTACTGTAGCATTCTGGCTGCTTAATAGCTGGCTCTGGTTTCGCCGCTAGAGGTACCCTCGGCTCTCGAAAATACTGTCTCAACAGCTGCAAATATAAAGAATTTGCAAACTTCTTGGTTTCTGTGTTTGCATTGTATGCCGTTTTATAGTCCATGCCCTGAAAATGTATTTCTTTCAGAAAGGAAGGAGAAATGAAGGCATATTCTGTCACTTAGCTGCATTCACTTTTAACAGTTCTGCAGTAACACCTACTTAAAATTCTCCCTTTGCATGTTTTGTAAATAGGCTCTAGTCTGTTCTTTTTAAAGGAATTAATTTTTCACCTCATCAGTCTGCACAATTCTCTGAATGGGAGAGGGGTAGAGAATGAATTTAGAAAACTATCTGTAAAAGAAAGGCAATACTTTATTTTGTCCTGTTTCTCAAACACTATCAAGCAGTTTTGTTAATAGACACGCATCCAGCCACATTTCAGCATTAACTCCTGAAGTCATGGTCTGGTGTCCAAATTAATGAAATCAAGCCGCCTCATGTTTCATGATCACCTTTATTAAAAAAATTCCTAATGTTTTCAGCAGTGTACCTAATATGTGTGTAAAATGTGCATTTTTATTTTAGTTTTACAGATGGTTTTCTATAAAATATGTTTTTAATAAGTTCATGTGTGAATGATTAAAAAAAACAGAATAAGGTACAAATGTAGTGTATTTAATAAACTGTCAACCAAAGCAATATTTGTTTATGGAAAGATTTTGTTTCATCACATTGTGCTGTGAGCTGCATTCCGTATCATGTTACCGTACCTGAACCTGAGTCTTTCTGTCTCAGGAGTGAGCAGTGCAGTTTATGATTAACAGGTAGCGAGAACCCACTGTGCTTCCTGTCAGACCCTCATCCTGACAGTGGTAGGCGCTGGTCACGTTACAGGTGGTTTTCTCATAAGTAATATTTATAATGTATAGACGAAAATACCTTGAGTTGTGTATGTTTTTTCCATTGTAGTATTTAGCTAATATACTAAGTCTTGTGAGAATTAAATGTACCAGTGAAACAAGTCCTGGAAGCCTTTAGTTCTGAAACTTTTTTTTTTTTTCCTACTTTTGATTCAAAAACAGGTAGAATATTAGTGAAGTTTACAGTTTTCTCCACACATCTTCAATATCTTTCTACCAAGGCAGTGAGTTTTGGGAAAGGCAGTTGAGGGAAATACCCTAGATATAGACAGATTTAACATTCTATTCTTGTTTCTCCCCATCTTTCAAAAAAAAAAAAGGACTTTTCCCTTTACTTCCTAGTTTGTCATGAGTTTGATGATCATTTTTTTTATACACATGAGTGTCCTCTGACTTTTATAATATCCTAATGATGTAATTAATTGTAGGTTCATGTATGTCACAAGGAAATTTCTGTGAGTGATTCTCCCAATTGAAAGCACAAAAATGATAAAAATAATAGATAAAATTAACACCAGTTTGGTTGGGCAGGCTTGAAAAGGAGTCCACAAAGGCCAAAAATGAAATAAAAATAGAGATTCCGGAAGATAAGCAAACAAAAGCTATTTTTCTCCTTGTCGATTTTTAGCAAACACTGGAAACTTAGAACTGTCCCCCTGATGGTTATGCCGGGGGGCAGGGGCACAGTTCCATGTCTTGGGCAGGCACCAGCTGTGTGACAGGAGACTCCTGCGTGAGGCTGGGACCTCAAAAAACAACTTCCTCAGTGAAAGGGTAATTTAGAAGTTAACTGGCCATTCAAAAGAGGATGACAAACGACAAACGTGTTCACCTTGTCACAAATCTAAAAATAGAAGAGCTTGAAAATCTAACTCCAAAGCCGCACTCTGTTCGGCTGCCTCCCTTCCCTAGGACTTCGTGGTTTTGGAGTTGAACACGTTCACTCTTGGTCAGGATAGTCCGGAAATACTTCTTAGGTGTTTGAGCTGAGCTTTGAAAAATATATAGGATTTCAACAAGCAGAGAATGAAGCAAAAATTGCAGATGCAGGAAAGAGCAGCAGGAGAAAGGTGCACAGGCGGGGCCAGTGAGCAGTGACCATCCCAACACTCTCAGTGGTGACATACAGCTAAGTACAGCAAGTATGTTGTCACACTGAGTTCAGAACTGTATTTAAAGATTCGCTTTTGTTTTATACACATGAGTGTCCTCTGACTTTTATAATATCCTAATGATGTAATTAATTGTAGGTTCATGTATGTCACAAGGAAATTTCTGTGAGTGATTCTCTTCTGTGAGTGATTCGAGGGATAATTTTATGCAAGCAGTATATTTTCAGAGCTTTCCTGCATGGATGTCCATGTTACTGCTTATATTCGATGTTGAAATGGAGCTCTTTCTGGGCCTTAATTTTGGAAAAGGTTTAATTTACTGTCAGTCACTGTTCTTTTACTTAAAATGTCAGTGTTACAGATGTTCTTACACATACTGTCAATGAGTAGAGACTCGTGTGCACAGCACTGACTTAAGAGGTTACAACAGGTACGCCGCAAACCCTACTCTTCAGGAATTAGCAGATTAATGGTGGAGGAGGAGAGTAAGTTTATTAAAGAATTAGAAGACGGAATAAAACAATTATTATTGAGGAAGGGCAACTTGAAATATAGGAGAGGAGAGAGTGATTAGTAAAAAAATAAAACTAAAGATTCCAAAACAAGATTAAACATGAGGATGAAGGCGAGAAAAAAACTGAGCTTTGTAAATGGCTAAATGCATATTTGTGTGTGTGTGTACACGAACGTGCGATTGTAAGTTTACGTGCCAGAACAAAGACGCATGTCTGCAAAAGATATCTAACCACAAGTGGCCCATAGGCTTTTAGGCATTTAATTCATGGCCATAGTTTCCACAAGACTAAACTAGCAAAGAAAGAACTTACCAGGTATTCCAACTAGCTCATTGTGCTACTGCAAACCATCCTTCCTTTGGCCCTGTGAAATGGGAGGCTTAAGTCTGTCTCTTTGTGACCCTGTAGGGAACTGGGGTCATCTCATACCCATTTCTAGGGTGCTGAGAAGATCGTGTGTACCATCACTGACCTTTGTATTGTTTCAGTCAGTTACATAAAGTAAGCTGTTCATTTTACTTGTGTTTTCATTTTATGGCTTTTAGCAGTGTGACATTCAATGACTAAGCATTGAGTCTTCACTAAAAGCTGAGTACTAAAGATAGGATTCATCAATTCATTCAACAAAGTCTTTATAATGGCCCTACTTTGTATCAGGCACTGTGCTTCATACTGAGCATACCAGGAGTAAATTAAAAAAAAAAAAAAATCCCTATGCCCATGGAGCTTATTATGGTCTTATGAGGGAGAGTGGAATTTAAGAAACAAGCACAAATAAAAATGCTGTCACCACTGTGGCCAGTACAGTAAATGAAAGACTGCCAAAGGACAGAGTAAAGGGAACCCTGCTTTTCATTGGTTAGGGAAGGCCTCTTGGAAGAAGCGATATTTGTGCTGCAGTCTGAAGACTTAGCCAGAGATTAGACGGGTGGGGCTTGGGGCTCCGGGCAGAGGAGAGGCCTCACTACCCTGAAGCAGGAAAGAGCTGATGAATAAATGCGTGGGGAGCATGTGGCGGTCCCTGTTCTCATAAATCTCTTACAGTGATGGACGTACAAGCAGAAACATTTATGTGACGTTGTGACGGGTATGCTAATAGTAGTTTGGGTAAGTGCTAGCTTAGTTTGTTGGAATTATGTACTCTGGGAAGGCTTCTCTGGTAGAAATTTAAGCTAAACTTTAAGGATAAATAGATATAGGAGGGTAAGGAGAAGGTCTTTATACAAATGGATTCAGAAAAAAAATGCCTTTAAGTTCTTGATTTTACTAATTTTGAAGGGCAGCTACAATATAAGTTTTTCTCTAGAACCTTAAGCCCAGTGAACATAATTAAAGTGCAGGAATGATCACATTAAGAAAATTGTAGGTTTTTAGTTTTGTCTGTTATATAACATTTTAATGTGGTAAATACACTTGTTATTCTGTCTTCTACAGATTGTCATACGTAGAAACCAGCTTTTGAAAGGCTGATTTTTTCTTGGGTTTTTATTGTTTTTTATTTATTACAAAAAAATGCAAATAGAAGAAAACAGAAGAGTGTAATGAATCACCTGTCACTTAAATGTAACAATTAAAATTTTTCCATTGCTTTATTTTTCTGGCTGAAGTATTTTAAAAGCATGACATTTTCTCCCAAACAGATGTGCATTTCTAAAAAGTAAGGACATTTTTCTGTATAACCATAAAACCATTATCAGACATAAAAAATTAGTAAGTCTTTAACATCCCTTAATCGATCCTTGTACAGTTTTCCCCAGCGATACCAACAGGGGCCGCAGAATACATTAATCGAATCATATCCCCGTGTTCTCTTAGGCTAGAATGGTTACCTCAACCCATCCCACCTTTTATCTTTCCTGTATGTTTTCTTATGGAAAACAGAGGGCTATTGTCTTGTTTACTGTCCTCCCTTTAGAATTTGTTTTTTTTTCCCTGGCATTTCTGGAAGGTAGGAATTCAGTCTGCAAACTTGATACGTTTTCAGTTGATATGTTTGTTATTCGTCCTTAGAGTAGAAAGAAGTCCCAGGCTTTCATTTCCGGGATCCCTTTTGTTCCTTCCTGTCCCCTCTCCTTCCCTGTCTGCCATCTCCACTCCACACACAGGAAAATTCAAATAGCACAGAAAGGGACAAAAATTGAAAGCTTCACTCCACCGTTCCCTGAAGTCAGCCACTGATGATGCTTCCTTTTCCGTATGAAAGTATTATGTATTTACCAACATGCTTTCTATGTAAAAGTTTGATATTTTTTTAAATCACCTTAAAGGTGACTTTAAAGACAACCCTATGGACTAAAATGATTCCTACAGCTTTTTAGGTAATGTTCCATTACTGAACTTCTAACTTCTAGAAGAGTATCTCGTAAGTGTCATTCACGAATGATTCAGACTACTAAGTGTTCCACTTTATTACCGTTAAACTACACAATTTGGCTTCTTCTCTTAGAGACTCCACACAGACAGCCCAGGAAACCGATGACTGTCTGACTCAGCCCAAACAGGAGCTCGAGAATTCCCACCAGCAGTAGACCTAAGAACACCGAGAAATGGACAGTCCTATATCTGCCTTGTTTAGAATTCAAGTCCAAATTGAAGTTTAAGTCAGCCACTGATGATGTTCCCCAGCCGCTGCCCCTGGTGTCATTATTTACGGTGGAATAGTTGGTACCTTCAGGAGATATGCAAGATTCATTTAGGAACCACTGTAAATCGAAGGATTCTGGATGAATGTCACTGAAAAATGAAAGAAAGAAGATATTCAGGAATATCACCGGCCATCAGAAGGATGCAATACTGTGCCCAGAAAGGGACAAGAATAGTATAAAACGAAGTACTTTTGAAATACTGTGCCCAGAAATTTAACAGCTAAGGTCAGGGTTTCTGAGCACGTGTCCATGTACTCGAATAGCTATAAAACTTTGTGTTCATCTTGTATCCCATCATCCAACAGATATTTCTATAGTGCTTGCTCTTAGGTTGAACCATACAAAATTGTCTGTCAAAAATGGTTGATGATCGATTGCGTGTCATTCAACCTATTTAAGCAGACGCTTTTCTACTTGCTAAAGATACCGAGATCAAGGAGCTCGATGCCAACCCATGGTGTTACATTGGCTCTTAAACCAGATGTACAAAGTTGACTCAGAAAAGACGTGTTGACTATGTTCCGATGAAAGTGACTGGTGCCCCTCGTAACGACGCATGGAAAATGAGAAACTTTTAGCCTAACACATGTATCCTGAGATGATTTTTCTTCGGTTTACGACAGAACAGGACTCGTGTTCTCGGAGAGTGTGTGTTTCAGATTCGAGCAACTGACATCCAGCCGGGGAAAACACCAGTGTTCCAGCACGTGGAAGGAAGATGAGCGTGCTTTCTGCAGTGTGCAGCACACCCAGGGCCCCTGTCACTTCTCTGTTTACTCTCTGTAACTGTCACCCCAGCCAGAGTGGGGAAGCCTCGAGTGCCATTTTCTCCAGAGCTGAGCCTGGTGCCCGATACGTGTTGAGTCATCATCTGCTGAGGAATGAATGCACGTAGCATCTGTGGTTGAAAGCTCTAATTTTATATATCAGATCTGTTGGTAAAGGGAGTTTTCTTTGGGTTTTGATTCATTTTAACTGTGGTATGGTATTTTTGAGAGTTTTCTTTTTTTTTTAATGTAGCAAGATAAGAGAAAAGGGGGAGGATCTGGTTATTTTCCAGCCCGAGCAACATAAAGATAGCTAGTAAATTGTTCTTTTCTTCCAGTTTTACAAATTGTGCTCAGATGCAGGCACAACTGTCTTACAAGATTGAAACTATTTACTTGTAACTTTCCAGTATTATTTGTTACCACATGACTTAAACATTTGGTTCATTCTTATGCCTACCATCTATTTATACGATGTCTGCATGAATCTGTTGGCTGCTTGGTTTCTTTTAGGGCTCACAGGTAAGGCTCTAAATTTTATTGTGTTTCTATTCGCGTTTCTAAAGTATAAAGGTGATCTATGCTTAGGGCTTACACAGTTCAGAAGTGTAGAAAGTCAGTGCTCCCATACTCTCCACACGGTGTCCTCCATTTCCCTTCTCCAAGGAGGAAAGTCAAGTTTCCGGTATGTACTTAGAGAATTTTTTTATACATGTGCATGTATGCAGCCATTTTGAAAGACAAGGATAAGCCATCTGAGTCAGTTACTTCCTTTAGACAAGAACATACCCAATGCATTCTAAATGTAGTGATAGCTCCATGTTCATGAGATTGTGCCCATTGGAATTAATGTGCTACATCCCTGAGAATCTGCTCCAGTAGTTTCATCAAAAGAAAAAACATGGCACTACGTCAACACTACCATATTCTAATATAATTAGCCGCTGCTGTGTAAGATAAGCAGTGAAAGTCAGGTTACTCACCGTAAGTTTTTAAATGAAAATTCACAACTGGTAGTGCTGTTGCCGTGAGAGCTACAAATGAGAGGACCTTCGGAGAGAGCCCGGAGAGACACCAGCATGCAATACACGGCACCAATGATTGTGAATATATTCAAGAAAGATGAAAGCAACATCTGGAAGATAAAGCAGGTGCATTCGCACATGTTACTACATGTTTTTGGTCTGTTTCGAGTTTCAGCAGCATACGCAGTCTTTTGAATCCACTGCTGCCATTCACCTTATAGTCGTAGCTCTTACGATCCTAATTTGATTAGGTGTGAATTGTAAAAGACAGAGGACAAAGTCGCTGCCATTTGATTAGACTCACTAAAAGATTATTGGTCTTGCCGCTACTTCTGAAATCAGACGGGATCGGGCACGGTCCTGTACAGGTCATCTAAATTTGTTCATCAAGCAGCGCCACTACGCTTAGATTTCGGTCATCTATTCTTGACCTCATCACTGTGGAGGGGCCCGGCTTCGGAAAGTGATTTCAAGATCTGTATTTCCCTTAGAGTGTGGGGCTTCACTTGAATAACTCAGCGAAATTGAAGCGTTCATAAACCAGATCAGTAATTAGATGAACAGAGGAACAAGGCACGGTTAAAGTAGGGGAAATAGTGGGACACAGTTAAAACGGGGGGTAAGCCTATGTGACGACCTCTTGCCAACCCTCCCAAGATCTAGCCTTGGTAACTTTTAGGATGCTTTGGTCTTATCTGTGCTTGAAAGATATGGGGTCTGACTTAAACCTTAGTCCTCGCATGGCCGCCTCCAAGTAAGAAAAGTGGCTAATTGATTAATTGCACCTAATCAATATAAGCTGATGATTTTGATTAGTTAGCAACGCTACTATTAATAGCAGTATTCTACAGTGTCCCCCGTCCCTGGCACTCCAGGAGGCGGCTCCTCGGTATGTAATAATCTAATGTCGCTGAAGCCTGAGTTCCAATTATCTTCAAGGTTAGTATGGCGGAGCAAAACCTCCTGGTGACTTAAGCCCAACACTTGCATGAAAAAGTGATTCAGTTATTTTCATCTGTGTCCTCGAAGGAAAGAAAAATTAAATGATCATTGAAAAGATGAACCATTTGTCATGAAGGGATATGGCCAGGGGGAAAAGATTCTTAATGGAAATATGATTTGAGAGAAAAGCGCATATAAGTATTCTGTGATTTTTGAGTTTAGGGATTCAGAAATATCTCAGGATACTTTTCTCACAAATGTCGTAAATACGATATAGAGGTAATGTAAAGTCGGACTCCAAATTATGATAGTTTAAAAAGAAAAATGACGGGGAGAGGAAACTGAAACTAATGTTTATTCGATACCTACAATGAATGTGTCATAAACAAAGGTAGACTATAAGTAATTAGCAAAGTAATTATAATCCCACGTAAGTATCAAATGTCAGAAAAAGGTACTTTTTTAAATATCGATTTTCTAACTGTCATGGATATAAATGTGTAATATGGAAATAAATATGTACCCTTTTAAATAGTTTTTATCACCTCTGGGAGCACATTAGAATCCCTAGGGTGCTTTTGAAAAATACCGATGAAGAATCTTTGGTAATTTTAAGATTTTCCCAAGTGATTCTAATGTTCCCATCAGGCTGAGAACCGTTGCTTTAAAAGCTCAGGCTTGGCCAGGAATTTTTACTGTGACTGTTGTTTATCGATCTGCCCCCTTCATTAGAGGATTATTAATAACAATGTTCACGGCATAAATAGTGTAAGGATTGTGAATCGTGGAGTCTGAACGATTCAGATAAAAACCCACTTACTGTCTGTGCTACGCTGGCAAGTTAAGTCCTTTCTCTGAAGATCCGTTTCTCGGTCAGAAAAACAGAGATCACAGTATTTCTCACTTATAGTTTTGAGAGAATTAAATAAGATAGCATATTTGAAAGTGTTCTGAGCATAGTTATTGAAGGTTAATAAGCATTTCCTTTACTTTTCACTTAAGTTAAAATCTTATTCATTGTAGGTATGAACTAAATGTTTGAAAATACAACTGGTGTCCCCTTTAACTGGATGAGAGCAATTTTCACTGGGAGCCTAGCAAACCAATGTTTCGTATGCAGGAGAGAACTGATGATACATTTTCCCTAAGTATCGTATAGGCACCATAAAAGTAACAAGTGTTTTAGTATTAGGAAACTGATGACAGCTCTGAATACCCTGACAGCTCTTTGAAAACCTTTAGAGCGGTGAAGCTGAAGATTGAGGAAATGTCTGAGGCTGGGTTCAAAGCTATATTTTTATTTAAAAAAAAAAAAAACTTCACACTTTCGATATTATCCTGTAATCATTCTAAATAGCATGTTTCTAAGATGGTAGTCCTGCCATTGAAACCGTAAGAGGATGTGGCAGCTACCGATAACCGGGTGGCTTGGCTTAGGTGTCAACAACTGTTTACACACTTCTGCTCCCAGACCCAGGTAACCATACTCACTCCGGTCCTGTTGTTGCAGCATGCTCTTTTCCTTGCTGCCAAGGACATTGTCGTTGCTGGAATGACCTGGAAATTACATCAACAGGAAAGAGAAGTATTAGTACTTGTCATCAGATGAAAAAGCAGTAATCTCTGCCTTTCGTTTACCACCAGCTGTGGGAAATCGAGGCTCAAGAGAACAAGAAGGAAATCTGCCCATGCTCTTATCTCGGGGACCTTGTGACCCCCCATTTCATCCATAAAGATAAAAGAGTGGGGAGCAGCGGGGATTTCAGGAGAGTCCCTTCAAACTCTTTGATCTACGTTACTTTACTCTGAGTCATCTTTAGAGGAACTTGAATTTTAAATAGAATGAGCTATTTATTCATTATTTCGGAAGGAATGTTTCTGGAAGAATTGGTTGCACCATCTAAAATTCGCTTTTCTTTTTTATTAGTTCCTATAATCTGCAGCCACTTATCCGATTTCCCCAGATTTGTCTGAATTCATCTGACAAGCGTCCAGAAAGGAAACCGATGTGTTTGTTTCCTGGCATTTGGGAAGTCAGAATCCTCTCACCGCTTCTCCCCACCTCCCTAACTTTCCTCTCGCCCCCAGAGTCACCACCATCTCACTAGGTCCCCAACTCAGGGTCCGAGAGTTATGTTAGTTCCACATTCTCCCTTCTGCTCCTTTATCCACGATATGTGACGAGCTCTCTTTATGTCAATGTTCAGAAATCTCGTGTTTATCGCATCCTGTGTCGAGGGAAATGCATATTGCTGAGGAAAGCTGTAAGAAATTACATCGCATTCTCGGGGCTCAGGGTGATAGTTTTAGTCATATCTCGTCAGCAGCTATGACTAGAAATTCTTACTGGGAGAAATTTTGTATCATCGAAGAGTGGAATGTAAATAACTTCCTCCCACTTAAGAAGTTTTAGCCGTAAGGTTTTTTTTTTTTTTTTGCCACCTCAGCACAGTGGCCTTCGAGTGCTTCTCTCTTTCCTTTTGTTCTTCTTCGCTAACGTTTTCTTGAGTTCTAACACCATGCCAGGCACCGTCCCAGGTGCTGTACACGTTTTAGTTTATTCCAGCCTTATAACCATCCTAGGATTGTTATCATCCCCATTTTACAATGAGAAAACAAAGGCACAGAAAGTTCGAGGAATTTCTCTGAGCAAATGGAAGGGTTGGGATTCAAAACTAGGCGTTTGGTTCCCAAAACTCAGACTCTTAAGCACTGGCCCACACTTGCCAACTCTTATAATTCTACTCGATTTCTTCATAGCGCTTGTTCATGATCATCCTTCCACCACCCTCGCGCATCCTATTGTCCTTTGCTCCTTCCCTGATTCCTTTGTTCCGAGACCTGTGTTCTTTCAGAGCAGGTCAACATGTAATACCTTACGAGGAACTTTCCTGACAAACTTCACCCACTCTGACCATGGCTGACTCCACGTCACTTGTGGGGAACACTTGGTTTACCTACTGCCTCGAACTCCAACACCCTTATAATTCAGATGCCACATGTACATTTGGCAGCCCAGCCATTCCTGGGCAGACTCTTGGCTAAGAACCCAGAAGAAAAGGGAGAAAGATTTTTTAGGTCCCAAATAGGTGTCAGTGTTCATGGACTAACCTTCTTCTGTTGTACTCATAAGCTGTACTACCTTCTGAGCTAAAGAAACAAATCATTCAGAACAGGAAGTGACAGTAACTTATAGCATGCGGATCCTCACTCAGTTGTCTACACGGTATGTTAACACATCTTTGTTATGTCATGATGGGTAATGATAACTCATTATATTTCAACCGTTTTGCCCATTCAAAGCCTTGGAAATTAGAGAGACTCTTTACAGGCTGGACATTAAAATGTGAAAGTGTGTAGGTGTATGTGTGACTGAATTATAAATCTTCCAGACGATGTGTCAAAATGAGTAATTCTGAGAATACTCATTCTCTTCAATTCCTAAGCACATTTGAACGATCTTGATAGTAGTTTGTATTCATAAAGAAAAGAAGTGGTATTGTTCATTTTCCCTTACGGAAACCCATACTTTTATTCTGTTTTAGAAGGAAGGTACATGATTTTACTAATGAAGCACAGAAGAGCTGTAGACTATTACAACTCCATGATAGAATTCAAACATTAAGAACTTGAACCTGAGCATAATACGAAGCCATAGCTCATCATAAATATAAAAACTACATTTTGCAAATGCTTGTTATACAAGTATCTTCTAATTTGTTCAACATTTAACAACTCGTTCTGTATTAAGACTTTAATAATCGATGAATTGCTGTATAATAAGTGAACTCAATGAATAAGCATAATTAAGGTTGAGCTTCTAATTAATCACATATAAAACGGCCTTAATATTTATTTGGAAGAAACATTTCAAGTCTCTTTTAGGTACTTGGAAAAGTATTGATTTTTTTCATTTAGCAGACAATAGTTGAAGATAATTAATTCCATAATACTTTTGCTCTTTGTCATGGAGTCCAAATATAATGGGTTCATCGCTGTTTTGGGTAAGTCATCAAACCATAAAATGAAGATACTTTATGAAGTAATCAATAATTAATTCCATAGTTTTTATAAGTCGCTACTTCCTGCAAAATCTGTTTTTGAATCAATACTACTTAAAAACGTTACAGCCATTTTGGAAAGATTTTAAGAATTATGACAACAGTCCTTATCACAGGCAGTGATTTCTTCTTTATTAACTTTTCTGCATATTTACAAGTATATTGAGAGTTCAATATTTTGAACTATGTTGGAAGGGACAAAATTCCCTGCGAAAAAATATTCTTCCACATTCAATATGTAGCTAAAGACCATGAAAATACACCTTTCTATCACTTATCTGTTTGCCTGCTAGCCTAGAGTTCGAGGCTCAATTTATGAAGTGCCTATTGAACTTTTTAAAGAGTTACTGGATACTTTGATGACCGTCTACCATACTGAGTAATAGAGATAACCTGGTGCGATAATATTTATTCGTTAATATTTATTGAGGAAGATAAATTTAGTCATGGAACAAGGAAGTCCAGATTCTCTGAAACTGTTGCATAGACTTATATAACTTTTGTATGCTTCAGTTTCTTAGTCACTTAAGTTTCTGGGTTAGGTTATGAATTATACACTTCCCCTCTGTCAGCCTGAAACAGATCGTGGGCTACGGTGCTAGCCCTGGTGGAAAACAGAACTTCGGAGTCAGATAAATACAGAATTGACTTTTATACCTACGATGTAACCTTGTTAACTTTCCTAAACTTCTGTTTGCTGGTCTTTTAAAATACAAATGATAATATGTGCTCAGCCAGATTATTATAGAGGTGAAATAACAGTGTAAACTATGAACCCATTAGTTGGCACTTAGCAGTGGTCTCTCTCTGTGTCTTTATCCTCCCACCTCTCCATCCCCGGGTCCCCAAAAGAAGAATACATTTTGCCCTCATCACCTCCGGCTCCTTTAATGCTACCAATAAATTGTTTTGTTTTGTTTTTTTTAATGGTGATGGTGTTTGCGGTAGAGCCAATTTATATCTAAAGCTATACGAGTTATTCTATATGGATTGTTTCAGCTTGGGAACTTTTAAGATCTTCATGGAAACTGCCATTGTTGATTAGACTTGGCCAGCTGCTCCTGGCTTCTGGTCTCAGGCAATGCAAAGGAAGCTTACACTATTCAAGTAGAGAGATGCTTCTACAAACGCAGAGATTTGCAGTTGCATCATTTGGTTCACCACTGTGCTTTCTCTCAGCCTGGAGAGAGCTTTCATGACAATTTAAAAAAATAGCCCACAACTTTCCAAAAAAGCTTTTCCTTATTTAAGTATCTCTTTCTACCTAACGTAGGGTGAATAGATTGCTTGTGATGTTAAAGGAAAAGACACCATCAACTATTGTGGAATGCTTCTTGGAATGGCTTTTTGATGCTAGAGTGGTCTCGAGTTCAGTGTGCCAGCCAAAGGACAAATATTTATCTAATCTTTAATATATCATGACTCAAGAGTGTTTTCATGAAAGTCCTGAATAAGATCAGGAGCAGTAATCGATCATCATTAAGGATTAGTGATGCAGGTAGGAAACAGTATCCGGGATTAAAAAAAAAAAAAAAATCTCTACGTTTCTTTCAGCATCTCTAGAACACTTTGATAATATCGGTCGTTGAACTGTCACACGTGTGTATGCATGCGCGCGCGCGCGCGCGCCCACACACACACACACACACACCCCCCCCTAAACAAAGGCTCATTTCTCTGGCATTAACCAGAACCCCTTAGCTAGCACCCAAGTAGAAAAACAAACAAAAACAAGCCTCTCGAATGCTGAATATTTAAACTTCAGTACCCACATCCCATTTTACAAATATAGAAACAGAATTATAGAATAAATGATTTGCAATAATATATTGGAGACAGAACTAAAGCTGAGATATTCTACCCGATCCAAAAACAATATTTATTCCTCTACACAAGTGAGTCCTACTGTATCAGAATTCCCAGGAGAAGGTCTATAAATCTGTGACAAGTGATTCAATGATCAGGTCCATTGGGTATTTCTATGTTACACTGCTCTGCTGCAGTTATCGACATAGACCAATTCATAAAATTAACATAAAACAAGCACTATGATGTTCTGGGCTGTATGTAACGTCTGAGTCAAAAGTCCCTGAGGTCAGAGAGCCAAGGTTTTAGGTTCTAATTCCCTTTGGTGTAGGCCATGCCATGTTCATGTAGCATGATTACCATCCAGGACAGTCATTGTGCATGACATGTTTCTTCTTATTCCTATTGACCACTTCCCACTCCTACTGTATCTCCTGCGAATACCTTGAGAGTGGTATTGGCAAAGGAAAGTTGAGAGAATGAATTCAAAAGATCCCTAACACTAAAGAACTTGGAAGAGCAGCCCTACATGCGAAGAAATGTGATAGGTAATAACCCAACCAACTTTTATCAATTTAATTTTTTTTTTTTTGCTCAAGCTCCCTAGCCTATACTACATATTTAATTTGTTTAAATTGTCATTCCTTACTGATAACCAAGATAAACGAATATCATACCACCACTCCTCACTGTATCCTAAGTCAAGACATAGCTGTAAGGTTGAAAGGTGGTCTTTAAGAGTTGGGTAAAATAGGCAGATCTCCACATCAAACCAAATGGTACTCACCATCACACCTGCTCCTATAATTCCTGGGTACCACCACTCAAAGCAAGAGATGGGGTTTTGAAAAGATTGGTCTTCAACTGCTTCCATAACTATAGGTATTAAGTTGAAAACTACTCCCAAAAAGAGTAGAATCAGCAGGCTGAATCCATTGCAGGCGGTCCATCCTTCACAGCAGGTCATGGTCACCCCCTGGTTCAGTTAGAAATGCTGTCAAAGTGGCTGTTCGTGTGGCACTGTCTTGCCTTTTATCCTGAGCCTTCCAGCCTGGTTAATGTTTAGTGTTTATGAAAAATTATTTTCGGGAAGTAGTTCAAAGTCCAACAGGGAAGGACATTATCGTGAAGACAGTTAAAGGAAGTAAGAGTAACTGTATATAACGACGGGATAAGGAAAGGAAGGCGGGAAAAAAAATCTAGAGTTTCTGTTAGATAAATTTATGCGTGAAACTAGGCAGCTGAAACCCCCAAAAAAAGAGGGGTTAAGAAATGCTCCTCTAACATATATTAATAGTATATCTTATAAAAATTGAAAACAGGAATACACAGTTAATATAAACTGTTTTTTTTTTCCTGTCGTATTGACATTATTATCAGCTATAGAAGTTCCTGGTTTTGAAATTGTTCAATAAGAAAATGAACAGATATGAGATTAAAAGAAAAATATTTCTTGTGCTGAAAATGTTCCTGATTAGTCAAAATTTTAGGGCATACACAAAATCGTGGAGGTTTGATTAATGCTACCTGACTTCAGTGTTCAAATATGGAAACCAGAATGAAGCATGGGAATCAGAGAAAAACCAGAGGAGAGAGCATCACGTTTTATTCTCTTGGAACCTTAAGCACTTGGTTGGTCCCATACAGTACATTTCTGCACCAAGATTCCCTATTGTCTTCCTAGCTTCTCAAGAACAATTAGAATAGGCTTTTAAAATACGAAAGTTCTCTCTTATGCTAATCGTCCATCAAGGATGACAAGGGAGCTTTTCTCATGGTAATTACTGAGAGATCCAGACTGACAGAGGTACCAAGCATCTCTAACCAGGCTTCAACAATAGCAGAGGCAGAGTAAAAAGATGTGATGAGCCGAGCCACATACTGAGTCTTAACATTTCTGTCCAGAAGAGATCCTCATCACTCCTGTTCACATTTTATTGGCCAAATTAGTCATTCATGAAGTGGAGGCCATAAGCTCAGGTATAATGGGCTTATACACCATCCTACAGAAGCAGGAGGACATATTAAACATCTTACACTGGGTGTGCCTGGTAACAGACACTGAAACATTAGCTCTCATGTGGGCTCCAAGCAGAAAATGACTGTATGTACCAAATGGATTAAAAATACCCTACCCATCACCAGAGCACACAAAACACTAAAAGTGACTGAAAGAACATCACTACAGAGCTCTACACTACAGTGGGGCTGAGAGCAGGGAGATACTTCTGTCTTATGATTCGTATACTTCTGCATGGGAGTTATACAAATTAGATGATTATGTAGTTTATAATATTACACAAATAAATTATATGTTTATTACTGAATTGACTGCATATGAAGAGATAGTCACCTATTTTAGATCGTGGGCTCTGTAATTTCAAATCCTTTTCTTGTCTTCATCAGGTGTTGAATTAAAGAACTGTTTAGGTATTGGTTTATTCACAGGGACCTGTACTGGTTGACTATGAAGATCTAGAGTCTGATTTCTAGGCTGTTTGCTGGAAAATCAATACTAGTAATTAGCATGCATCGTCAGTGATCATAATAGAACTTATTACTGCTGGGTACTCCTTACACTTGGGACTAAAATATCTGAAGAATTGTGTAAAAATGTAGACGTGTCGTCTGTACTTTATGAAGGGGAAGATATGTAAGGATAAAGCTAAAAATAGAATTAGCTTATAACTGAAGAGAAGGAGCATGGTAGACAATTTTTGAGGTGTCTTTCAAACCCACATGTCTTCTTCTGTAAAAACAACCCCTACAACTTGAGTGAGTGGTACTTCTGTCTCTCATTTGTACTGTGAATCTCTGCTCCCTGGCTGTACCTAATTGGAATGCAAGTAGATATAAAAGCTCAGCTCTTCCAATTTCTACCTGGAGCTTAGAATTGAAAAGAGACGCTAGTTATTCTCTCTGTTATGCGTGAAGTAGGAAGACATGTGTATCAGTTAGGATTAGGCTTTAGTAGTATATGAAAAGAAATTCAAAATAGAAATGGCTTAAATAAGATGATAGAAATTTAGTTCTTCCCACACAAGAACTCTGGAGATAGGTACTCAAGAATCTGAATGATAGCTCTACTTCCTCAAGGATCCTTCCAGCTCATGGATCCACCGTTTCTCTAATCTCTTCACCCTAATGATCAAAACATGGTGGACAGCGCTCCAACCACAATATCTGCTCTCTACTCAGAAGCATAAAGGAAGAGAAAGGCCCGCTTTCTTTTTTTAAGGAGCCATCTCATTGGTTAGAATGTAGCCATGTGACAATACTTAACTGCAATGGAGTCTGGGAAGAATGTAGTATGTATTTTAAGTGATTTGTGCCTGGTTAAAATTGGGGGCAGAAGGTAGAAGACAGACGGTACTGGGCAGGCAACCTGCAGTCTCTACCATACCATATAAATTAATGAGCTATGCTAGGGGAAACAAAACCAGCCTGCGAAAAAGGGAGTAGGAGGAGCAGGAGAAGACACAGATGTGTGGACAGAAGTGAGAGACCATGCAGTTTTAGGGCGAGGGAGAGAAAGGGCAGCTGCCTTGTTTCTCAGAAGCTTTCCCCTTCACGATTTCCACCCCATGGAGACTGGCTGCAGGTCCTGACTTGTTTTCTGTGAGATGCTTCTGTATTCTTATAATAAGTTATCCCTTTTATACTACTTGAAGAAGATTTCTTTCTTTTTTTTTTTTTCCCAAAAAATAGATTTCAAGATTTCAAAAACTGGAAAACTGAAAAGTACTCAAACCAAGGATAGAAAAAGGATACAAATAACTTGTCACATACCACACTAAAACAGCAAAAGGAGTTCGGGGGTGGGTGGGGGGAAGGATTCTATCAAGATGGGCAGGGAGCTAGGATGCCTCTCGGCTTTGGCGAATGGCTAGAATTTGAGACAAAAGGATGGTCAGAAGGGTATTTTCTGTACCGGTGTAAGTTGCAGAAAACCAAAACTCTTCTAGCTATGCTAATCAGGAAGAGATATAATTGAGAAATTGCATATACAAAATCGGTGGGAAGGGGAAGACTGGAGGAGCAGGGTCTAGGCTGGCCCCCAGGACTGCCTGTTGGATACTGAATGACCCAGGTGAGGTACTGCCCTCGTGGTAGTCCAAAGGCAGGGAAATCAAGAAGCCACCTCTGGAATGGACAAGTTCAAGCATACACAACTGCAGCTACGATCCAGGAAGTCACTACCACTGTGGCTACTCCTGCCCCTACACGCCCTCAAGGCCAGTGACTAGATCCCGCAACACTGAACTTGACTTCTGCTGCCACTGCAACTGCTTCTTAACTTCTGTGAAACTGCTATCTGGACCCAGGAACATCTCTGTGTGCAGAAAACTCAACACCCCTCAATCTTCCTCTGCAGTAAGAGACAAAGGTAACAGGAAGGTGAATTCCACCCCTTATCTCTCAAGGGTGGATCTAATTGTTGCAATATCCAGATCTCAGATGTAAGGTATTCTGGGAAATGTAATTTTTAATGCAGCCTCTGTTGTACAGAAAGCCAGGCTGGAAGGACATCAAAATGGATACCGAGCAAGACACGTGATGTCGTTTAAACCATATGAAGAAAATTTTCTCCAGATTATCTAGGATTACCATGTCCCAGACCCTTTTACAATAATTTGAATTATGTTTCTATTTCTTACATGTCTTAGATGTCCAGAATGACATGCAACATTTTAAAAACCAGTCAAAACTACCCGTTTAGTTCAAATGAGAACATCTCAAGAGTATTAGAAAAAATTGTTTCTTTAAGGGATAGGAGAGAGTTAATGTATGAGAAATAAGGGAATCCCAGCCAAGTCTTATCTGTACCGTTGGTGAAAACAAGAGATAATGCAAAAGCACCTCGTTTTATCCTCTCCCTCCCTGAGCCCATCGCTCCCCCTCCTTGCCCTCTGCACACCCCAGCCCTGGGAACAGTAAGGATTGTAGTCAAACACCAGGAATCACATTTCCTACTACAGTGTGTAGAAGACCGCTCCTTCCATCTCTAATCAGTCTTCTCAACTTCTATCCCTGAAGCTCCACCCCATGAAAGATTCGCATGACCTTAAGGTAGCTCCAGCCATGCACCAACATTCGTGCTTTTGCCTTTTATGGTAGAGAATTGTTGGGAAAGATCTGCCAGTTACCAACTACATGTCCCAGCTCCCCATGCATCTAGGTTGGGCCATGTGACTACTTCTAACCAATGGAAAGTGAGGGGAACTAAGCTGTGTCACTTTTGAGCTAAGGATCTGAAGAAGTGATGAGTGTTGTCCACTGTATTCTCTTCCACTTGTAGTCTGGAAACAATGGAGCTACCTTAGGTGTCATGTTTTGAAAATATCAGCTTCCATCAACCTCGATCCCTGAATGACTGGGTGGAGCACAGCTCCCCAAACCCATCCTTTTCTGCCCACCCAGAACAGCTCAGGATAATTGGCATCGATAAGAAGTAAATATCTATTATGTGAAGTCACTGTACATTTTTGTGTCAATTTGTTACAGTAGGTGGTATTTCCCCAATAAATTCAGCGTATCTTTTGTCTTTCACCTTATAACCTTCCCGAAGTCTGTAACACATTGCCAAAAATCAACTCCATCACTCCCACCTCCCTCAAAAAAACGTCAAAAGCAAATCAAAACGAAGACAGTGAAATTCTGTATTTTTCTACTGTTTTATTAAGAAATTATATTTAAGAAAATTGAAGAACACTAAAAACAGTAAGAAATGTATAGTGCATAACCAATATAAGTAGTAATACAAGTGCAGAAGTTCTACAAACAGAAAAATGAATGTTTGAGAAGAATGAAATATATTTAAAAACATTATTACCTTCTGCTGAGCTCATTAATGTGAATTTTTGCACCCTCAGGAGCAAGCTGGGGCCTGTTTTTGTTGCAGTGTTAATTTTGATTGATAGATCATATTTGACTGAGAGTTATTTGTACATATATATATACACATATATATGTGTATGTGTATGTGTGTGTGTGTGTGTGTGTGTGTGTGTTTGTGTGTGTGTGTGTGTATCCACTACAGCCACGGTATGAAAAAGAGTCTGTGGGGTAGAGACCCTGTGGATTTAGTTTGGAGAACTCAATCGATTCATATACCACTAAGGTTATAAAGGTCCTTAGAGATTCTTGTCTCGATCTTACTATTTTATAGATGAGTAAGAAAGACAGTATGGCTCAGGGAAGTTAAGGTGACTTACTCATGGTCAGGCGGCTCTAGCAGAGCATGGACTTGAATTTGGGACTTCTGACTTCTAATCAGGTGTCTTTCTATGAAATTACAAGCTCAATATTTAGGTGAACCAGAAGAGACGAAAGTTCAGAACGTCTAAACATCTAAGCACAGGAGTGAGCCTGGCCCGCAGCAGCACTGCCCAGAGGCCAGGCCGGCTGCCTAGCAGCAGCACTTCTGCTGGCAACAGCCCTTCCCACAGCCGCAGCCACCGCCACAGGAACCACAGCCACAGGAGCCACAGCCACAGGAGCGGCGGCAGCAGCAGACCACGGGGACACTGCAGCAGCCCCCACAGCAGCCACGGCAGCAGGGGCAGCAGTTGGAGCAGCAGCCGACCCGGTAGCATCTGCAGGTGGTGCAGCTGCCACAGCCACCGCCGCAGCCACCACAGCCATAGCACCCCATGGTGTCAGTAGAGAGGAGGACTCAGGAGAGTTGAGGAGGGGGCTCAGAAGGTGAGGGAGGTCTGTGCCACCTTTGGCTTGACCCAAGCACATGACTAGTTCCCTGTAGCTGTTTATTTCAGATTCCCTGGGAGAATTTTACGGTTCACTTCCTTAAGGACTTTTGGCCACACAAAATAGCCGACTTTAGTTCTGAATTTGTTTTAAAGGCGTATTCACAATAGGACTGTGGGAGTCTGAAATATTATACTGTCGTCTTTCTTTTCTGCTTGACCAGTGCAAGTCTGACTCTGAAGTGAATTGTGAGCACGATCGTAAGCAGGTGACAGCTAATCTTTTCCATTTTTATTCAACGTCCTCACTGATCCTTTAAGATACGGTACTAAGAAACACCTTCCGAGGCTGACAATCCTACCTGTGAGAGGCCACAAAACTAGCATTTCCCAAACCTCTCGTGTTTCAGATTCAAGGAGGAGAACCTGTGGGGCCTTTCCTGTCCTCTGGGGCTTCTTACTGTCCCAGGTTAGTGCTCCGATTCTGCAAACGAAAGAAGACATACAATGAGAGTCAAAAGTTAGCAAAAAGAAGACTCAAAATCACGAGACTCTGGGCCCCAGCCGATGCACAGGCCACGCGCATCCCTGCAGTATGAACAAGTGGCACCGCCGGGCTCACCGCCTGCTCAGCCCAGGGCTGTGACCACGGTGGCTTTCGACCAGGACACACAAACAGGAGGGCAGGAGTAGTTGGGAAAACACAGTCAATAAAATGTTTTATTTGACACGTCAAGCACATATCACCCTCAAAATCCCACAGAGAGGAAGCGCAGGTGAATCTCGTTTGTAAGCTACGGGCCCTCAGGGGCACGTGCACAAACAAGTCATTCTGAGCACGTCCCGGACCTTCCCAGAAGAGATTTCCACAGGGCTGACTCTTCAGCAGTCACAGTAGTTCCCACACACCCAGGAGCAGCCTTAGATCTGGGCAAGAGGACTCCACACGTTAGAGCCCCATAACCATAAACATGCAAAAATGACTCTATTAAAGAACGCAGGGGCCCGTATTTTGTTCTTTTGATGACAATATATTCAAATATGGTACAATTTGAATACTATTGCATTTCATTTGTAATTCTTTTGATTATTACTGTCAATAGACTATACTTTTTAAAATCTTTATTACTACAAATTTTTAAAAATTTGTTGAAAGGAAGGTAACAGAAAACATCCTAGAATAAATATATAATAATTTATAAGTTATATATCTCTATTTTATTACTCCTCCAAACATCCTGACACATAAAAAGAATATCCAAATAGAATGCAATCGTAATTAAATTGCTGTTTTTAATATTTTGCTAAAAATCACGTATACATGTTTTCACTTGGTTGTTATGAAGGTATAGTTGACAAGCAGAAAGAGCACATTTTAACAATCTGTTATCGTAATTTATTGTTTTTTTAATATTGAGACGTAAGGTCCACAAGCTTCCATTTGTCCTCAAACCTCGGTCCTGCAAACATTAGGGCTAGGCCTGCATGCAAAAGAAGGGGGCAGGAGGGGCAGGGCAAGGGCAGCGTCAGACCTGGGCTACAGAATAGGGTCACCAGCTCGAAGAACAGAACATGCTCAGGACGGCGAGGGTGTGGCGGGACTGGAATGTAAGGAACAGGGAGGGGTGGCAGACAGGAAATCTGTTAGGAAGGCAGGGGCCACATTCCGAGCTAGAAAGCCACTCTCAGATGTTTGTGTTTATGGTGGCAGGCAGCACAGAAAGGTTAGTCATGGGAGCAGGGTGTCCCAAGTCCAGGGAACAGGTGAGGTGTCCTTCCTGCAGAGCAGTCGGTTATGATGCTCTAAACTGCATCTTCTAGGAGGAACGCCCCAAGGCTATGCCCCTCTGGTCAAAGCAGGATTTGGACAAATCCGCTCCAAATCCTGCTTTCATATGGAATTACTTCCCTTTTAGAAAAGGGTCTGTTTATGGCTCTTCCCTACATCGCCCGAGGCAGAAAAATATTAAGAAAAAAGGGAGCATGTTTTTAAAAATGAAACATCTGGTCATTGTTTCTGTTGCTCTTGGGATGCTATAGGGAAGGATACCTTTTGGGGGATGTTGTCGAACATGAAATCGGGATCGTCAAGACGTGTTAGGAGCCCCCTCCAGACTATGGGCTTAGGCAGGTCCCTCTGGCTTCATGTGTCCCGTGTTAGCATTGTGCTCTCATTCCTCTGGTCCTGTATCACATTCCACATTTCCATGTCCAAGAACCTTCCTACCTGCAAATAAACATTGTTAATTTAATGGGATCCTGTTGTTAGTCCACAGTCACCATGAATCTTGGCATTCACCTTCATAAAATGCTCAGCCCTGCCTGCCCATTGGCTCAGCTTGGAACAATCAGATAGGAAGGAGACCAGAGCTTGCCTTCTCTGCCTTCTCGTCCCAGAGGAAAGAGAAATATATATCTGAGGGAAGGGGAAAGCAGGAATAAGCCTGGGTTCTTTGGGAATCTTGGGCTTCTCTATGGCAGAAAATTGAAAACCTCCAGGAAAAGATCTGGGTAGCAATGCCAGTAGAGGCGTTTATTATATATTTGCAATCAATAATCCTGAGTGAAGTAACAGTGAGTTGTCTTGCCCATGGAGATAGTTTTCCATACAGTTTCTAAGCTAGGGAGCGTCACTGTTTAGACGTAGAGGGTTCAACTGTCTGCAGTTTTATGCATGTAGAAGTAGACACAATGATATTCGCAGTATCATTTAGGGTCATGAAAACTTATAAGTCATTGGGGAATTGGTTGAAGTATAGTTCATCAATTAATTCCGTTCGCTCAGCCATTTTTCACTGAGAATCTGTGGTGTGATAGGCTCTGTTCTAAGCAGTTGAGATATATCTGTGAACAAACCCAACACAAATCCTTGCTGCCCCCCCGCAGCTTCCATGCTCATGGAAAAAAAAACAGAAAATAAATATAAAGGATACATATTGAGTACTTAGCAAGTGGCAAGTTCAAAGAAAAGCGATGCAACGCAAGAAAAAGTAGAAGGGTAGAGCGGTTTTGTAATTTCAAATTAAATTATATCCATAATATGTGCTAGTATACAGCTTTTAAAAATGAGAGAAATGTCTATAGTACACACTAAAATATCTCTAAGACAAATTAAGAATTAAAAAGCGAGTTACAGAACGATATAAACTTATTTAGACATGTGTGTGTATGCACGTCTGAAAGGATACACCCCAAAACACGCTCTACAGATCTCCATCGACCCACCACCCGCCTCGGCGGACACCCTAGGCATCTCCCAAACCTTCCTTCCCCCGAGGGTGACCCTTTGATAGTCTACACTTTCCTTGGGGGTATCTGCTTCCCCAAGGAGTTTGCTGCCTTTATTTTTTCAGAGCCAGCTTTTCACTTAAAGGGGAGCTCGTTGTATTTTGGACGGAATTCCTAACTGTTTTGTGGAGAAGGAAGGCTTTTCGGGATATCTAGTCTGCCATTGCCTGAAATGGAAACAACTTGTCGAATTGTTTAAAAAGCTATATAAAGTTAAAATTAAAGTTAAAAACAACAAGTAGTCTATGGCCATGCTACCCTGAATAAGCCCGATCCCATCTGATCTCGGAAGCTCAGCAGGGTCGGGCCTGGTTAGTACTTGGATGGGAGACCACCTAGGAAGACCAGGTGCTGTAGGCGTAAAAAACAAAAAAATAAGGGATTGTCAGCTGATAAGGTCTTTGCAATCTGTGAGGTCAACCAAGGGTTGCCTTACCTAAAAAATAACAACAACAACAACAATACGTGTTCATTCCCTATCTGTTCTTGAAAGGAATATATTGACAGTAGGAAAGAGAATGCTTTGCCTATCAAAGTATTAGGAGAGTCACTTAGAAAAATTGATGGGACACTCTAGCGTGGGGAATGTCATCAGGAAAAATCTGCCAAAAGCCCTGCCATCAAATTGGTCATTCGCCGTTCTGAAAATTAGCATATAGTTGTAACTATAACCTATATTTCACTAGCTATAAAACAAAATAATTTGCGTAAATTTTAGTTTCATTCTTAAAGATAGGATTATAATCAAACTGCTACTGAATTATTTGCTGTGGAACTTTAGTTCCTGTTTAAATAGATTCACTTCAAGTTTCCCCTCGCCACCCCCCGTACCAATTTTTCCTGGAAAAGGAAGATTTCCAGTATTCCGATTTTAGAGATAAAAATACTAAAACTCAAAGAAGTCGAGCATTTTGCTCCAAGTCCCCCAAGTGGTGAGTTAGAGCTGGATGGCCAAACCAGGTCTCAATGACCTTAGACAGCAGGCTCTGTCCACTCCGTGCATGAAGCCAGAGAGGGCGTGGCCTACTCCCCGGACATCACTCCAGCCCCTCACATTTTGCAGGGTCCACTTCTTGCTTCTCACTCTTTATCTCACACTTGGGCTTCCTGATCCATTTAGCCCTAGGATGGGGTCTAGTTTCCGCTTTGCTTTCCTGGCTTCTACCTTTAGGGCAGAAACTCTCTGTCTCTCCCTCAGGACTCACTCCTCCCAACTCCAGGTAAGAATTGATTCAAATGGGCCAGGCTCCCTCTGGACCCACAGCCCACAGAAGAAGGGAGTTGGAGGTCATGTCTCACATCTTGTTCCTGTGACATCGCTGCGATTAGCTTGAGGCTGAAACTTTGACCTGGCCAGCTGAGTGCCTGCGTCAGAGGGAGAGCCGAGCCATCATGGCCTCCTGTGACTGCCCTGTTCCCTTTACCATTGCCTGTCCATGTGCCCCATTATCTGGGTTCCTGCAACATGCCTATCACTTGGTCAGTAAATAGTTTTAAAATATACAATGACGAGTGACTTTTTATCACTGGTGATGTAATTTATAACAGTCATGACAATGTTATAAAGTATATTATTAGCAGGCTGTTTCCTTAATGTGCAGATTGTATCTTCTGCCCTTCCAGGGAACTAGACTTCCTGAGTACCCAGCAAGTAATCTACATACAGCGATAAAATCAGGGCCAATTTTTCATGGAGTAGATACAGACATGAAGCCAAATTCTCTATAATCATGTGGATTCACTTGCTAGGGACACTCAGCATTGTCTTCAAATGAGATTTCATCCAGCCACAAATCATTAGTTGTCTATCTTATCCTTACAGATTCTCAAGAAAAGGGGTTATTCACCTCTCTCTGTAGTCAGGGATTTTTTCCCATGTAATTAACCCAAGTGTGTTTATAGTTTGAGGTTGGTCTTCCTTTGTCCACAGAATAGGTGGAAAACATCTGGCAAAAATCAGAAATCAAAGAGTCCCTCAGGTGTTGACTAATAGTTATTAAATCCCCTTTTTGGCCTTTTTTATTCCTTTTCCAGACCATGATATTCTAAGCTTTATCGTTGTTGTTGTTGTTGTTGTTATTTACACTTCCTTAGTTCTGTTTCACAGACTGGTCTTGCCCATTTCTCCCCTTTCCTGTTTCATTCCCTCCCCCACCTTAAACCTTGGTGCCTTTCTAGAGCTTCTAGAATAAAATCCGGGCTCCTTGGGGTGCCTTCCACAGCCCTCCCTGGGGCGGACACGGATGACCTCTGGCTTCAGTTTCCCCAGTCTGTCACCGTGTTCTCTGCTCCAGCACCGTCGACCTCTCTCTCTCTCTCTCTCTCTCTCTCTCTCTCTCTCTCTCACTTGCCTCACTCATCTCTCAGATGAAATTGAATCAGGAAAAGAAAAGCCACTCTAGCAATTACCTTTGAAGGAGAGAAAGCTTTAGTTCAGAGAGTTGGATGCATAGTGATTGAAAGGAGTGGAAAGGCGGGGGGCTCTTAGCATCACAGCCGTAGCGGGACACGAGAGAATCAGGGGGTCAGGAAGCCGCTGTCGATGGGCGCAACAGCCAAGGCGGGTGACCGGAGGGGGACCTGGGCAGTGGCATGTGCAATGCCAAACCCCACGTTTGCCGAAGCCCACACATCCACCTGCCCCGTGAGAGGAGGCACGGTGGCCTCGTCTGCCTCCCCTCACGCCACCACCCTCGAGGACAGGAGGGACCCTCCAGATCACGGGGGAAGGTCTCGGACATCTGGTTCCCAGGCTTCTAGCTCTGGTTCAGGGGGAGCCTGGACGGTGGGAGCGGAAGAGGCCAACCAGCGGAACTGTTCCTTCCCCCACAACCCTCGCGTGGTCCAGAGGCTCCTTCTTCAAGACCAGCTCGTTGTAGGAGTCATTAACCAGTCTCGTGCCCCTATGTGCTTGCTCATATGCACTTATTAGTCCCTGAAAGGGTGGTGTTCGTTTACTTGTCTACATTCTGTCTCTCACTACTGTCCTATCTATCATTGCGGTGACAGCCGGCACCTCACAGCTGTGGACTCCGCACGGGCGGTGCACATCCCGCACTCGCAGTGCAGACCGACCCTTGCACCGTGTAGACAGACCCTGCACTCCGTGTAGACCCTGCACTCACTGCAGACCCTGCACTCACAACAGTGCCTGGTGTAGGGTAGAAACATGATCAACGTCGAGTTCCCCCACCCCCGCCCTTACTCTCAGCCAAATCAGGAAGGAGCGTTTTCTCCGGATTCTACAGGCAGTAAAAAGATTTATGAGTGACTTTTCGAATGTGGAGAGAGCACAGCTGACCCACCGTGAGACGTGCGTGGTTTCGACGCCTCCCTCTGCGCTCTCTGGACGCTTTGCTGGATGCTCCGCTCCCCTGAGAGATATTTGCATACGCTGCGGTGGTGCGGAGTGAGCGCCCTGGGATCGTCTCTAGGGTCAGCCACACACAGTCCCGCAGAGAGCGGGAAAGCACCGGCTGGCGCAGAGATTGAGAACGTGGCTCTGGAGGTGACCGAGTTTGAATTTGGGTTTCTTCGCCTTTTCCTGCTGTGGAATTTGGGGAATTACTTTCCACCTCTGAGCCTCAGCCCCTCCATCTGATGCCTCCTCCCAGGGGCACAGAAGAAGCTCTCAGAAAGTGCGGTTGTGACGGGAATAACCAGACTCAACCTGAGTGCTTTGATTATAGAGACAGTTTATTAGCCGGAGCAGCCCCGAAATGCCAAGATACAAGATTTTTAAGCCCTAAATCCTATTCCTCATTCTGTCTTAAACACAAAGGTCCATCTTTCTCCTATTCACTACCTGTCAACCCACTGGTCAGGTGTGCAAGCGGGGAGTACAGAAGCAGAAAACTTGTTGTTAGAATGTTACGTTCCTATGGGTGATCGCCTCTGTTCCCATGGGCAATAGCCAGTGTTCCCATGGGCGATGGCCAAACAGTAGTTTTCGGCTTATATACAATTGATTATTTTTCATGCCACGCAAGCAAGCAGGGTTACACAGGCTAAAATTGGCAGTTAGCGTATGAGCTCATTGTTACAAGTTTCATGATTAACAGAATGCGGTTAGGGGTTCCAGAAACTAGGACTAAGGTAGAGACTTCCTTTGTCCAGTTTCCGGTTTTAATTATCCTTTAACCCTGTCACATTTCAGCAGACTATTATTACAGTGCGAGCTAGTGCCACTGTTACTATTTTTGTCCTACGCTAAAGCCAGGGTCAGCACACAATGCCCCGTGGCCGCAACTGACCTTGGCCTGCTTTTGGACCGTCCCCAAGCTCGGAATGGTTCGTACCTTGTCATAGCCTTGCGGAAATTAAAAGAAAAAGAAATGGCAGAGACAGCAGCGGCCGCAAAGCCTAAGCGGTTACCGCCTGACCCGGTTCTGGAGAAGTTTATGACTCGCTCTGCAGATATAACTTCCTTGAGATGGTTTTGAGCTTTACGTGATTGATTAGAATGAAACGGTTTTTCTTAATTAAGAAAACGTTTATTATGATTGTTCTGGGAGAAGTTCCAAAAACTGATAACAACGAGGACACACAGGCCGGTCCGGTAGCTGCCGGCCTTGAGCTGATGCCAGGCTGGGCCTCACAGTCACATCTTAGGACTGATTTCCATCTGGGTGTGCCTGGGAACATGGAAATTAGCGAGAAGTGTGCCTTGGGTACGTTGGGTGGATTATCAGTGCACGATCGATCTTGGGCAACTTCCCAGGTGATAGTTCTAGGTTTTGATGTCAGCCTCAAGTCCAGCTCATTCTGAGAAAGGAAGAGAACAGGGAAGAAGCCGTGCTGCGGGTCCCCTCCCACCTGGTCACACCTGTGTCTTCCCCGACCAGCTCTCTCATTCCCAACTTGCCCTCTATTTCCTCTCCGAGTCTGCAGGGTGCACACCTGCAGGCGGGGTGCCCAGGTACAGTGGCTATCCGATATCCATCACCCCAGAGTCCACCTTGATCTCGTCAACTGCTACAGACATTTCTCCTGCCATATGTGTCCTTGTTACTTGAATGGAAAATTGTTCATGGACTCCAGTTTAATAGGAGCTGAGTTATCCAGGGAGAAATATTTTACATAGACAGATGGATCTACTTCTGGAGTCCTGAGTAAATAAGATGTTTTAAGTGTTAACTATATTCTTCAAAGGGCTTTTCGATCCCTCCACTTGGGCCATGTCTATACCCTTTGCTCCCAACGCACCCCCGCCTCCCACCTTCCCCTTGCTCGGGATTCATCAGTGAAATCCAGTATCGTTGTTACTTCCTACCACTGTCTTTGGTGGAGCGCTTTAGTTCTCCCACACACTTTCACAGTCAGACTCCTTAAGACGTTCAGCAGCCACAGGGTCCTTCTGTCTCACGGGTTCCACCCTCCTCTGAAGCCCATTGTGGTTGCCAAGAAGAAAAGATACATTTTGGTTACGATGGATTGGTTGGGGTGGTATGGAGGAGAAGCTTGTAGCTGAGGGGTCTTACCCTAGTCTGTGGGTCAGGGAAGGCAGCCCTGGAGAAAAAAGCCGAGGGCTGAAGTCTGAACAGGAGCAGGCCACGAAAGCAGGCAAACGAGAGAATCCCAGGCACAGAGAAGAACAGGCTTGGAGACTCTGGGGTAGGAAGGTTCTGGAATGAGAGGAGTTGCAATAAAGCTAGAGTGTGTGGATGGTGGAGAAAGGAAGGAGGAATGGCCTGTCGTGAGGCTACCAGGGTTGAGAGTGGCAGGCGTTCCCCAAAATTACGGGACCTGATGGATTTGGGGCTTTCTCCTGAGAGTAGTGGTTATGCTCTTGGCAGGGCAGTGAGGGGTCCATTGGTTGCCGTGTGGAGAACAGGTTGGAAAGGGATGAGATGGAGATGGGGAGACAGTGAGGAAGCTGTCGTGACAGGTAGACAGGTGGGACAGATCGGATTTAGATATGACAATAGAGGTCGAAAGAAGTTGATGGATTGAGCATCATTTTAGAAGGGGAGCTTCAAGGCTGGCGAGAGAAGAGTCTGGTGAAGAGCTGCTCCAGGGTCTGAGTGACCAGGTGTGGGAAGGGCAGCACTGTTGCTGGGGTTGTTTTGAGTGAGGGCAAGATTACGACTTCGGGGTCAGCCATGTCGATTTGGAAATACCTGTTGCGTCATCCACACGGAGATGTCAGGTAGGCTACTGGAAAGACATGCCTGACACTCAGAAAAGGACTGAAGAGGGAGAGCCCCACAGGAGCCACGGGAGAGGGAAACCGGAAAGCTGGGCCACAGGTGCCAAGGATGGAGAATGTTTCAGCAGAGCGTGAGCAAGGCTGAGAAGGCGACTCGTACCGAGGGCCTGAGGATGCGGAGGGCAGGATGTGCTCTGCAGTTAGCTGCATGGAGAGTGGGCCAGAGCCGTTCAGGTGGAGGGGTGGGCCGAAGAATGGAGGTGAGTGGCGGCCTATTACCCTGGGAGGTCTCTTAGACTCTCCACCCAACAAGAGCCCCCTCTCAGGCCTCCGTCAAAGGAAAATGTCGCCAGGAATCACACTGAAATGCTAACCCACTGATCCACTGGGGCATCCTCCACCTTAGCGACTGGCCAGGAGATACCTGAGTTGTTGCTATATTTTTAAGCTAATCTCTTTTAGAGTGGAAAACCAAGAACCCGAGGGCCCCGCCCTTCACCCTTACCCTTAATTAACTTCAATGTAATATCGGAAAAAAAAAAAAAGATTTACCAGAGTCATTTAGCTCAGAACACCTCACACTCCTCCCATGATGGTTACGTAAGAGCGATCACTGTTGTCTTTCCGAGCTCCTTGAGGCAAAGGTCGGATTTATTCTTGCTACAGGGCTGAGCGCCCTTTGGTCATTGGACTTGGTTAAGGGGAACGAGAGAGAGGGAGAGGCCTCCTTCACAGAGATGACGAAGACGGACATACAAAGTGTGCTTAACAGGGTGCCAGACGGCCACGCTACCCCAAAGATCTCCTTTACCTCCTAGTCACTAGCCTGGTCCCTGAGGGAGAGGCGTAGCGCTCATGGAACGGGAATCCATAAGTAGAGAGGAGAATGCACAAGTCTGACTTAATTCTTGACTTAGTTGAGTCATCACCAAAATGGGGTGTTGAAGGCGTGGTCTGAGCATTTAGGCTCTTTCATTGAGAAAGGACTTCATCAGGGCTGCTTCATAAGAGTGAGTTCGTTGTGCAGTGTGCATCTTCAGGGGTACGGTTTGCACCGCAGCCGGGGCCTCTCGCAGAGCCCTAACTGCAGTTTTCCGAGGATGAGGTCACCTATATGAGGGGTGGAGCCATGCAGTTTGTATCCCACAGGGCAAGGTTTGCCTTTTTTATTCTTTATCTGGAATACGTAACCTGGGACAACACATACCTGAGTGTTCAGATGATTTTTATAATGTCGATGATGAAAATGTCTTTTATTCTAGTCTGTTTATTTAAAAGTCAATAGAATAGAGGCTGAGGCCACCAGCCTCATCCTGGCCCCACTCGGAACCATGAATATGCGATTTTGGGAGTCTGGTGTTCATGGGGCTGGCTGTGCGAGAGTCACCGTGTGTCTGCTTAAAGGGCGGAGCAGAGAGGACCAGTGGGGACCAAGGAGCCAAAGTCCTTCTCTCTCCACGAGGAGGTGTGTGAACAAGACATGCAGTCTTACTTTGTGAGTGACAGGACAAACCCAGCAGGCGAGTGTGTTTATTCCCTCTAATGGCTTACGTGTGTGTGTGTGGTGTGAGTGGACAACACAAAAAAAGAATGTGAAAGGTGCTTTAACAGGCAGTACATCTCATATGAAAATGCTAGCAGCACATCTCTACGCGCCTTTTTCAGAGTCCAAGTTTCAATTTACAGAAAACACCCAGGTCCATTAGAATTTGGATTTTTGTCATGCCTGATTTTTTTTTTTTTTTTAATTTTCAAAGCTCTGGGTTGCGTAGTTAGTATCATCTTCACAACATTCTGGACCGTTCTGGACTTTCTGGGTAAATTAGCATGTTTTTTTCTCCCTCCCTCTTCATGACCAGGTCTTTCTGCTAAGAGCTATAAAAAGCTTCGTTTCGCGGCGCTTCAGCGGATGCCGAAAACTATGGTGTCAAACGGCTGACGGACACAAGAGGGCGGTGTGTGCCCGCGTCAGCCTGGGCAAGGACGAGGCATCCCACCCTCTGCGGGAATTTTTAGCTTAACTCCTGGACCTAACTGGGATTAATAAAATGTGTGGGAGGGGCGAGATTGGCCCCAAACCCTCATCAAAGAGGCCCAGGTCGGAGTGGGGAGGCAGCGTGTGAGGAGCAGGAGGAATTTTTATCCTCGAGTGCAGAACGGTGGAGCGGTCTGTGCAACGACCTAAACGAACAGAGATGGTCATCGGGTGTCGTCCTCTGTCGGGGTATTCAGAACCGCCGAACCGCAGAGACTCAGCAGTCGTCTTGGAAAACGTTATTCTGAGAAAGCCTCTTATTCATTCCAGGAAAATTTACTGAATGCTGGCTCTGCGCCAGGCCTGAGCCCAGGGGCTCAAATGCAGCCTTGGGTCAGAGAGCCCAGGCCCCTGCCCTCCTGAAGTTCCCTTTCTAATGGGCAAGAGTGAGTAAACAAGACACAAATCAATAACCCCAGGCATATATTTCCACCGGATTCCGTTTCTGTTCCCTGGAGCCAATCCCCAGCCAGAACTAGCTGCATTATCTATTCTTGTTCGCAAAGAGAATGCAAGTCACACATATTCAGTTCCAACCATGGCTGCAGGCCACATTTTAGAGGTACCATCTGCTTCCAGTTGCTCTGACTGTTTTAATGGAGAGGGGTGATGGCAACAGCCTTCTACAAATGAAAAGAGTTGATGGAAGTATTGAGTCTTTGCCATAGAGATGGTCCCTGGCTTGGCCTGGGGCCCACTGATTTTTGGGTTTACTCAACAAAGCGAACAATGCATGCCTCCTCTGCCTGGAACCCTCCCTAATCTCCTTAGCCAGCAGCAAGCTCTGACTCCTCTAAATCTCACACAATATAGCACTTCTGTGGGAAGCCAGGGCTACCCCAAACCCCTGCCCAGGCCAACATGTTTATTCTCTTTGCCAGCATCTTAGCATTTTAGAGCTGCTCGCCGTTAGCTATTTTAAAAATGGGAATTTGAGAAAATGAGGAAGAGAAAGGCCACATCCGTTTTGTAAACTATTCCCCCCTCCCTATACACACGTGACACCCAGTAAGATGGTACCACCCGCAGACCCTCCCGTGACAAACGTTTTTTCTTGCTGTGAATGATGCAATCGCAAACTCTCTAGGGCCCTGCGATGTCCACCTTGTTATCCCTTGAAGTCAAGGTCCCATGTTAAAGTTCAGGGTGTATCATTGGTGGCACGTGACCCGTCTTACAAAAGAGGTCAAAAGGCACGGCAAAAACCAGCTTTTCCGCTGCGACCGAGTATGCAAACCGGCACACCTCTCTGCTTAGGCTGATGTCTTCCACGTGCTGCTGTGGGCTGTTCTGCCGCTCATCTGTCTTGAAATTCCTTTGGCGTCGCTGATCTTGCCATTTTCCGGCACAGTGGTATTTCCAGGTCATTGCCAGGCAACCGGGAACCATCAGTGAAAAGAGCAGTGAAAAATGTCCCCCGATGGCAACACCATGTTTCTCACCAAGACTGAGACTCTTGAATTTTGTCAGTCAACTCAGAAGAAACAAAATAATAATAATTAAAAAAAGCTCCTTACTTATTTGGATGAGGACAGAAACTGGATGCAATGACTAAAAAGGGCTTTGGTTAGTCGAATAGGTTGGCAACAAGAAGGAAGATATCATTCTAAATAGGTCCAGCTCTTTGCTCTATCTCGGTTTGGGTAAAGAGTCCAAATTCTGCCAGATGTGCATTTCTTAATCTGTCAGTACCACGCCTCTTGCCAGGAGTCTTCATTCTACCCATCAGGCATAATTTTCAGACTTTGTGTTTCCTGTCAGGAAAAATATAATTCATCATTTTCCTCAGGCCTTGAGAAAATGTCTTACTTTAGAGGAAAAGTGGCAGAGGGGAGTGACTTCGTGACCAAAAAAAAAAAAAAGTAATACAGCCTTTTCTTTTATATTCTTTTATATAATTTAAAAATTACTTATTTTAGAGTAATATGTACACATGGTGCAAAATTCAGAGAGTTCAAATGTGAATATGGTAGAGGAATCCCATTCTAGAGGTAATCTCTGTATAAATTAGCAGAGATACTCTTCATATGTTTTTTGAGAGTATATTTGTTCTAATTTCTAAAATCAGATGAATTCTCGAAGCCATATATTAAGTATACATTAAATAAGTATACTAAATAATTCTAGCATGTGGAACTGCGAGAAAATATATTTCTGTTGTTTAAGCCAAAAAATAAAATAAAATGAAAAATACTAAATGCACCAAAATGGTTTGTCCACTTAAAGCCCTGACACTATAATTTGATAGTCCTCCCCCGCCCTCCTCCTTAAATTGCTCTAACAGAAATGTGACTGAACTTATAATCAGTCTGGAAACACTTTGAGTATTCTGGAATCTGATCCAGCATGTTTCTTGTTCCTTACTACCCAGTTCATCATTTCTTAGCTGTGATTATTAGTCATTTCCCTTTGAAATGGAGAGGAAGGCGACAAACTTTGAAAATGAGGAAATAGACTTGGTTTTTGTTTTTAAACACGAGGTCTTTTGTGTTAGGAAGACCTAGGAGAGAAGCTAGTTGGAGGTCCAAGTGGTCACACTCCAAGAGAGGACATTTGGTGATTGGGGATGCACTGGGAGTTCCAGGGAACCAGGTGGATACGGGAGGACGCATCAGTCATGCTCCTGAAGCTTAGAGTTGAATGGAACCATAGCAGCTGGTCCAGTGGCCAGATCTCAAATTTAGAGACCCAGCCCACCAGACCAAGGCCAGATGCAGTGGGTCTGACCAGCTCTTACTCAGAGACCATTCCCGAGGCACAAGAAATTAGCCACTTATCTCTCTCTCTTCACCCTGCCCTCCTAGTACCAACTCCAAGAGAAAGCTCTCCATGCCTAAGAGTGGATTGAATTCATCTTTTTATTCTTCCATATCATCTAGAAGAATACCCTGTACAAAGTAGGGCCCCCTAAATATTGACCGAAATGAAGAAACGAGAAAAATCAAATTTCTTCTACTCCACATACACTTATTTTCCTGATGCACCATTTGTGTGTTAAAATTCTTTACTTTGATCTCAACTCAAAGATACCCAGATGCTTAATTGTTTTTGCCTGATACTTTCAGATGTCTGAGGGAAGAGTCTGATTCCCTTGCTAAGGGATTTACTTCAAGAATAGATGCCTGTCAGCTTTCAAATTCCCCTCCTGGGTGGGAGTGATTCTTGTGTGTGCCTCCTGGCTGTGTTGAAGCTTCAAAACTGTAAGAACTTGTGACTCCGTGACCAATCAAATGTTTCTTAAAAAATATCTCAGCTTTCTAAATCTTAATGTGTTAACATCCTCACTAATTTCCCAACTGCTTCTTGTGGGTTCAGCCATTTATTTGATTGAAATTTTTTATTTATAGGTTGTTAAAATTCATTGTGCCCCCAGGCAGCCAAATGTGTGTCTCACATAATAGGGACCTGCCTCCTCTTCTCCGCAAGCAATGAGGCCAGAGAGGGATTCTTGAGATAGGAGGGGAGTCCTTTTGTTTGGATTTATCATTGCTACAGAACGTGTTTGGATTCTCACAGGAGACATGTTTTTTTCATCCTCATCCCTTCCGTTGACCATACAGGAGAAAGCGTATGGGACTTACTGGGGAGAAATTATTGAGTGCAAAGATGTTGCGTTTCAAATTTTATTCGAGTCCAACATTTCAGGGTAATAACTAAGTGATTTTTACTCTTTAAGGAGAAAGCACAGTTTGGAAAGACAAGCAGCTATGCCCAAGGCACAGCCAACTAGTCCTGCTGCCTCCTTAGATACCTGCGATCTGAGTCATCATCGAGGTTCCATTCTGGCTGCATGTTTGACTCATTTGGTTTTCTGTTCACAGACAAGCAAAGGCAAAACAGACCTGCCAACTCCTACCTCAAACCCACTGAGAAAGCAATAGGATTTCTTGGAGCTTTTTTTTTTTTCTTTTTGTTCTCCAAACAGAAGTCCTATTATACAGAAGCATTTCTCTGTGCTAACCTGATTTGTATGTCAGCTATTATGGAATATGGAAACCGAGACCAAGACCTCGACGTTGAACCCCCAGCCAAATGGAAAGGACTATGCCTATGACAGCCCAAACCTCTGAATTCCGCCTCTTATTTCTGTTGTCAATACCCCCACCCAGATAGCAAAAAGTTGGAGTGAGGCATTCTGCCTGGTAACCAGGTGGAATAGAATTTCTCTGTTTAGGGGAACAGAGGGGGAGAACAATGAACATTTTTCCTTCAAGTGTCTACTTCTATTCACCTCCCTGATCCCCACAGCCAAAATGCCTCCACTTCTGCCCCCTCACTATCAATCTGTATACCCTCACCTGGCTTTGTCTTTGCTACCTGTCTTCCCCACCAGAATGAGGGCCCCCTCAGCCCAAGATTAGTCGGGTTCACTTACTGCTGTACCCCCAGTGCCTGAAATAATTCCTGTCCCATTCGTGAGGGCAGATATATATATATATATCTGCAAAATAAATAAGGAACCTCAACTAGTGCCAGGCACTGTGTCAGGCCCTATCCATACACTATACACCTAACACGGGTAAGTGCGAGCATCATCGTCGTACAGGTGAAGAAACGTACTCAAGGTCACGCAGTTAGTAAGTAGTTGACTTGGAATTTGAACCAGGACTGTCTACCTCTGGAGCTCTATCCCTTCCCTTATACGCAAAAACTAAAGAAATAGACCATTCACTCTTCAAATGACTTCAATTTTCTATGCAGAGAACTTAGGAAAATAGGAGGAATGGCTCTCTCTATATAATTATGTGTGTGTGTGTGTGTGTGTGTGTGTGTACATATATATAATCGAACACAAAATATACACATATATACAATCTAACAAAATATACACATATATACAATCGAACACAAAATATACACATATATACAATCTAACACAAAATATTTTGAACTGAAATCAAACAACAACTCTCAATATCTCAGAGAGTTTAATTAACTTACTTTAAATTCTTCGATCACCCCACGTGTATTGCTCGAGGCCGCAGAAGCGCCAGGCTCTGTAGGAAATGCTCAGATGCAAAGGGAACGGCAGACGGGACCCTCGCATCTCTTGGGTTTACTGACTACTAAAGAACACATAAACTTCTGATTACAAACTGCGAAGAATGAAGAAAAAATATATAGAAGGCTCAGACTGTGGCACAGGAAGGTCCATCAGGGAAGATTCGCTGATCTGGAAATGGTTTTAGAACCGAACTAAATTTACCCTGGAGACTACAATAGTTATAGAAAAGCAAATGATTAATAGCCAGGACGCACAACACAAAGATCACAGAAACACTGACCCAAGGAGATGTGAAGACTTATCGGCTGCAGCGATATATTTGGAAGTCTCTGGCTTGTAGAGGGTCATCGAAATCAGGGTGTCGATGAGATCACCTTGAAAGAAATGATATAGCAGGAAAGGAAGGGGGCCCAGACCTGAGCAGTACAACATTTAGTGGCTGAGAAGAGAAGTCGGTGCCAGTGAAGAGGCAGAGAAGGGAGAAGCCAGAGAAGTAGGAGGAAATCCAAGGAGTCGGGAGGAAAGGGCTTGCTAGGAAATCACCTGCGTGGGATTGATACTGCCGGAGGGCAAGGGAGAGGAGGCCTTCGATGACCTCAGAGAGAGGACTTTAGGTGAAATGCCGTGCGAATCAACTGACAACTGGTCGAGCAGTGGGTGGGACGGGAGGAGATGGAGACAGTAGAGACCAGCAGTCTGCAAACCTGGGGCCACAGGCCAAAACTGGCCATAGGCCTGGTTTGGAAAGTTTCATTGGCACACAGCTGCTCCTACTCATTTACATACGATCTGTTCTGGGCTGAGCTGCAGGCCCCTAAAATTCGTATGTTGAAGTCTAAACCCCAGGACCTTAGAATGTGACTGTTTGGAGACCAGACCTTTGCAGAGGTGATTAAGTTAATAGGAGCTCATTAGGGTGAACCCTACTCCAATATGACCGGTGTCCTTCTAAGAAAAGAAAATTAGGACGCAGACAATACAGACGGGTGAATGACCCTGTGAGGACACAGCAAGAAGACAGCCATCTTCAAGCCAAGAAGAGAGGCCTCAGAAGAAATGAACTCTACTGACACCTTGATCTTGGACTTCCAGAACTGTGATCAAATAAATCGGTCCACCCAGTCTGCGGTGCTTCATCATGGCAGCCCTAGTAGACTAATGTATTATGTAGAGCTTTTTTCCCATTATGACACTTGCAAAGAGTTGAGTCATTAGGATGGGGGCTGCATGGTGGGGAAAGCAGATGATATTTACTAGCTGGCTCTTTACAAAAAGTGTTTGCTGACCCCTGTTGTAGGCAGTCCTTTCAAGGTCCAATGACCGGTACCTTCCAGAGGCAGGATTGGAACCCAAACTGGCCCCAGTGAAGCCTGTGCCCTGCCTCCCAGAGCTCGCTGTCGCCTCTTCTCAGCCAGGAATGCTACTTCTGAACGAGCGAAGTCAGCGTGGTTCTTTTCTCTTCCTCAGTTCATACTCTGTCCTGTGGGCAGCTGTTGTGGGGAAATGCCGAGTCATAAATAATTCTTACATTAATGCCAAGGCAGCCGGAAGGGAAATGTCAGTAGGAAATGGTATTTCAAATAAATACAAATTTCGTAATTCAGCCAATTTTTTAGACTATTTTTTACAGCAATTTTTTTTTTCTTAATTTGAGTTATGGTGGAATGTTAAATGTGGAAGAAATTTAACTTCACTTGGACATTTGGCCTAGATATATATGTGGTATAAGCTGAAGGCATTCTCCTCCCATTTAGAATGGGCCAAATGGACTAGAGCAAAGAGAGGAACAATTGGTCCTGTCTGTAAAAATTGACTCTTGTATGTTTAAGTCACCCACTGCAATTGTAGTATTGTGACATTCTCCATTTGAGCTTATAATTGAAATGCTGCTGGAAGATTCGATTCCCACTAAACAGAATGGCTCACTAGTGTCCTAGTATCCTTTTGGCCCTCACCATCAGCTTCATGTCCAGGACTACCTTCGTGTGGGCGATGCCCAGAGTAGCTGGTTGGGGGCGTGAATGCCAGTACCACGGGCCAGTCAGGTGGAGAAAGCTACTCCTCCCCACATCAGCACATGAGGAAACACAGGCCAGCTGTTCCCAGATCCGCTTCTTCATGAGAAGCAGAAGATCCGGATTTGAGCTAAAATTTCCTAATTTCTCTATTTTGGCAATGAATCAAAATTAAACAAACAAACAAACAAAAACCTATGCCAGACATTTTGGTCTATGGGCTAAATCCAGCCATGAGCCCTGCCCCCTTTATGATTCCTCGTCCTTGTCAGTCTGAATGACAAAGTTGCAATTTTGCAAAGTTGCAGAATTGCAAAGTTGAAGGTCAGAACTGGTCTGAATTCATTTGTGCTCATCATCACGCATTTCGAAGCCTCGCTTTCACGTGCGGCGTGCACAAGTGCATTTTTGTGGCTATATCTGACCTACCCAGTCTCACACTTAATTTCTCTCTTCCTTTTATTTCTGGATACTGAAATTCTTGGGGTTCTCTCAGCCACTCCCGTTGGAAGTGTCAACTTCTGAACACCATGTTCCCAAGCAGGGAGTGAGGCTGAGCTTGGCCAGCAGGAAGGATGGGACTAGATTCTTGTCACCCTGACAATGTTTTCTAAACCTGGAGTGAGGCTTCCTGACTCAGTCTCTGCCACTCTTCACGTGAGAGTTGCCGCGAGACAGAAGAAAGGACACTAAAAATATACGAGCTTTGTCATCTCTCTGTTCTTTTTTTCTCCAAATCTTTTTGTCCACTAAATGTCCCTATTCAACTCCTGAATCTCCATTTGTTTTTCTCATTTATTCAGTCACTCGATAAACGTTTATTAAGCAAATGATATGTGCCAGGCACTACATTAGGTACTGGGAAAAACCAGATGAATCAGACTCTGTCCCTGCCATTGAAAGGCCTACTATGGTGACATGGGTTTCTGGATGTGTCAGAACTGAAGCTTGAGTGTGTCTGGTACCATGACTCCTATACAGTCTCAGTGGTCCCCAACCTTTTTGGCACCAGGGACCAGTGTATGAGAATCTAGTGCCTGATGATCTGAGGTGGAGCTGAGGCGCTGATGCTGGCAATGTTTTAATATTCCATTATGATGTACTTTCATGCCAGTATTTTGCCTTATGCATTTGAATGTATAGAAAGGTAGGCCACTTCAAACCAGAAACTCATGTCTTTTACTTCTGGGAAAATTTCTTAAGTTATTTCTTTGATAATTCTATCCCTTTCATTTTTATTTTATTTTATTTTATTTTATTTTAATTTTCTTAATAGACTTTATTGTTTAGGGCAGTTTTATAGTCACAGCATAACTGAGTGGCAGGTACAGAGATTGCCCATATACTTCTCTTCCTACCTATGCATAGCTTCTCCTGCTATCAAAATCCCACACCAGGGCGGTACATTTGTTACAAATGACAAACCTACATTGACATGTCATTATCACCCTAAAGTCCATAGTTTCCATTACTTTCCTCTTGATGGTATATATTCTATGGGTATTGATAAATGTGTAATGATAAATGTGTGCATTCACCATTATGGTATCATTCAGAATAGTTCCACTGCCCTAAAAATTCTCTGTGCTCTTCTTATTGGCATTTCTTTTTTTTTAAATAAAAAGTTTGCGAATGCGCTCTGTAAAATGTTTGTCACTCAAATGAAGGATGATTTGGTTACTTTAGGAAGTGAGCCAGTTGGCATCGGATCAGAGTTCAGGCAGAAGCTACAGATTCTGATGTAGGAACATAGAACTTTTTCCTCAAAAGTTAGTTAAGATTATCGAATAGCGTTAGTCAGTGAACCTTGATGACACAGCTAGCAAGGGATTAGTGAAGCCATCAGGGAACTAGTGTTCTCTCAGCATTTACATTCAAAGCATTTGGAAGCCTCCACATTCAACGCATTGACGATACCATTTTTTTCCCCAAGAAAAATTATCTTAGTTTTCAATTCAATGTGGAAGTCCTTTTTTTTTTTCTCCTTCTGGTAATGAAGAACAAATCTCTTTGCAGAGTTGATTTATGAGAAAAGGAAGGCATCTTCGGTCCAAATTTTACTGGACCTATATTTTAGGAAACCTCAATGAAGAAAAACCTCTTCAAAGAAACATGTGCAAAACAGCTTTTATATTAAATGTTCGATTTCACATTTAACTGTGGAAACAGCTGTTTATAAATGCATCAACCTGTGTTTTATTTTGTTGTCAAAATTAATCTTTATAGATCTATGATTTGAATGGGTTTCTAGAATTAGGATAGACAGATGGAGGTTCAACTTCAGCGCGCTCCATTTGTGACTGCTTTTTAGAAACCAAGTAGGCCTTAAATCTGGAGTCGGTTGCCCTTGAGCCCACACCTGACTCAGCCAGGAAAATGGAAGTGTGCCAATCACCTGGGGTGGAAAGGGTCTTACGTAAAAGTAAAAGAGTCTAATTAACCGCGAGACCTGTCGGGTCCAAGTATCTCTAAGGTGGGCACAGCTAAGGGAGCAGAACCCAGAGCAGGGAAAATTGCTTTTCAGTGGCAGGAGGGACATGAGACCAGGGATCATCACAGCCCTGAGCACTGACCTAGGGACAAAGGCTGTGTGGAAACCTGCACACTAAAGACATTCCTACTGTAGCTGAGACACAGCTAGGGGCCACGCCCTCCACACCCTACCCAGGGAACCAGAAGAGAAAGGAACCAAGAAATGGGCACGGAGGCCTGGCAGGAGAGTGGATGGGGAGGGGAAGCCGAGGTGGTGAAATGCTGCATTCATAGTTACCATGACTTAACTTGTACCCGAGTAGTCACAAAGCTATCGTCTCTCAGCTCCAAAACCACACCGAGGCATTCTGCTCTGTGATTCTGGGGCTGGGGCTCTGCAAACCACAATTTTGCTTTGTAGTTGGCTCCTTGTAAGGCTGCCTACCGGGGGATGCTAGAGGAAGACTGCGAGGCTGGAGGAGGGAGGAGGACATGGTCCTTCCTGACTACCCCCTGCTGCTGTGAGTGGCAACTTGACAACGCGTCTTCACCCTGGCAGCGGCAGCTCCTGCTCGTGGCAGCTGCTGAATCCAGTTTGCAGTATTTTCAACACTTACAGAGCCAGTCTCATCACACTCCCTGAGAGACTCATCACCAGCCAGCTGGCACCCCGCTTTGAGGGTCCATTTTTAACTCTGTGTGATGCTTTCTCCAAGCATCTAAGTTTTAATCATTTCAGCCTCTTATCTTCGTTCCCCAAGACCCAGCGGTGACAGCTACTTTCTACGTTTGCCACTTCCACGAAAATTTCGTGCTGTCTTTTTGCCATTTCTGATATCTAGTCAACAAATTGCACTTAGCTAACGCTTAAGTCTTCTCTGTTCTAGTATCTCCTGACTGGCATGTGCCTAAAGTTTGCTTTGTTAGCGTATTCATTCAACAAGCGTGCAATGTGGGCACTGTGCTAAGCGCTGGGGATGCAGAGATGGACAATCAGACAAGCTCCTTGCTTTCATGGGGGAGTGGAGGAACACAATTAACAAGCATTTGGAATCTTTTAACCCATCTCCACCCACTGGAGGGAGAGATTTAAACTCTCAACCTCTAGTGTAAAGAGTTAGTGCTCATTTAACTTCTCAATGAATTTACAGTGAAGTAGCCAATGCTACCCAATGACCAAAGCCCTTGACAGGCTGATGGTCGAGCTCCCAGATGCTCTGTTCCCACCAACTGAGACCCACACTATGTAAGAGCCAGTTGTGTTTGCCCCCAATCCTGTGGGTGCCATTTGTACTTACGTTTCCGATTGCATTATTCAATGAAATAGTATGTCAATTGGAAAGATGTAAGTGCAGAAGAAGTGAGCGTTATTTTTTACAAAAACTAAATTATATGAAGGTTACTGTCAATGGTGATACAAGTAACATTATGTGTCTGAGAAGGGCATTTCATTTCTGTGTGTTCTTTCCAAAAACCCGTAACTCCAGTCGAATCATGAGAAAAACATCAGGAGTTCACAGGCATTCTACAAATACCTGGCCCGGACTTCTCAAGACTGCCAAGGTCATGACAAACAAGAAAAGGCTGAGAAAATGTCACAGACCAGAGGAGAATGGGAAGGTACGAAAAGTCACCCAGGATTGGGTCCTGGGGCGGAAAGAGGCAACGGCAAAAGCAGTAAATCCGAATAAAGCCTGGAATTTAGTGAATAATGACTTAAGGAGACTGGTTTTGACAAGTGTAGATGTTAGTGACAGGGAGAACTGGGCGAGGAGTCTTCCGGACCTTTACCTACTTATCTGTGCAAATTCGTCTGTAAATCTAAAATTACTCCAAAAAACAGTTTGTTTGTTTAAAAAAAAAAAAACAACAACTAAATTACATGCTTCTGAAGATTTGATAATGGTGGTTTGCTTTAAACAACGCTGTTAAATTGGGCGTGGGTAAGACTTCATTGTAAAAGATAAGGAAATAGTTTTTAATCTTGTTTTCCAAGCTTCCTGATGTGCATGCTCCACTTTAAAGAAACTGAAACCAGAAATGCTAAGCGATGGTTGATGGCTATAGTTTAGACAAGAAAGATGATGCTGAACCCGAACCAACAGGCTCGTATGCAAGATGCTGATCTTATCCTCCAAGTGAAAACCAAGGCAAATGAATGTGCATTTATTTATATTTTCACAATGATATTTAACATGAACATATATTACTTTTTGATTCCCCAATTTTAGGGTCTAATTTTTAATCAACTTGCCAACCACTCACCTCCATTGCATTAAATATGACTTCTTCCACGGAAAACTAAAACAAGATAATCACAGGATGTGAATGGCACCCTGTAAGAAACGAGTGGGGTGTCACAGAGCGTGACACGGTGGGGATGAGAGAGTTGCTCGGGAAGGTCAGGGAACTCCCTGAGGAAATGATATTTGAGCTGAGGTCAGAAGATGACCGGGGGAGTTTTGGTTGACAGAGTTTACTGAGAGAGAAAGTCACACAAACGTATAAATGCAGGATGGATATGCTGACGGGTAGCATGGGGAGTGGAGGGTGCTAATTACTAAGGGGAGATGTCAGAAGAGGCGTCGTAGAATGGGCTGCCACACAGCTGTGCTTTGAAAAGAGAAGAAAGTGGTTCCCAGGCAGATGTGGCAGGGAGCAGAGTGATTTCAGTCAGTGGGAGCTACGTTCTTCGAGCACAGAGGCACAAAACAGCTGTCATGTCTGGGAAACCAGAAATAGTTGTATACGGGGAAGTAACACGGTCAGCTTCACATTTTTGCAAGCGCGCTTAGCAGCAGTCTAGCCTTGCTTCTTCTTTAGAGTGTGATCTGAGAGTCAACAGCATCATCACTGCCTGGGAGTTCATTAGAAATGCAGAATCTCAGGCTCCTCCCAGATCTACTAAATCACTGTATTTTAATTAAGAATCCCAGATGATTCAGAGGCACATTGTAGTCTAAGAAGTACTATCTAGAGGATGGATTGGAGGGGTGCGTTCCAAAGGCAAGAGAGGGTTTAAGAAGTGATCATAGTCTGGTCAAGAGATGAAGATGTCCAGAGCCGAAGCACTAGCCCTGAGGAAGGAGGAGAACAGATGTTATTGAGGTTCAGGGGATGGAATTATAGGACTTGAAAACGAATCGGATGTGGCTGGAATGAGGGGAGTGCTCACCTGATCTTTAAGCAGCGGCAGGCCAGAACCAGCAGCTGATCCAATTCTAAGTCTATGTTGCCATCAATAAAAATTAAATTATATACATTGACAATAAAATAAGGTTATATTTAAAAAAAAAAAGGCAATACATTCTCAAATGTCATCACTTTCTAATTATTTTACTACATCTTATTATTGTCGAAGCCCTTGAGGTTATTTGTATCTGCTGTATCTGTTTGATCTCATCCCAACTCCACAGTCACTGATGTCATATTAGTAGCTTGAAATTTGCCATGGTGAGACGATATCCACCACGGAAATAGGCAAAAGCTACAAATCAGGGCTTAACTTGTTTTGTTGCTTTTCTAGCTCCAAGTTTTACTATAAAGGGCCAGATAGTAAATATTTTAGGCTTTCTAGGCCACGGGGTCTCTGTCACAGCCATTTAACTCTGCCATTGTAGTGTGAAAGCAGCCACGGACAGTACAAAAATGAAGAGTGTGGTTGTGTCCCCATAACACGACACAGACCAGCTCAGGCAGCAGCATGGTGTTTTTGATTTTGTTTTTTGCACACCAGCCGTAGTTTGCTAACTCCTGCTCTAGACTCAAGAAAGTGATGAGGGAAGTATTAATAATGTAAGTTAAACTTTAAAGATTTTGTGTCTGTAGCCATTACACTGTGAATAGCATAAAAACAGGAGGAAATATTTTTCCACTACTCAATTCTATTATCTGAATCAGCTAAAGAGTCATTGGCATCATTATTGAATGAGTTAAGTTCCAACAGATGTCTCCCCTGCTTCATATTCATTAGTGTCAACGAAATATTAGCCAACATTTGTGTGTTAGCTACATTCATTCATCAGTTGCACCATAGGATGCTTATGGTTATAAGAGGTCAGTAAAAATCAATGAAAGCATTCTGTAAGAATCAATTGGCTATATGGAATTTACAGTAAAAATTATGGTATATTTTCTTACATTTGCAAATGATCGTGTCACATATCCTTTCTATCAGTAAAACTTTTAATTAATGCATGCGCATAAGAAGAACCCTTTTGGTTTTCTGGAAAGTTGGTTAATACACATGGATCAACATGCCATGGCTCACGTTTCTGGTTTAGGTGACAAGGTAGGTGGGGGCGGGAAGAAACAGAAGAAATAGTTTTGCAAAGAAAATCCAGTTCAGTTTTAGACATATTCTCCAACTATAATATGTTCCTTTCAAAAGGTTAAAAGTAGAGCCATTACCCATTAAACAGCAGATTCAACTCTTTTAAATGAAGAATTTTTTTTAAAGAATTTATTATAATTTTATTATAAATTTTAAAGAATTTATTATAATTCTCAGAAACCTACTTAGAGAGATGTTGTGGACCAAGATTACAAATACAAAGAGCAAGGTATTTAGGTCTCTTTTTTCTCACATAGATAGCTATCTGTTCAAGCAATGTTTAACTAAATTGTGGCTTTCTTTCCTAATTTTCTTCACTTTGTGGGCAAAAAAAGGCACACATATTAAACCTGACAAGCTCAGCGGAGGCCATCCTGGCGGGCCCTACGAACTCAGAGACCAAAAGTAACCACACAGGAGGGGCTGAACATACAAATTCCTAACGAAAAGCAGGGCATGGCGGGCAGTCACGTCCTAGGCCCCTAGCTTCCTGACAAAGGTCAGTGTTTACCTGAAGTGAGCCTGTCTAAGGTCTTTTCGCATCTAAGATCACAAACTCTTGGAATGTCAGCATAATCCCTTTTTTCCAGAACCCTGAGGGCACAACCAGGGCAGCGGAGCAGGAGACCACAGAACCCCCATTGTTATCCTGTTCCCCAATACCACCTCTCTGTGCTGTAAATGTGAATTATTAACTTTCCTGTACCCACCAATGTAAAAGCGGTGTGTCTCTCCCTGTTTTACTTTTTACTCAATCCCAGAGATCTCCCCGCTTTCCTTCCTCCCGCCCTCTTAACGTACCACCCATAGATTTCCTGTAACCTTCCTTACGTCTTCTTCTCCTTCTAACGTTATAAAATAAAGTAAAATAAAAAGCAGAAGTGTCATTCCCCGGAGTATTTTCTCAATTCGTTGAGATTTTGCTCCCTGGCAGTTGTCATCAGTTTGGCTCAAATAAACCCACAAAAATTCTCTACGAGGTTGGGCGTATCTAACGCCGACAACTTTTAGAGCAAAAGACTTTGGGTCCCAGCCAAAGACTCACCAATGCGTAAGGTGCTTTTGCTGCTTACTGTTTTGTAGCTCTCTACTGGCTTTTTATGCAATCGTTACTGGTATTCGTGACCTTATTTTGTAGTGGTGTCTTTACCATTGACAAAGACAGTATCCAATCATATTTAGAGCAGTTAACTTGTACCAGGTACTGGACTAAGTCCCTTAACTGTAATATTTAATCTTCACAACGAGCTAAAGAAATAGGTGCCATCTTCATTTCTGCTTTGTGACAAGGAAACAAAGGAATAGAATGTTAAATAAATTCGCCAAGCATCGCATGACTAGCGAGAGGCTGAGCCAAATTTAGTTTAGACCTTGGCATTTGGGGTCTTCATCAGGAAAGTACTTTGACTCTCAGATCAGATTTCCAGTTAGAATCTCCAGATTTGACTTTGTGGGGGTCCAAACAATAACTTTCCTTCCACCTTCGAAATTATTCTAGCTGGACTAATAATCGAATTAATATGAGACAGATTAACAGGAGAAAATATCCAAACTTTATTATGGATGTACATGCAGGGGTGTCATAAGAATATGAGATCCGCAGAGGCATTGGGCAGCTGAGGTTTATATGCCATTCTGGGCAAAGGAGAAGAGGGGCAGGAGTCTGGAATTTCGAAGAAAAAGCAGGTAATTCACAGGTAAGTGAGAAAGAGCAAATATATGGTACATAAATTCTTGCTGGGCCACCAAGAAACAATGGTACGTAGGGGGAAGTTCAACAAACAGGCTTTGCTAGATATCTCTCTGTCGCCACATTTAGTCTATATTATGGTGCTCCCTTCCTTGAAGCAGGTTTTTGTATCTGAATTCCTTTAGGCAGGTAAGGGAGAGGGTCAAAGGTTCTTTCTGAGTCTTTGGTTTCTTAATAACCAGCCTAAAATCAACATCCCAAAAGACATATTTTGGAGTGGCAAAAGTTTGGTCCTCCTCACTTTCAATCTGAGGTTTAACAATCTGGGGATTGCCAGGCATAAGTGGGGACCATCCTCTTTCTTCTCATCGTTACCCCATCCATCACCACAAGCACTTCCTACCTATAAGGATCCAAGCAGCCTTCTTGAACCTTTTCCTCTGCCAGTCGTGCAGGGTGGTCTCAGGGAGATTCCTGCACTGTGTCCTGTGTCCTGGGACAGACCCCTGTCCTGCCAAGGAAACTTGGGAGGTTTGTGTGACTGGCGCAGAAAACAGCCTCAGGAAAACAGCCACAGCAGGAACCTGCATCTATTCTCTACATTAATAAGACAAGCTACAGTGCTGAGTTTCCCAAGGTGCGTTCTGCAGAACGAGAAATGTCGATGAGGAAAACGCGTTCGGACATCACTTAGGTTTGAAATGCTCTGGGTTAAGTAAAGTTAATGATAAAGTTACATGCATTTTAATGCATGCCGAACATCTCAGAGGCTTGAATGGGCCAGTGTGGTTGGTGACTCTCACCGGAGGTAGAGTATGCAGCATTTCTCTGTATACTCGATCTCAGAATCTTCTTCTGTGCACATCTATCTTTTATGACTATCATTCTCAGGAAGACACTTTGACAGACAGTGCCCCAGCGTAACCCCAACAGGGACGAAAAGTGGCTTCTTCCATTGGTCTGGGCACATTTCTCTTCTTTAAGGCAAAACCGTTTATTCTGATATTTTAGCACTGTAGGGGAGGAGAAAAAATCTTTTCCTCTATCCATCTTAGTTTCTTCAGCCCTGTCAATTAGATTGGTTAAAGGCAGATTAAGGAGAGAAAACAAACAGAAGTTTATTAACATATGCATCATGCATATACATGGGAGCGCCCAGAGATGAGTAATCCAATGGGTGTTTGTCTCTTGGGCTTATCAAAATCATGGGCTCCGGGGCAGGGAAACAAGCTAGGCAATAAGAAAAAGAATAGCAAACAAGGATTGGTCAGTAACATTGACCGTGGTATCTTCTACGTTGGTTAAGAGTCTTTCTCTTCCTGGTACAGGAAAAAGCGAGGACTCTCCAAATATAAATTTCCTTTACTAAAGGAAAACTCGTGCCCTGTTTTTAAAGCTTTTCACGTATCTGCTGGTTCTCAAAATAATCCATATGCCAAAGAGGCAAATTTTACTGTGGTGGATTCTGGGGTCCTTCAGCACTTTTCAGCTTCAGAACCTGGACTGCTTTAAACCAGCCATTTTCACCATGTGGTCAAGCTGTGTGAGGTCCTGAGCTGGAGCTTGAACTGGCCTCCTCCATGGTCTGGAATTGTTCTTTCTATGCATTTCTCGATTACATTCTAAGAAAGGAATTTTCCCATGTTAAGTAAGTCAGGGTCTGTTAATTTGTGATAGATGGTAAGAGACTCTACAGGCTCAGTCACACAGATACGATTGCTACCTGCTAGATAAAGCTATTGAATCACTTGGAAATTCCTAGGGACGTAAGTTAGGCCAACGGACACCACCATGTTACCACGCATGCTGGGGAGAGTTTTATGGAAACTCTCAGGAATTTGTCCTGGGAAAAAAACAAAAGAACCATTTTCTATCTCCCATTAAGCAAAACTAACAATGGAAATATTTCCTTTTATCCAAAGAACGTCCCATGTAGCACCATAGACGATGAGTACGGCAATATTGTCAGCTTTGGGAAGTGAGGGAGAGAGAAATGATAGAAATTAGGGGGGTGGAAAAGACTTCTGTGGTCCCTATGAAAGGCGCTGGTATTTGGAATCCTAGGATATTGGTTTTAAAGGTCATTTGATGCAACGTTTCATCTGCAGATGAGGAAACTGAGCCGCAGAGAAGGAACTTGTACGAGGACACCTGGTTCATTTGGCAGAGCCAGAGGGAGAAAAGCTGCCACATTTCCAGCTCATCTGTCCATGAAGCTCTGGGATCTGGAGGCAGCCTTCAGCGGCATTCTGCTTTGCAAGTGTGGGTCAGGCCCAGACCCACCGGTCGGCCAGAACTGCTTCTACTTATACTAACAGTCTTTCTCTCCCGAGGTTTGAGAGCCAGTTTCTATGGCATTTGCTGACCCTGGCTGCTCACCTTCCTTCAAGCCTTTGGCAATGCAGTGTAAAGGCATCAGAATCGCTTCGCCACAGGAAATGCTCCATTTTGCAATCCTTTTCTAAACTGAGTTAATAGCTAAGCTCCTGTGGGACATAGAACCACTGAAATCCTATTATTTTGTGATCAGAAATGGCCCTAGTCCTACTTTTTCATTTCCTTTGAAGCAGCCAACATGCTTTTTTCTTTTCTTTTCTTCATTTTTATATAATATAACATATAGGAATTGTTTTATGTTGGAGATATCTTTTACTGGCAAGAAGAGATATTTTAGATAAAAAAAAAACATTTGCAGCTCTTTAAAAAGCAAGCGATATTTGAATGAGAACTTACATGCCTAGTTGCAAACTACCTAAAATAGATGAGATAAAATGACATAATGGCGAGAGTTTGTAACAGTTCAGTAATGATCTGTTGAACTTCATGCATCAGATTAGCCAATCGATCACTATGAAACCATACCCCCAAAACCCAGAAAATTAGTTTATGTGACTTATTGCTTGAGTAGCTACTATGCAAAGCAAAGCCATACATCATCAAAATGAAGATCATTTTAATAAATCAGCTTTTAAAAAAAATTGAGATATGGTTCCAAATGATAAAATTTATGCATTTAAGTTTGATGACTTTGGACAAATATCTACACTCGTGTAACCATCATAACCACCACGGTCAAAACACAGGACATTTTCATCAGGCAAATGGTTCTCTCTTGTCCATCTAAGAGTAAGTTGCAGATATGACGACCTTTTATTCCTTAAATATTTGTTCATATTTCCTAAAAACATGAATTCTCTTGTATGACCACAGGACAGTGATCAAAATCAGGCAGTTAACACTGAAACAATGCTATTATCTAATCTACAGACCTTATTAAGATTTGTCAATTGTCCCAACAATGTCTTTCAAATTTAGTTTTATTATTAGTGTCAAGTATACAGTACATTGGTTAGACATTTATATAGTTTATGGCACCATCCCCCTGAATACTCTAGCTTCCCTCTGGCTCTACACATACCCACAACAATGTCTTTTATAGCAAAAACAATCCAAAATTTAAATTCGATCATCTTGTCATTTCAGTCTCTGATCTGGAACACTTTTCCGAGTCTTTCTTCCTCACAACACTGATATTTGTGAAGAATACAGACCGGTTATTTTGTACACTATCCCTTTTGTAGACTATTCGGGTTTGCTGGCCATTTCCTCGTGACGAGATTCAGGTGATGCATTTTTGGCTGGAATACCACAGGAGTGAGGCAGAGGTACACTCGGAACATCCCATCAGGAGACTGTTGATTCTTCCCATGGCTGCACGGTTATCTTTGGCCATTTGGTTAAGGGGATGTCTGCTGGGTTTTACCACTGTAAAAGTTACTATTTCCCCCTTTGTAACTAAAAGGTATTTCGGGGAACTACTCCTGAGATCTACCATATTATTCAGCATCTACACTCATGAGCATTCTTCTCTGAAGACGGTAAAATCTCAATTGGCCAGAGTGAATGAGGTAGAAGCTGTCCTTTGCTAAACTGTTGGTTTGCTCCCTACCACCTGGCGAAATGAAAAACTGATGTTTTTGCAACAGGAATCTGTTTCTCCGAAGGGTTTCTCTAAGATTCACATGAGGTTCTGAATACTGCTGTTCAATCTTGGTATCACTGCAGTCGGCCATTACTGTAGATGTGTTGATACCTCAGTCTTCAAGGGTTAATGGAACCGTGATAATTCACCTGTGCTTAGAAAGTCAGGACAACTTACATGTTTTTGTAAGAGTTTCAACAATAATGTTAAAAGGCTAAACAAAATTATTTCTCATTTCCTAGTTAAACTTAAATAAAAAAGCTTTCTGATTAATTGAGTTTCCCTAGCACATAAAGAAACCCTGTTCCACTTTTTACAAAGATATTCTTCATACAAATATGATTTTAATTCCATAGTTACTATTTTAATGCTTTTCCACATACATGTGAGATTGTATTAATGAACCATTAGATTTTTACAGTGATTTCCCTTGTCGTTTAACCTTCTAGGTCAACTGTTTTTAAACGAACATTCCTGGCCTCAAATCATGTGGTAATTAATGGGCAGAAATTGTGTTCATTCTCTCAAATCATCTTCTAGAATATTTATTTATTTTGTTGTTTCTTTAAAAGAAGTGTGGGAAAATGTGCTACACGCATTTCTCAAAGCTAGGCTGTTACCACTTAAAAAAAACCAAAACGACCCGATTCTAAACGCTTACTCACCACTGGGAAGCTTTTACAGCTTTACGTCTAGTTTCAGATGCCTTCATGTTGAATTTTGTTAAATAAGAAATGAAGACTTGAGAGGAGATACATCAGAGCATGAAGTAGACCGAGTCTGTAGCTCCCTGTTCATTTACATCCACTGCAGACTGGTGGAAGCAGAGGCAAGGCCCTCTCTTTTCTTTCTCAAATAAAATCAAGTGAAGAAAGAGAAGCAACCGTGACTTGGGGTGGGGGAGGAGTTGTGTCTGGATGCTGATTGGGCATTCGCATCTGTAATGTCCTTCGCGACTCCAACTTTGGCTATGAACTACTCTTTAGTTGGCCCTCACGACCACGAAGCATTGACCAACCAACCCATTGTACCATGGCTGTGCTATTGTCCCCACTAAACTGGGGACTCTTTCTCATTTGTTTTTAGGGTACCTAGAAAACTTCCTGAGACATGTCAGGCAGTTGAATGGACAATTGAGTGCTTCAGAGGTTTGATGAATATCAGATACTATTTTGTAGGTGGGAAGAGACTTAAAAATAATCTAGCACAATGCAACTTTTTATTAAAGAGAGAAGTGACTATGAGTAGTTAAATGACTTCCTATCTATTTAGTTGATACAACAGGACATAGAATTTATCTAGTGGTTTTTCCAATATATGTAAATAAATTTGATTCTTCCAGGATTGGACAAAAGCAAAATAAAGTTTCCCTTCTGTTCTTTACTTAATGTTGATACAGCTGAGGTCCCTGGAAGAATTCACCTTTTGAGAATAACGGCCTTGAAGTTCAGACTCAATGGCTTGTGACAGATAACCTCTGTCAACCTCCATGTCAAAGCGATGTTTCCCAGGGAAATAATCAGGAACCTGCTCCTTTTAATGACATTTTCCATTTTAGAATCAAGTGCTTAAATAAATCTAAGGTCATATCAATTCTGAATCTTTGTTCCTAATAGTCCCACCACTTGGAATGTATTCTTGTACCTACTGAAATTTTTTCAAGACATGGGTAGATCTGGAAATTAAAAAATGTTGAGTAAATAAGAAAGCTGCAGAAAATGAGTAGAGTATGAAAACAGTCGTGTAAATCTTATTCTCTACTTTTTAGTTACATATAGTAAAATTTACCTTTTTCCGGTTTACAGTTCTTTGAGTTTTGACAAATGCATAGTTATGTTACTGCCACCACAATCAAGATACAGAACGGTTTCATCACACACATGCAAGTTACCTCGTGGAACCTCTTGATAGTTAAACCTCATCTTGTTCCCCAGACCTCTCCACTCCCTGGCCACCACTGATCTATAATGTCACTACAGGCTTCTCCAGTATGTTATGTAAATGAATCATATGCAAGGTAAGCTTTCGAGACTGGCTTTTTCACCCAACCTAACGCCTGGAGACTTGTTTAAGTTGCTGTGTGTAGCAATGGTTCTTTATTAATTGATGAGTTTTATTCCATTTTGTGGATAGGGCTCAGTTTGTTTATCTAATTCCAAGTTAGAGACATTCAAGTTATTTTACATTTTTGACCATTACAAATAATGCTGCTATAAACTTTTGCGTACAAGTTTTTGTGTGAACGTAGATTTTTATTTCACCTAAGTAAAAATGTAGAAGAGAGTTTGCTGGGTTGTATGGTTAGTACATGTTTAACACTCTAAGAAACTGCCAAGCAGCTTTCCATAGTTTGTAAAAATGTTCAGGCAACCCATGGGAAGGCAGGCAGGCAGAGAGAGAGAGAGAGAGAGAGAGAGAGAGAGAGAGAGAGAGAGAGATAGAGATTGAGAA
>NW_006431920.1:4080480-4090936 GCF_000325575.1 Pteropus alecto | reverse complement strand
AAGAAAGAAGGAAGGAAGGAAGGAAGGAAGGAAGGAAGGAAGGAAGGAAGGAAGGAAGGAAGGAAGGAAGGAAGGAAGGAAGGAGAAAAGAGAAACAAAAAACAGAATAAACAGAAAATGACAAAATACCAGACTTAAGCCCTAGTATATAACACTTTAAAGACAGAGATTGGCCGATTGGATTAAGAAACATGACCCAACTATATGCTCTTACAGGACACTTATTTCAAATACAATGATATAGGCATTGATAGTAAAAGAATGAAGAAAGACATATCATGCAAACATTAGTCAAAGGAAAGCAAGAGCAGCTCTAGCAATATCAGATTAACTAGACTTTAGAACAAAGAAAATCACCAGAGTCAAAGAGGGACATTATGTAATGATTTAAAAGGGAACCTATTCACCAAGAAGACATAGGCGTCTTAAATGTACACACACCAAACAATAAAACTGCAAAATATGTGAAGCAAAAGTGTTAGAATTAAAAGAAGGTATAGACAAATCCACAGTTGTAGTTGGAGACTTCAACAGTCCTCTCTCAACAAATGATAGAACTAAAGAGAAACTCTTCCATGATATAGAACTCAGTATCAATAATCAAGAGGATCTCAGTGATATTTATAGAACACTCTACCTAAAACATCATAACACACATTCTTTCCAAGTATCAGTGGAACATATACCAAGATAGGTCATATCCTGGGCCACAAAATAAACCTCAAAAAATTTAAAAGAGTCAGAATCGTACAGAGTGTATTTTCCAGCCACAGTGGAATCAAACTAGAAGTAAAAAATGGAAAAATAACATGAAAATCTCTAAACGCTTGGAAACTAAACGGTACACTGCTAGATATTTCAAAAAGGAAGTCTCAAAGAAAATTTAAAAATTCAGTTGAACTGAATGAAAATGGAAATAAGACATTTTAAAGTTTGTCCTCATAAAGATTATATGATTGTCTACATAGAAATCCCAAGAGGAAAAAAAAAAACAACTAGAATTAATAACTGTGTTTAGCAAGGTCATAGGATACAAGGTAAACATACAACAATCAATTGCATTTCTATATACTAGCAATGAACATGTAGATACTGAGATTAAAAATACAATACCAGTCACAATAGCTTAAAAAATGAATTATTTAGGTGTAAATCTAACAAAACATGTATAGGATTTAAATGTGGAAAATTACACAATCCTGATGGAAGAAATCAAAGATCTACTTCTCTGAGAGACACATTGGGTGCATGGATTAGAATACTCAGCATAATAACAATGTCAATTTTCCCAAAATTTATATACAGTTCTAACACAATTCCTATCAAAAAACCCAGCATGATTTTTTAAGTAGATATAGGCAAGATTATTCTAAAATTTATATGAAAAGAGAAAGGAATCAAAATAGCTAAAACAATTTTGAGAAAGAAGAGCAAAGTGGGAGGATGAAGAAGTCTACCTGGTTTTAAGACTGATTATGTAGCTACAGTAATCAAGACTGTGTAGTGTTGGTGGAAGGATGTGCACATAGATTAATGGAACAGAATAAAAAAAAATAAAAACAGATATAGACCCATACATAGATGCCCAACTGATGTTTGGCAAAAATGTAAAGCAACTCAATGGAGAAAATAGAGCTCTTTCAGCAAATGGTGCTGGAACATAGAGATAACCATCCATAGGCAAAAATAGAAACCTCAGCCTAAGTCTCAAACCTTATAAAAAATTACCCTCAAATACATCATGGACATAATATAAAATACGAAACTTTAAAAAGCAAACATAGGAGAAAATCTTCAGGATCTAGGGCTAGGCAGAGTTCTTAAATGTGACAACAAAAGCATAACCCTTAAAAGGAATAATTAGTAAATTGGACTTTATAAAATTAAAAACTTTTTCTCTGCAAAAGACCCTGTTAAGAGGATGAAAAGACAAGCTACAGAATGGGAGAAAGTATTTGCAAACCACGTATCTGACAAAGAACTAGTATGTATAATATATAAAGAGCTCTCAAAGCTCAACAGTAAAACAGACAAACAAAAAAAACAATTAGAGAATAGGCAAAAGACATTAGGAGGCAATTCACAAAAGAAGATATACAAATGGCAAATAAGCATACAAAAAGATGTTTAACAACATTAGTCATTAGTGAAATACACAACAAAACCACAATGAGATATCATTAAATGCCAGCAGAATGGCTAATCTAAAAAATAGTTATAACCCAAGATGCCAGCAAGGATGCAGAGAAATTTGATCACTTGTCCACTACTGGTGGAAATCTAACATGGTACAGACTCTCTGGAAAACAGTTTGGCAGTTCCTTAAAAATTAAACTTTCAACTACTATGACCTAGCAATCAAAGTCCTAGGCATTTATCCCAAATACACGCGGACTTATATTCACACGAAAACTTCTACATGAATGGTCGAGACAATAATAATAATGTTTATTGATAATAGCCCTAAACTGGGACCAACCCAGATATCCTTTAATGGATGAATGGTTAAGCAAACTGTAGTACATCCATACCATGGCTATGACTCTACAATAAAAAGTAATAAACTACTAACATGAACAACAGCTTGGATAAATCTCCAGAGAAGTATACTGAGTGAAAAAGCAAATCCATTTATATGACATTTATGAAATGACAAAAGTATAGAAATAGAGGACAGATTAGCGTTTTTCAGGTTTTAAGGAGAAGGGCATGGTGGGAGAGATGTTACTGTGGCTATGATGGTGCACCACGAGGGATCCTTGGCTTGATAGAAATGTCCTGTGTTTAACTGTATCGATGTCAATATTCTGGTTATGATATTGTATTACAGTTGTGCAGGACTTGACATTGAGAGTAACTGAAGAAATATTACAGGATCTCTCTGTATTATTTCTTACATCTGCATGTAAATCTATAGCTATCTCAAAATAAAAAATTTAGTTAAAAAATGGATCTGAAGCAAAATCTGCAACATGTTAGTATTTATAAAAATAGTTTGTGGATCATATGCGTGCTAACTATATAATTTTCTGTACTTTTTATGTTTGAAGTTCCTTTACTTAAAAAAAAAAAAACGTTTCAAGTCCCAGGTCAAATGTCACCTCTACTCAAGGCTACTGTCAGTTAGAATTTCATTAATTGCTCTTTCTCCATGATTCTATGGGAATAGAATCAGAGTTAGAGTATCTAAGTCTAGGGCCATGTTATTTATCTTTCTTTATACCTCTTACAACAATCCCCATATTTAGTCCAATGCTTTGAATGCAACTGCTATTCTTATGGATGCTATTATTTTTATACATTTAGCTGTGTCCTAGAGTTCTAACTTGAATGAACGAAAGAAAGAAACAAACCACACAATTTGAATCTTCATTCCATAAAGACAAAAAAAAAGCCAAAACAAATATGTTCTAGAAATTCAAAGAAACCATAAGGGTATTGAAAAGTAGCCACAGTGTCTTTTTTTCAAAGCAGTTGCTTTGCACAAGAGGACAAGATATAGCTTATGGGGCAGTAATTCTGTTTTTGTTCCTCTGATGCTGGCTTCTCTATCTTTGTATCATTTAGAATGCTTTTGGTGTCAAGTAATAGGTATTGAACTTAACTGCTTAAACGATGAAGGACCATCTTGGCTCACAGAACTGGACAGTGGCTAGAGCACGGTCAGCATTGACCAATTGCTCAGGGTCCCATTCCAGTTCCCCGAGCTCTGCATTCCCCTGTGGGCTGACTTTCTCCGCAGGCTAACATCGAGAGTTCTGAGCCTCATATTCTCCCATGATGATGTCTGGAGGAAGAGAAAGACTCTCTCTTCCTGTTACTCTTCAGAGTGAGGAGACTTCCTCAGGGTACCCCAGGCAACCTTCCCCCTTATCTCATTGGTTCACTTGCCCATCACTGAATCAACCGCTGGCAGAGGGGATGGGATCTCAGACAAACCAACCAGGCCCCAGTCTCATCCTGGGGGCACCGCTGCTCCTGAAGACCTGAGAATTGTCCTGAGCAATCCTGGGGTTCAGGAGGGGTGCTAGAGGCTAACAATAAAGTCCATTCTGCTCTCCCCATCCACCCTCATTCACACTGTGGGTTTTATTTATGCCCCTTTCTTTCTGTAAATTTACTGTTTTATTTCTATGAATGATGTCATACCAGGAGTTTAAAATTCTGGGTTGACCAAATCTGAGAAAAGAGAGAAACCTTCTGCCACATGTTTTCTGTCCACGATGATAAATGCTAAAATATCTCAGGCTAGAGCCAGATGCGGCGTCACTGGCTACAAAGTCACAACGAAGGGTCCACAGGCTGTGGAGAAATGACTCAGGTGCAGCTCTGATTCCAAGTTCACGGGGAGCCAGACAGAGCCAGATTGGTAATAAGAAGGCAGGGGTCTGTCACTCGGTGGCAGCCCCTTTGTGGCTTGGGTGAAGTTGGTGAGTTTCCCTAAAAGCAGACCAGAGGCCGGATGCCTCCACAGAAAGTCTGAGAGCAAACCTAGATAAAGCAGTGCGTTCTGGTTTGTGTTTAAAAAATTGAAAGGTTAAAGGGAGAACCGGAAATCAGCCAGGAAGACAGGCCGGGAGAGTTGTACGTTCCCATTTTAGGGTTTAAGAGGAATAGCACAGCATCTTGAAGCAGAGAGATATTCGAGGATATCAGACCACCACATTCAGGTCTGCGTGTCTGCTAATGAATATTCTAGTTCCGCACCGTCTCCATGGATTTGCAGGATCAATGTTCCGTTAAGCCTCCACTTAATTTCACTAAATGAAGCCCTTTTGTTGATTAAAGAAAAACAGCTACGAAATTCAAAATGAACTTGGGAACTTGGATTAAAAGCAGATAAACATAGAGAGAAACCACTGAAGCCTGGGGGAAATGTTATTTAATGTCTGCCACTGATAGTAAGAGATTATTCTCTCTAACTGTCTAATTTATTTGGAAGAGCTTGAGATATTTATGGGACTGGACTAGTAAAAATTTAGTGGTGATTTAAGTACTATGAGCTCTGGAAAGAGAGAGAGAGGAAGGAAGGAAGGAAGGAAGGAAGGAAGGGAAAGAAAGAAAGAAAGAGAGAAAGAGAAAAGTTGGGGTACAAAAAGTAATTTTTCCTCTATTCTCTGAAAGTTCTAAGAGAACATATTGAGGAACTATTAATAGTGCTTCTTTCTGAGCAGTGGGGCTGGAGGTCTGGCAGGTGGGGATAAGAAACATTTACTACCATTCCGTATGGTAGCCATTTTTTTTTTTTTATTCATCATGACCTGTTATGACTATTATAATTTGTACGAGTTAAGTAAAAAATTTTTTATAAAAAGGAAGAGCTTATTAAATGTATCCCCAGCTTATAGAGAAAATTAGGACCTGATTTATCAGTTCTTGGTTCTGTTATGTCTAGGCTATCGTCTTCCCTGTGAAAAATTCGTGTTTGAGTTATCCTGGGCAGCCTCATTCATAGGGGAGGAATGTGGGCCGCTGATTTCAATAACAATACAAGACAAAGATTCTAGACTGTATGCTTTGTGAAGAAGCTTCATGTACTAAATAGCACCGTAAAGATGCCACTGAGCCTGAGCTGTACCATTCTCATAAACATTCCAGGAAATGCCCGAAGATCAGACACAGTTCATTAGGAAATGTAACAGAATTGTCACAAAGCACAAGTGACAGATTTTAACTCAAGCTAGTTCAATAGTGCAGAAAGCTCAACCTGATTCTGTTTTGGGTGGGGGAAGAGAAAGAATATCATAATCAAGGCACAATTTCAGGGGAGGGAAAACTCCTCGACGGGTAAAGAGTAAATGTCTTTAATGTTTCAAATACACAGGTGTTATTCTGCTACCAATATCAGAGAGTTAAACAAAACCCCCACGTAATTAACAAGGATTTGTAGTAGATCGGGTTTGCTCCTCACTTTCAAAACACCTGAGCTAACCCGGAGTTTGTAACATCTCTTTTTGTCTTTGAAAATAATAACTCAAATTAGATTCCCTAAACTAAAAACTCTAAGCCAGCAAAAATATTGTGATGTGTGATCACCTTAAGCTGATGTATTTGGAATACTGCCTACCTTTTTGATACTAGTATTTCAGTAACAGTTCATAAAATAAACTATTTATCCATGTTTTCTCTTTATAATCTTCCTGATCTATAGCATCGATATCTATACTACAGATGAGAGATACCAAAGCCATTGCTAAATTTCACAGAAAATTAAGGTTGAATAGCCAACCAGGAAGCTTTTGTCAGCCAAAGTCCTCTCCAATCTAAAGAAATACAACTTTTGTTTATCCCTCTCTTTGCCTTTCCTTTCATCTTTCCTTTCCTTTCCTTGCCCTTATTCTATTTCTCCATCTTGCTTTATATTCCTTTTTCCTGCCTTTACTTCCTAGAAAAGAACGAACGGGTAGCGGAGCTGGTGAGAGGGTGGGTGGGTAGGGCACCTATTGAACACTCTTGAGATACTCGCTACCAAAAGTTTTTCACTGAAGGTTTTGACTTTAAAGATCGAATCTGCCTATAAAAACTTATACTTGAAGAATATGTAGAAACAAAACTATAAGCTTCTGATTAACAAAAGGACTGTAATGATTTAGGCAAACATGATGGTTTCTTTTTTCCTCGAGCATTTTATGATTCCCTCTTAAGTCTCTAGAGTGTCATTTACTTGATCTGGGGCCTTATTAAATTCAACACAGTCTAATTCTTGAGTAACTAGAAAGGGTGCTTCCCCCGCCCCCCCCCCCACCTCTGTATGATTGTTAATACTTGCTTATGTTCAGAGTAAGGACTAGAATCAGTAGAAATTTTATTTGATATAGTTTATTTTAGAATAATGGGTGCTCCTCAGAGCCGTGGGGTTTGCTTGGTGTGGAGCCGAGTGAATAGTTTAAACAGCAGAAGAAAAAAGCTTAGGAAAAGACCTAACCCAGGGTTTCTCAACCTTGGCACTGTAAACTTTGGGGCTGAAAAATGCTGCCTCGGGGTGTGGGGGGCTGTCTCTTGCATTGTGGGATATTTAGCAGCATCCTAGGCCTCTACGCAATAGTATCAATGGCACCCTCCCCTTCTCCAAGTTGTGAGAATCAAAATGTCTCTGAATACTGCCAATGAGATGGCTCATTGGGGCGGTTACTGGAGGAGGCAAAATCACCCCCACTTGAGAACCACGAACCAGAATTCAGCAGTGTAACAGTTTTATGAACAGTCTCGGGGAGTTATTTCAGAAATTTTCAAAAATTAAAAACTGTAGCAGAGTAAAATTTTACATGCCTATGCATTTTCCTTGGTCATTTGCCAGGAAGGTGTGTCCCAGTCTCTCCCAGGGGACTTGGGTCCGCTCCAGGAATGGACTTCAGTGATCTAATAGATTTTTTTCCTGTCTCAGTATTCTGGCTAATGACAGCATAATCAATGTGCTGATGCTGAAAACATGCTGAGAAAACAATGGGAACAGGGTCAAATTCTCCTGAAGAAAGATTTTTTTTTTTTAGTAGCCTGGGCCAAACACAACATTTCAGGGTACGTTTTTCATAAGGTAGAAAATGTTAGAGATTTAAGGCGAAGTAAAAACGTCAGCCTTTTTCTTGTATTCAAGTCCAGTACACATTCGTATATAGATGGAGCTAAGATACAATCGCAAAAGAAGTCTTGAAATATGTTAACAGGTGGCTTAAAAAAACACAGCCAAATCTATATATTCCGTTTGGCAATAAAACACCTCATTTCCTTTTTGAGAAAGATATCGCGCTACACTCCTTAGATTCAACTGAATTATGAAATGCAGAAATTGAGACTTGGAGACAAAAAGGAAGCCATTTTTTCCCTCTCTCCCTCTTTCCTTCCTTCTCTCCTTCTTCCTCCTCCTCCTCCTCCTCCTCCTTCTTCTTTTTTATTACAGTGTTCACACATATAAGAAAAGTTGATTCAACACATCTGGATTGTGAAATCAAGCACGAGGCATGGCTGTCAGTACTAGTCTTGCATACTGTTAATATTCAATTGCACATTTAAAATCAAGCAGCTGCCTTAGCAAGCTCTGTAAAGAAGGGAATGTGGATTTTACTAGCTTCTCTGAAGCTTGCAGAATTTTTCATACTGTACGAACCTAGGACAGGTCTTAAACGGTAAAAGGTAACATTATTCAACAAACTGGTTCCTAGTGGGAGCCTGGCCCATCGGTTGCACCATACAGGTAGCTCTTTATATCTGAAAATATCTGCTAGAGAGGGACGAGAGCGTCCGACAAGTGACTGGCCAAACTGATAAGAACTTCACTTTATGGAAAGACATCCCTATTAATACTTTCTAAACCTCAATAATAGGAATTATTAAAAGTCTGACCTTCAAGAGCCTTATACTATAAACAAGCTAAATTCTCTACTTTTTGTCCAGCTCCTGTATTTTCCCACTTCCAACCTCAGCCCAGGTGGTTTCTTCTGTCTGGGATGCTCTTCCTTCCCAGGGCCAGGTACCTTCCAATCCCGTCCGTCTGAACTGCCACGTCCTTGCAAAAGTCTCCTTTCTCTTATCCTCTGAGACTGAGGACCTTTGAACCAACTGCCTTAGCACATTCTCTCACATGGCAGACATTTCACTTTCTGTCATGTTTTGAGGTCACCTGCCTTTACTTTCCCTTTATGTGGAAAACCCTTGTAGGGAAGGGTCTGCGTCTGGTCCCTTGTTCTCTTTCCCCTCCCGCGTGGCTTAGAACTTTCTACGGTGCGTTCGGTAGAGAACATGTTAAATAAACGACCCTTCGGATCCCATGGTCGTGTCTGATATTTGTTCAGCTCGGAGTCAGTCTTCTTGGAAGGCAAAGGTAATACCTTGAAGCTGCTCTGCAATCGCATCAGGTGAAGCAAGGCAAAGGCCAATTGTAGCGCGACTCGCTGGCCGGATGTCGCAATCATTCTCTTTGCAAATGTGTGTCAGCATTTTTGCATCTGTTCTTTCTACATATCTGGGGTGAACAAACTCCCCAGTAAACACTGGCCGCTTCTCGAAATGGGACACGTTACTAAAGATGCAGCCATTCCCTTTCTCTCTCTGTTGTGTAACACACCAACCTGCTCTTTCATATTTAGAAACGTCAAAACAATTACATCACCTCGTCTAACTCCTCTGTAGGGATATCGCTGCCGGAGAGATGTTGAAATGAGACTCTGCCTGACCTTTCAGAAAAACAAGAAAGAAATGCCGCAGAAGGGAATTCTTACAAACGAGGACGATCAAAATTTAGAGTTCCTAAAAAATCTGTTGGCGTGTAACTTTATAGAAATTCACGTTTGGATGAAAAGAATGATTTGAGCTGAATATTTTCTCCCTCAGAATGAGAATCAGAATCCTTTAACTCGGCCTGGCTCTGGGTCTGTCAGCCTTCCTGCTTCTGAAGAACTGAACTCTAGGAAAACATTCTTATGTTTTCTGCTAATTCGTGGTCATTGCCTCTTTTGCAGTATTTGAGAGTCATATAGAGTTTATTTTGTCTCCAAGATGTTGTGGCATTGGGTGGGGCTCAGGTGGTATTGGGGGAGAAGTCATCGTGCTCTATTGGACAGCACATGGAAGGTCATCTGGGTTGGGGTCCCAGCCTTGTCACTATGGCAACTAAGGCAAGCCAATTAACCTCTCTGCCTCCTAGTCTCCTATTTGAGAAATGGAGATGATAACAATACATAGCTTCCAGAATTATTGTGAGCTTTCGATGAGATCGTACATGTGAAAATACACTGGAAGTTATACAATGCTATATGAATGCCAGTTCTTTGTATTATATCGGCAGACTCTATGGTATCCAAACCATACATCCGTTTATTTCACATCAACCACGCTTGCTGTTTACGAACACCTTCTCCATCTGAGGGACAGGAGAAAAGATGGGAAACACGCAAAATAACATTACAAACTAAATGCACCTTGTCAAGGAGAAACGAGGTTAAGGAGACAAATGAGTTTAATCATGCTTACTTTGTGAATTTGGAAAAGTGGCTTATCTTCTGTATGTCGGCTTCTTCATCTGTAAAATGGGAGATGAAATAGTTACTTTTCAAAATCAAGTAAGACAATACACCTGAAGTCTGGTGTATACCAGTACCTGTCATATCTGTTTGCTTGGTAAATGGTACCTTTTCAAGGGATAAGAAAAAGTGGCCAACCGGATATTATAAGGGTTTAAATCAATAAACAAGAAGCATTAGATCTGGTTGGAAAAATCTGGAAAGACTTTGTAGAACATTAAAATCTGACCTGAGGCTTGAAGGAGAGAGAGATTTCTGCATTTAAGATAATGGTAGAAATGGCTACTATGTTCCACAGACTGTTCAAAGCCCTTTACATGCATTACCTCATTTAATAGTCACCCAAACATGGGTCGTGTGGTCATCCCCATTTTGCAAATGTGAAGACTGAGACACAGAGTCGAGTTGACTAACCCAAAGTCTCACAGACGATTGGGGGC
>NW_006431920.1:4077393-4079213 GCF_000325575.1 Pteropus alecto | reverse complement strand
CCCGCTGTTTTTTGCACGAAAGATCCAAAAATCTGTTGCAATTTTCTTTTTCAAAAAAAAAAAAAAAAGAATCCTGTGAAAACTACCTGTAGGAACTTTCGTAGTCAATGCTATCATCTGTGTAGGCTTTTCCACACTGTTGAGTTTCCCCCCTTTACTTTAGAAACCATTTAGAGGAGATGTTTTTGCTACTATCAGTAGTCATCCCAGAACAAAGGCTTCATGCATTCGTCTATTTATTCATGCAACCATTTACTCATCACATATTAATCGAGCACCTATTTAGTGCCTAACACTATTCGAGGCACTTGGAATATATCAGCAAAAAAGCAGGAAAAGGTTCCTGCCCCGCTGGAGCTTACCTTCTCATGGGAAGTGGGAGACAGTTAGGTAATAAGCCAACATGGTAAGTCAGAGAACAACACCACATCTGGAAAGTTCATAAGTGCCCTGGAAAAAGTAAAAAGGAGAGTAGGGTAAAGGGGATGGAGAGCCGGGTGTGTAGGAGGGGTGCCATATTAAATAGTGCCATCAGGATAGGCCCCGTTGAGAAAGCGAGATGAAGAGGAATGAGGAAGTTAGCCAAGCAAATGTCTGGCTTAAAGCAGGGGCGACAGCTAGAGGAAAGGGCCCAGGAAGAGTCTGGTTTCTCAATATAGCAAGAAGGTCAGAGTCGAGCAGAGAGAAGAGGAGGCTCGCAGAGGAGAAGGACGGAGCTGCGGCAGAGCGGGCCGGCATCACGTGACGTCGAGTAGCCACGTGACGTGCTCCGACTTAGTGTTTCAAAGAACCTCTCTAGCTCGGGGGTGAGAATGGACAGTAGAGGGGGCTGGGTCTGGAAGCAGGGAGAGCGAACGATTTTTACAAGTCACATCAGAAAATGTTAACACCTTCTTGGTTTACATCGTTTGAAACCAGACTTAGAACTAGAAAACAAAACACAGCACAACCCCCTGCTCGGTCCTCTCCTCGTGCTCCATGTCTTACGCCCTCCCCAACGAGGCCGCACCATTCCTAGGATTTAATTTCTGTCACTTTGGAGGAGCGTTAAATATAAGCTAATGTATTTATGTATTAAATATAAGCTAATGCGCTTCTCTTTCAGGGGCAGTGCCTGAATATCACAGAGGACAAATCACCGAGTCAAGGGGCACTGGTGAAGCAAACACAAGGTCAGAACATTCCAGAAGTAGTTCTGGAATGCTTGGTGATGGAAGAAAAGAACAGAGTCAGGAAGGGGGTCAGCTCTGGGTTCTGAGTGCAACGTATCTGACTGATGAAGGAGATACGTATTTAACGTTTTCTTTAATATTTAGAGTGATGAGATGTAAAATACCACATGGTACCTTACTCTGTTGTTATCTTTGAATTTCCTGATGCAACTTAGACTTGTCATCTATTTGTTTCTTTCTCAAAAATCAAACATTAGGGATTTAGTTCAGAGACAGAGAGAGAAGGAGAGAGGGAGAAAGAGAGAGAGAGAGAGAGAGAGAGAGAGAGAGAGAGAGAGAGAGAGAGAGAGAGAGAGAGAGAGAGAGAGAGAGAGAGAGAGAGAGAGAGAGAGAGAGAGAGAGAGAGAGAGAGAGAGAGAGAGAAATCTCTGCTACAAAAGGGTATCAAAAATCAAGACACAAGAACTATGGCCAATAATAAGATTGAACTTGAAACTTCTAAAGAGCTGTCTATGTAAACATGAGTTATAAGCAAGACTACTTAGGGCTCTCAATCGTTTCACATGACTGAGGACGCAGGAGTGCAGCTATTAGGAGAACTCCTAGGAGCAATGACTGCCCTAGAAAGGATGGTCTCTAGGCCTCTGC
>NW_006431920.1:4066739-4077324 GCF_000325575.1 Pteropus alecto | reverse complement strand
CGTCAGGAAGTTTAAATGGGACCACGGGGAAACAACTAATGACAAGAGGCTAGAACGATGTTGACAGGTCATTTAGCTGTAGAAAGGCAAGCAGATCGCAGACTTCATTGCAAACGGGCAGTAACCTCTGGAGTGCTGAGTTGTGAAGAATCCTGAGACCAAGGCTCGTGTTGGTTTAGAAGCGGTACGGCGTGATGAGTGATGCCTGCTTTTTTGAATGGTTTACACAGACCACGTACCTAATATTCCCGACTAGCTCTTCCTCTTGCCTCCACAGCAGTCTACATTCAAATCATCTTAGAAAGATGAGATGCTATTCTATTTTTAAGAGGCTTAAAGAAGACACTATATAAACTTCTTTCAGAAATGCAAAGATCGTTACTTCAAATAAATTCTCCTTGCATGACCTGAGACCTTGTTGCTTTGATGTAAAGTCCTTTGCTTTGGAATTGGCCACCATGTGTGTCTAAGGTCACGACTTTGGACTGTCTCCTCCCTCTGACTATCGGCTCCACCCATCCAGGGCTTCCTCCTTTCCTTGACGTCCTCTTCCCCACCTTTGTCACCCCTGCTGGCAAACGGGGGTCTTCAGACTGAGACAGAGAGAGCCTCAAGGACACAGTGGGTGATGGAGAATCTGGGTTCTTGTCTTGGTTCTGCCACCGGATCCCTCTGGGGACTTTTTTGCTTTACTTTTTGGAGCCCGATTTTCCTCATCTGTCAAAGAAGGTGGGATTTAGCCTGCGCACGAGGACTGGCCTGAGATTATAGTTTATATAATCAGGGAAGAGGGAGGGTTGACATCTCTTATCGGAGTCTCAAAAGGGGCCATAATTCCCAGGCTGTTGAGAGTCACAGGCCTCTCTAGGTGACTTCTAATACTCTTTCAATTTGAAATTTGTACATGAAGATCCATTCCCTTGTAATGGTTAGCTGAGCATCATGGTCTCAGGTGGGAGATGTGGCAAAGCATTCTCAAATGGCAACTTTCACTTCTTCCAGAAAATGGACCCGTATTACTATTAATGGTCCCATATTAATCAGGTTTTAGAGGATGACGAAAGTAGACCAAAAATGCCTAAGGAAGAGGAAGCAGGGCTGTTGTTCAAAATACCCTGACACCCCATGAGTTATGAAAAAGGAAGTGTTGCTGTAAAAGATTTCTTTGTCTTTTCATGGCTTTAAATCTAAGGCTCTGGTCCCCTGGGAGAAGTGGCAGCAGGTCCTGTCCCAGCCACGGTCGACAGCCACCTGCTACAGTCAAGGTTACAGAATGTTGGGCTGCTGTAGCGAAAACAGTTTAGCTACATTCACCAAATGTGGTTGCTGTCGATTAGATGAAACATATTAGATGTGTGTGTAAGAGAACAGAAAATTGTCTGGAAAGGTAACAGAGTGACCCTTCTTCTGGGAGAAGGGATGTGGATGGGTGAAACTTGGTTTTACTAACTGTATTAGTTTCCCAAGGCTCCTGTAACAAATTTTCACCAACTGGGGGGCTGAAAACAACAGGAATTTATTGTCTCAGAGTTCTGGACCCTAGGAGTCCAAAATCAAGGAGTCGGCAGGGCCGTGCTCCCTCTGTGGGCTCTAGGGAGAAATCCTTCTTTGCTTCTTTCCATTTCTGGTGGTCCCGGGGTGTTCCTCGGCTTGTGGCAGCATCACTCCAATCTCTGCCTCTATTGTCACATGGTCTTCTTCCCTGTGCGTCTCTGTGTGTTCTCTCTTCGTAAAGGATGCCAGTCACTCAAAATCAAGGTGTCGGCAGGGCCGTGCTCCCTCTGTGGGCTCTAGGGAGAAATCCTTCTTTGCTTCTTTCCATTTCTGGTGGTCCCGGGGTGTTCCTCGGCTTGTGGCAGCATCACTCCAATCTCTGCCTCCATTGTCACATGGTCTTCTTCCCTGTGTGTCTCTGTGTGTTCTCTCTTCGTAAATGATGCCCGTCACGGGATGTAAGTCCCGCTCTAAATCAGGATGATTTCATCTGTGTTCACACTGAGACAGGGAGTCTCAAGGAGATGGTGGCTGGTGGAGAATCCGGGTTCTTGTCCTGGGTAGAGATCTCCAACTCAGTACATTTTCAAAGACTCTATTTTCAAAGAAGGTCACATCCTGAGGTTCCTGGTACATGGGAATTTTGTGGGACACTATTCAACCCACACCATGGTTCGAAGTTCTTTTTTTTTAATGAGGTTGCATTCATGCTTTACATAGAATATTAAGAAAATGAAACGAAACAACAAAAAATGGCGCTAAGGGAAACCATTATATATGTACGCACACACACGTCTGCTTCCGTTGGCTGCATTATAGGGAGGTGGTTGATGGGAAGAGAAGGGAATATAATAATAACACTGATAGAGTACTCACTATCTGCCAGACACTGTTTGTAGTGCTTTTTCTATATTAAATTACTTAATCCTCATAGCATCCTTATACAGTTGGTGATAACATCATTCCCACTTTACAGGTGAGAAAACTGAGGCACAGGAAGTTCAAGTGACTTGCTCCATCCTCCTCCAGGATGGGCATTCAGGCAGCCTGGCTCAGAAACTGTGCTGCTAACCGACCAGTTCAACTGCGTCTCCTTGTGCAGGTACTCGGAGGCCATCAGGGCCTGGTTAACGAACCTCGTCACCACTTCCTAAACACACACAGACAAACTTGTCACCACTTCCTAAATGCACACAGACACTCACACGCTTCCAGCCCCCAACAGAACAACACTAACTGAGCATGGAGCTTCTGTGTTTGGAGCGTTCGTCTGCAGAACCTCTTGAACTGAACGTTGTCAGATATTTACTTAAGAAAAATAAGTAACCAGTAGAACACAGTCGTTCACGGGCATGACGGCCGGCCTGGCAGACCACTGCGCTTTCAACCCGGAGGGCAGCATCGCTCTGGGCGAAGGGTAGCCGGATACCCAGAGGGGTTCCCTGGAAGCGGCTTCTTGCAAATGGCAGTTAAACCACGGTGGTTGACTTGGCACCTTACAAGTGACACACAGCACGTGAACTAAGAGGAATGATGGCTGAGCCTAGGGGACTTTCTCATTCAGGCCTTACCACGCCCGATGAATCATGAATGGCCCCAGGGCTGGGGTAGCGACTAACCAGAGCAGCAGGTCCTGTTTACCGTAAAGAGGGCCATGGGCTTCTTCCTGTAAACTTACCCCAGGGGCTCCCCTGCCACACCGCCCCCCACGCCTCCGCCCACCGCCCACCGTGAAGCTGCCTTTGCCCTATGGCTCTATGCACATTGAAGAAGGACAAATCTATATGGCAACAATGACTCAAATGAATATTTGAGACTTTTTCACTGCTCGGAGCTTGGTGTTGGTAACTTTTCAGGTAATTTCCCTCATCTAAATAACGTCCTGAGTGAAAACAGATCCTCATGTGCACAGCCTGAAAGCTCAGGGCGGGTGGGGGGGCAGGGGCAGGGGGCCATCCTCATAGAGCCGAAGCCTCTGGCCACACCAGCCCCGTTGTGTCCCTTGCTGTTCTGTGTTCTACTCCACCGGCTGGATCAAGACTGGGAACTCGTACATTCTGGCTTCTGTCAGGTGGGGCCGGGTTTGGCTCACCAGAGCATCCGACATAGAGTGCAGTGCTGACTGTGGAGATTAGATCGTAGTCTCCGAAGTCACGCCGCTGCCCTTCAATCCCAGCTCCAGCACTTCCCAGCCCTGTGGCCTTGGCAAGGTCCCCAACTCGGAGCGAGCCTTAGTTTCTTCACCTGTAAAATGGGCACAACAGTAAAACCTACTGCCTCAGGCTGGCATGAGGGTTAATGGAACGAGTCTACAGAGCGATCTTTGCACGGCGCCTGGTGCTTAGTCCCAGGAAATCTTAGTGACACTTCTCGGGCTATCAACACTGGAGTTCTGTGCCATTGCTCCCCTACTCAGAGGCTGGGGTGCGATGACATCATCATTCACTGGGCTCAAGAGATTTACTTTGCGCTCAGTTCGCCCATGTTGTATAATGAGCCATTATTTATACAGCAGCATTAGGTGAGAAATAGAGAAGGAGGGAGATGAGTTTTTTTTAGAGACCCGCTTTTAAAGTGTCTCCATCCGACCCCCTCCAAACCAAAGCCTGATGGGGTAGGGTCCATTTTCCTTTCCTGTAGGTCCCAAGCCCTGGTGGTGTTTCTTTTCTGATTAGAGCAGGTTTCTCTTCCCACTGGGGCTGCTTTCTTTCCCCCGAACCGGAAGGGAAGGCCCCCTTTCTCTCTCCAGTAACGGGCAAGAACAACGCTCCACTGACGACGTGAATGGAGCATTTCTTACTCTGAGACTCTTCCTGCTGCAGAGGCTGAGACCTCTCTTCTCTCTCCCCTCCTCTCGCCCCTCCCCCCACCTCCTTCCTGTCCCCTCTCCCCTCTCTCTCTCAATCTCTCTCTCTCAATATCTCTCTCTCTCAATATCTCTCTCTCTCAATATCTCTCTCTCTCTCTCTCTCTCTCTCTCTCTCTCTCTCTCTCTCTCTCTCCCCTTCCGAAGATGATGATTCATGTTCCCTACAGGTGATGCCACGGCTGGGTAGGATTCTTGATTCTGGCACAAGCTGACAAGGAAGGGAGGCTGCTGGGTTGGAGGGTCTCCGTGCCAGGCCTGTTCAGCTGTGATCTCTGACACGTGCCAGGCATCGAATTTCCTGGGCTTTTCCTCCCTTTCGGGCCTGTTAGCGGCAACCTCTCCTGTCACACAGTATCCCCTCGCCCTGCTTCATTTTCCATGAGGGCACTTAGCATCACCTGGACCACTTCTATACACGTACTTGTTGTCTGTTCTTCCCCTGGGAAGACAAGCCACAGGAGAGGAGGCCCTCTCTTGTACGCTGCCGAATCCCCTAGGGTCTGGCACGGTGCTTGGCAGATAGCAGGTGCTCAAGAAATCGTTCTTGAATGAATGAATGATGGCTGAGAGCTACTTCTGATTTCTTTCGAAAAGCCAGGAAATGCCTTTCTGATAAATGAATAACTGAAGTCTAGTCGCAGTCGTTCTGGGTGTCCAGAGTGGCTTGAGGTTGGGCCAGTCAACCAACTGGCACGACCTAGGTTATGGGCCGGCCCCTGCTTCCTGTGCAGCTGGAGAATCCAGCTGGTGAGGCGCAGTTCCCGGCGAATGGTGTAAAAGGAACCTGGGGAGGAGGACAGCTGGTCTTGGACACGGGACAGCCGGGGGGCAGGTCTCTGGTGCCTCTGTTTCTCCTGACTTCCGTAGTGCGGCAGAGGTCCGGGGACCGCCTGCCAGTCAGTCCCACAGCTTTGGTACTGAGGGACGTGGGTCCTTCGGGTGTCAAGTTTCTGGTCCTCTAGCGTGTACCCGGAAACCACGCTGATATGTCCGGGAAATACACACCGACCACTTGTGCTCTGTGGGTCCCCCACCCCCTTCCTTTTATATGTCACTGCTTCTTACAAACGAAAAAGCGAGTCGGGAAAGCAAGGTTAAAAATAATCAAACCACAGCTAAAGAAAGGCGCTATCGAAAGAAACATCAAGCTGAGTGTTATTCCACAGCGCTTTACACAGGGGCTCTGTGATTATCCGCTGAGAGGAACCTGCTGGGGCCTGGAGGGCTTCATGGGGCCAACGCTTCTTTCCTTTCGCATGACTTTAACGGGCCACAAAAGTTAGTGTGGGCTCCTGAGCCGCAAGGTGGAAAAAGTCAAGCTGTGGGGAGAGAAGAAGGTGAATAAAGAGACAAAACCCACAGCTCTACATTTCTGACCTTGTTAAAGACTCGCTGCTGTGACTTAACCGCTTTTCCTAATCACAAGCAGCTTCGGGCACCAGGAGGGTTGGGGGAAAGAAGGATCTGAGCACCTCAAAACGGAGAATCGAGGCTCCTTAACGACCCAGTTCACTCACCTGACATTGGGTGCTGAGGGGCAAGTGGGGAGGCTTCTGAGAGGCTCTGCACAGAGATGGGGTGGGGGGATTGGGAGTCTGGGGGCTCACTTCTTAGAGGGTTCCTGGACGCCTCAATTTTTCAAGGTTCCCAGAATATTAAAACATGAAAAGATGTCAGTACAGGGCCATAAAAACTGTGGCATATTTTAATAATTATACTTAGCATATTAGCCCTTTTAATACACAAGCGAAGAAAGAATATAGTGATTGTGCCAATCTAGGACTTATTAAAAGTATGAACCTTGAGTGTCTGTAGGTGGTGACGAAGGATTTGGGACATGCTGGTGACGATGGATGCGGGACACGCATGTGTACCTGGCAACATCTTTCTATTCTGTCAGTGAATCTCCTGGATACTGTGGGTGATTCAGAGATATTGTCGAAAGTCTAAATTTGAGTCCTTCGTGAATGTGGAGCCCTCCTCTCCTTGCTCAAGTGACGAAGCTGCCACTGGCCATCTCATGACATTTGTTATTGCCTGTCCCGCTTTGCTCTGGAGAAGACACAGAGGGGCCTCCTCTCTGGGCCTCGCCTATAGGCGCAGAGGGTGGGATGGCCTTGGATGAGTTGGCAGCTCGGTCGCTGGCTCAGTGGGGCCTCACCAAATACCAGGGTTTGAGTCACCTCTGCTGATAAGACAGATGGGAGCCTCTAAGTGAGTCCGGTTTTAGCTTCTTACCTTCAGAGGTTCGATTTCAGAACTTGCACGTTTCTTAACAAAACTATCGTAGCTTTGACAGAACTGTAGTTATTCTGGGAGCCAAAAACATCAGAGACGACGGATAAACAGAACGCTGAACATACAGCCTCAGACTGAGGGAAGCTTTATTCTCTGGCTCCCCGTTGCTGCATTTATTTATTCACTCAGCCAGTCTTCATTGAACACCTTCTAAGTGCCAAGCCCCATACGAAGTGCTAGAGAAATAATGGTGAGCAAACATAGACCTGGTCCCCTCCAGGATGAAGCCTACAGTGCAGTGAGAGGCTGGGTCCCTTAACTGAAAATCACGAAGCAGTGTATGTAGCCACTGCAGTAAACGCTCCTCTAAAGGAGAGGAACACGGTACCAGGAGCACATATTATGGGGTCTGATTTGATTAGGTGGGACGGGGAAGGATCTCTGAAAAACAGATATTGAGCTGGATCTGAGGGATGAGAAGGGAATTCCCGCCACTGCCCAAACTGTGCATCCCATCTAATCAGATCGTCTACGGAAGCATCAATGGCATGTGCAAAGGCCCTGAGGTGGGAGAGAAGAGAATGTAACAGATTGGGAGGGAAGTGGGGATGGAGCAGAGTGGTGGAGTTTCAGGGTGGTGCCCTGGACACCTGGGACACAGAGAGGCTGGGGCAGGGTCAGGACACCTGACAAGGTAGGCAGGAAGCAGGCCCCAGGGCAGGGCTTCTGGGCCTCCTATGTTTTCTCTCATTTTAAGAGCAATGGGAAGTCACGGAAAGGCTTCAAGCAGGGGAAGGAGACTGGGGATGCCTGAATCACATTTGCATTTTGAGAGGCCACTCTTGGCTGCAGTGCTAACGACTCTGAAGGTAATTTCTGCTTTGCAAATCCAACAAGCAGAGTTAGTATTCAGTTACTGGAAACGGAAGCCAGTGCCTTGCAGCCAGATCTGGGTTTGAATCCCAGCTTCATGCTTCATTTACGGTGTGGCCTTGGGCAAGCCAGCCTTTCAGAGCCTCAGTTACCTCATATATAAAATGGGATAATAATATCTCCTTCTGTGTTGTTCTGAGGGTAAAGAAATTAAAGTTAATAGTCTTGCTTAACACACTGAAAACTCTCCTTGGGATTTTTAAAAGTGGAAACCTACTTTGCTAATATGTATGGTATGAAAAAAACAAACTCAGCATGTCATATGATCTTTCTGCTTTACTTACAATAGCTTGAACTTCACCTGAACTTCACCTCTCAACAGATTAACAGTCTAGAAATATCTCTCCCTGCCTCTTTGAAACAACAACACAATAATAAAACAGCCACTTATTAAACTGTTTGTACAAGGTGCTGCAGTCACGCCTTCTGGTTTTGGCATTTATCAGATGATAAACCACGGAGAGACGAACAAGCAGAAAACGTACACATGATCAATGAGAAACAAAGGGATAGGTCATTGGCTATTGGGTAGGTGCATTAGTTGGTGATGAATAAGAGACTGCCAGGGTCTTATACTTAGCCAGAGTGGGGCTGGGAAGTCAGCTTTCTGTTTGGGTCAGTCCAGAATTGGACATTTCAGTGCTCTCATCTCCTAAACAACCCAGGGCCCTTCTGCGGATGACCTTAAGTCAAGGGTCTTGCCGGAAAGACTCAAGAGCCAACCTTATGAGGCTCTCACTGGCCAGTATTGTGACAATGTGAGCACCATGGATATGAAATATATCAAATATGTTGAAATGTTTGCGTTTACCATGATGCTGAAAGAATATTAATCACCATTGCAAGGTGATACGAAACCAATATATTATTCTGAAAATTTGTGAATAAAAGACAAGGGACTCAACATTTGTCCTGCCTTTCCGACATGAACTAAACCATAGTAGATGAAGAGAAGTTATTCTTTATAGAAATAGTTCAGCCGATTAGTTAGAAAGACTTCCCTCTCTCCCATTACATTCCTCCTGATGGAAGAACGCAAAGAAATAAGATTTTGTCAAAAAAAAAAGAATACACTGGATACAAGTGAACTAGATTCAACAACACATTTTTTTTTGAGGGGGAAATGGAGAGGATAGAGAAAAATGTCAAATGATATAAACTATGGGAAACGACAGGAAAAAGGGCCCAATTCCTAAAAGAAAAGAATTGCAAGGAAAAAAGGAGATGGAGGAGAAACCCATAGACTAAAAGAAACTCTATGAGCCCTATCACCCAATTGCAATGTGTGGATGCAAACCATCTGTAAAAATCTTTTTTAGACATGGATGAATAATTGGAAACTTGAACACCGACATTTGATGATTTTAAGGAATTGTTGTTAATTTTTTAGGTGGGCTACTGGATTGTGGTTAAGTTTAAAAAAGAGAAAGTTCTTATTTTTAACTATACCAACTAAAATATGTGTGGATGATCGACATGAGAGCCATGATTGCTTCAAATTAATAGGAGAGATGAGGGGAGGAGGAGGGTATAGATAAAGAACATTAGCCATGAGTTGGTAATTGTTGAAGGTAGGCCACAGGCTCATGGAAGTTTGATATTTTCAATAATAGAAAGTAAAACAAAATTGATTGGCCAGTCCAATATCTATCTGTCCCTTTCTTTTAATATTAAAACATTAATTATTATTAATAAAATTATATTGATATGAAGTCTCACTTGATCGATTTGTGCAGTCGCTTTCAAGGGCGATCTAGAGGCTGGCCTTGGCAGGTAGAAAACCTGGATTCTAATCCACTTTCCCATTCACCAGCTGAGTGACTTCAGAACTACAGCTCCCTGGGTCTCCTTGTATTCCTTTGGGAAATGAGGGGCCAGGATGATTTCTAAACTTCCTGCTGCCTGTGGATCCGTACAGTGATTAAAAGGTTTGGGTCCTGCCATCTGTCTGGTTGGCATCCCAGCTTTCCCATATGTATCCCTGGGGAAATTTACTTAATCCTCTCAGAGCTTCGGCTTCCAGATTTTTGTAAAATGGAAAGAACCAGAATGTTTCCCTCAAAGGGTTCCCATCGGGATTAAACGAGATGCTGAATGTATTCATTCCATCAACATCGAGAGCATCTCTGGGAGAGGCTGAACTATTTGGAGCCTAAAGGGGGATCTCAGACAATGCATGGTAAACGCCAAATAAGAAACAGGATTGCAAATAGCTAGACCCGTGAAGAAAAAACCACACAGCAATTTCACGGAGAACAACTTTCCAGGAAGGTGGGCTGCGACATTAAATGGGTTCACTGGGCCGAATGAAGTTGTTTGTTTTGGATGATGTATGATGTCGCCTTCCTCATGTAGCAGTGGTTCTCGGCCCGGTTGATTTCATCACTTTTCAACAGTTTTCCATTTGCCAATGTCAGATTTTTGGTTGCCAAGACTTCGGGGAGGATAGGGCTGGCATCTAATGGGTCATGGGCAGGGATGCTGCTAAATGTCCTGCAATGCATAGGACATCCCCCACACTGAAGAAGTATCTAGTCTAACGTCAGTAGTGGCAAAGTTGAGAAAGCCTGACAGAGAGAAAACAGCAAGGGCAAGTGCCCTCCGTCGGAAGGGACCTTGCTGTGGTCAGGGTGCAAACGGAAATCCAGCGTGGATGAGTAAACCAGGACGGAGCGCGGTAGGCTGGGCTAGCAGATAGAGCGCCCGTTAGGGCACCGTGAGAAGCCTGGGATCATCTCAGAGCAGCGGGCAGCCCTTGGAGAGTTTTAAGCAGGGGAGAAAAGTAACTCATGTAATGCGCTCTGTGCATTTAAGAGCTCAAATGAATAGTGTCTACTATTATCACCTCTGTGTCTCCCCTACTTGGCTGGCCCCAGCCCGAACCCAGGCCTCGGCGTGGCCGCAGTGACTCCTCCTGGCCAACAGGGGGCGCCGGCCGCACTTGGCCTCCGGCCGCCCGGGGCGGGCCTCCTCTTGCCTGCCCCCGTCCTCGTCTTTCCCCCTCTGGAGAAGTCGGGAAGGTGGCGGCGGCGGCGGCGGCGGTTGTCCCGG
>NW_006431920.1:3967473-4066039 GCF_000325575.1 Pteropus alecto | reverse complement strand
GGGGTTGGGGATGGGGTGGGGGCCCGTGCGGGTCCTTTGTGCGCCCCGCCTCTCAGCGGCCGGGGCGCGGCGGTCCCCAGCGAGGCACCTGCCGGGCGCCCGTAGAGCGGGTTGGGGGGGCCGCCGCGGTGGGAGAGGGTGGGGACCACGCATATCCTGTACGCCCCTCGGGTCCAGAGTACTTAGGTCACTGGAAAGAGGAGCCGGGATTAAAATGTCTTAATGGCAGAGATAGGAATCCCAAGGGAAAAGTTGGGGAGGATTCATTTCGGGAGAGGGAAGAAGAGGAGCAGATGTGAGTTTGAGGGGTTTTTAGCTTTATGATTCAAAGAGAATCTTGAGGAGTTTAGGGGAAAGTTTTCATGGAAATAAGGGTATTGATTAGGAGCTGTGTCATTCTAAACATGGTGGTGATATTTGTAAGAGTACTCTGTCAATACCTCGTTCTGGCTGTGTGTAGAAATGGGGAAAGATGGAAAGACAGCATTGTTTTAGAAAAACGGAGACTTGAATTACTGGGACGGTTTGTATTTGTTGTTCTTTGCTTCGTTCAGCTCTATTTTGATAAGATGTTCGTTGCTGTGAAATTTCTTTCGGAAAGTTTGCAAATGATTTTGGAACTGATGATAAGATGTTTTTTATGAACTAAGTATAAGATTCAAAGTGTGTTTTCGACGAAGTGGTAGTTACTAAGTATTTTTAAAAGCTTTGTTGTTCCAAAACATCTGAAATTCTTTTGTTTGTACCATTCCTTCAAATAAAGTAATTTGGTTACCCACCTCCCCAAATAATAAAAAAAAACAACAACAACATTATTGAGACAGAGTACGTAATATAGGAGAAAAATCACATTTGGAAAATGCAGGACATGCCCAGTAGTGCACGGGTTACTTTTTTGAGTTGGGCGAAGAAGTCTTATTAATTGTTAGTCTTCCATGACTGTTATTTCCTCAACAAATATTTATTGGATACGTAGTAGGTTCTGCGTGAAGCCTTCGGGCTTTCTGATAAATACAGCAAAATCCTTGTTTTCTCGGTGCTTACGTTCTAGTGGAGGAGATGGTGATATGTAAGTAATTAAATGAAAAACTGTCAAGGGAAAGTATGCACAAAACTAGTTGATAGGGGGGACCTTGTCTGAGAGTTACTTTTAGACTGTGTAGTCAGAGGAGCATTCTGAGGAGTTGGTAGTTAGTGATATTATTGAATTACCCCTGAATCATAGAGCTAGGTGATATCTTGGAGATTGGTTCACACTTTTCATTTACAAATAAAGTTAAGTGACTTAATGTTGTGCAACTTTGATTCTAAAATGAAGCCAATAGTCAAATTCATTTTAACTGTACTTGACTTTTATTATGTACATAATAAGTATATCCCGCTTTTACTAAACACAGGGTCCTTTGATACATTTAAAGTATTTGGCTTGAAAAAATATATGTATATATTTACTGTTTTGGATTTCTGCTATTTCTGTGTAGCCCTGTGTTAAGTATAGCAGGGCAACATTTAGTTTATTGCAGCAAATGCATAATATTATGAAGTATTTACAAATTTCTTCCTGGATTCCATGTTTCGAAGCATTCTATATAAAAGTATACCTCAGAATGATGACAATTGTTTATTTTAATGGGATTTTATAAAATAGGGCTTTGTGTCTCTTTTGAGTGGTGATTCCACCAAAAAATACTTACAGCTTACTTGGCCTGGGTCATACACAGTGGGAGACACTGGTTACTTGGATCCTCCTGTCCTTACGGAGTTTGCATTCCAAGTATATAAACATAGTTACAATATATTGTAACATTCCCTTTCTCTGAATGAGCTACAGATGAAATATGTAAATAATAGAGAAAATGTCACAGAAGATTTGATGTCTGAGAACAAAGACCATTAAAGACAAGATCCATGTGGCAGGTGGGTCTCTGTAGTTGAAAGAACAAGTCTTATGAGCTAGATAAACCTGGTTTTGAGTCCTGGCTCTACTTATTATCTATGTGGTATTGAGAATATCACTCAGTGTCTTTGAACTTGAGTTTTCCCATCTATGAAGTGGTGAGGATACAGTTTACCTTGTAGATTTTGGATGTAGATTAGTTTTCAGTATTTGAGATAATGTGTGTTTAACATCTCATACAATGCCTGGGAAATAGTAGTTGGCCAATAAATGAGAGACATTATTAAAAAGGGGGAGAGGATGTCCCATGAGTAGGGAACAGTATGAGAAAGACATCGAAATGGGAAGCACTTTTATAAAAATCTGTTTTGATTTTTTAGATGTAACTCAAAACCAGACTCAAATTAGTTTAAAAATATGAAGGGAATTTATTATTTGGTTTTAAATAAGACTTTATCCAGTGGCTTAATGATGTTGCCTAGATTTTCCCCATCTGCCCCCAGCTCCTGGAGCTATATACTCGTCCAACTTTTCTAGAAGTTCTGCAATTCACTCTAGGTTAGCTTAGGTCATATAGTTACCTTGAACCAGAGCCTTTATTGGACACATGTTCTACACTGACTTCATTGGAACAACAAGGATCCCCAAATAAAGTTCCCAAATCAGAAGTCTGGGATTCTTGGGGAGGAGGGAATGGTTGCTGGATCAAATGTCTGTTGCAGAAATATTGAAGGGAAACAGCTCCTGAGGATTTTTTTTCTTTGAAAAACAATAATGCAGGAAAAAATAAGAATAACATTTCTATTGATTTTAATGATAATTATGTATTTATCATTTAGATGACATGATATAATTGAAAAAATATAAATTTTGAAGTCAGGTTTTGATACTGCCACTATCTTTATGACTTAGGGCAAGGTATTAAGCCAGGCCATAATGTGCAGATTGGCCTGGATCCAGCCTCTCAGTCTCAGTTTCTTTGTGATAAGAAGATGATAAAGTATACCTTAGGATTGTTATGAGGATTAAATGGTGCAATTCATTGAATATTTATTGAACACATACTATATGTGAGGATGGGGCTAAGCAGTGGATATACATGTATTAAATAAGACATACTAGCTGCCATTCAGAAATCTTGATGTACCTAGAAAATTTTTATAAACAGTAAATGGTGTCTCGAATTCTAAATTTTAGGATAGTCACATATCTTTTATCATTCATTTAACAATATCTGTTTTAATAAATTAAATGTTAATATTACTAGACTCAGAGCTAATCTTTTCTTTTTTTCAGAGGACTGTCTTGTAAGTTGTATGATGTTCATTAAGAGTATTTTATTTAACTGAATTCAGATTGTGAAACTTTAAAATAGGCTTTAGACTTGGATGTAGTCAAACTATTCCTTATTCATGTAACGTTGATTTGCCACTTTCAGGTTCTATCAATAGAAATATTAAAATGATGAGTGGACACTTTATTATAGCCAACAGTAAAATACTACCTTCCTGTCAAAGACCTTTAAGTTGATTTAAAGACTAGTTTTGGACCAAATTATTTGATTTGTATAGACTAACATTAGTGTAATCAGTAAATAACATAAGACTTATTCTATCCTTAAATTATTCATGAATTTTTCAGAGTTTAGATAGAATTAAGAAAGATAACAGTTGAGAAATACTTTCTTTCTCTTAATACCAGCTGTTGTATGTGGACAATGCATTCATTTAAACTTGGGATTTCACAGGCAGATAAATGTAGCTGGATAATAACTTACACTTTATAATTTTGTGTGCATTTTCACTCTTATGGTGAATCTTTATTGTAAGAATTTTAACTTTTTAAAATTAAAGTTGAACAGAGGACAAGAGACATTTAATTTGTCTTTATACAGTTATTAGCCGTAGAGTGGATTGTAATCAAATATCCTTTAAGAGTTCCGATTATAGTATTCAGGACCTCACGAGGTCACAGGGGGCAGTGATTTAAATCCTTAATTCCTTTTCCACTTTTTTTAGTATTCTAATGTGGCTACATTCAGGGAGATATTTTGACAATGGAATACAATTTCAGTTTACTGTAAGTGAGAAAACTTTGATACCTTTTTAATTGCTAAATTTTGCAAGCTCTTTGATGCAGGAAGTATGAAAATCAGTGCAATCAACAATCTGGGCAGATATAAAAACACTTTCTCATTTCTCTCTCCAAACCTTTATCTCTTGGTGGCTGTAACTTGGAACTCTAATTTGGAACAGTTGTGTTCAGTAGGTATGTAGTCTATAAAAAGATTGCTGGTGTTCAGTAAAGAAACTTGATATTTTTGAAATGTAAAAATTACTCAAGTTTTCTAGGAATTCTTTTTTCATCAATTAAACAAAACAACCTATAAGTATATGTCGATTATGTTTAATTTTGACAAGAGCCATTTATTTTCATTCTTTTTTTGTTTCATTTTTAATTCAACTTTAATTTCTATCAAAAGAGTACTCACATAATTTTACAAAGGAAAGAAAGGCTTATAGTGAACAGAAACAGTGATCTATTCCCTTCTTCCATTTCTGATTACCACAGACAGTTACTTTGACTCTTGTCTGTTCCCTTCTTCTGTGTTTACCTTAATATTTCTAACTAACATGTTTAAAACATAGCTATTTTTAAAATTTTTCCATTTTGGCTTTTACCTATTGGCTGGTACAGGGAGGAAGATAAAGATTTGGCCTTCTTAACACTTCTCTTACTCTCTCCACTTACACTTTGCTTCTGCTCCCTTAGTATAATTATATCACAATTTTTGGTTAAATCATATTCTGTATTTGCCTTATCGCAACTGTGTACAGAGTATTCTCGCTGTCGTGTAATGTATTAGTATTACATATAGTTTGCTTCTTGTATAATCTTTTTCTCCCTGAAATTTCTAACTGTCTAGTTTTCTTCACTGGCTTTGTTTTCCATGTATATACCATTATTATATTCTCAGATAAATTACCTTTGCCGGGGTATAAAACTTCTTTCAGTATGATCAGACACATCAGGTACCCCCCCACCCCATGAATCTTTTCCAGGTACTTCTGTCATCTGGTCTGGAAATGCTGCTCTCTAGGCCTGCTGTGCAGCTGTCATCCTGGGACTTTTCTTCTGCCTTCATTGTGGAGATTCCTTTCATACCTAACCTGTGTTCCACCCTGTCTGCCCAGGACACCTACATCACCATTAGCCTTCTGATCAGAAGTTAACGGGAGATCATTTTTGAGAGTATATGGCTGAGAATGTCTTATTTTGCCCTCATTTTAACTTAATAGTTTGTCTACATTCACAAAGGTGAAAATACCCCTTGGGATTTTTAAGGCATTGCTTCGTTATCTTCAAACCTTCAGTATAGCCATTGAGAAGTCTGGAGTTGTTCTTATTACTGATTCTTTGTGTCCTATCCCCCCCTCCCCTGCCCCCTTTGGGAGTATATATGATCCTCTTTTTTTTTTTTTTTTAATCCCTGGTGTTCTGACATTTCTATCGAAGTATTTTGGTATAAGTCTTTGTTCAATGTTGAGGCATTTTTGGGGACTCATTGATTTGGAAACTCATATTTTTTTAGTTCAGAGATATTTTCTCCAATCTTCTTGTTGGGGAAAAAGCCTAGCTGCCACTGTTCTAGGAGCCACATCGAAGGGGTCCCCGGGGGGCATAGAATTTATCATTCAGTTTGTGGATTCTCGGATAAGCCCCCAGTTTTTAGCATGGTACCTGGTAACCATCCTTACATATGCCCGAGTCCAGAGTCTATTTGGTGGTCTCTCCAGAGTAAATTTTTCTTCAGGTTTTTCTGCCTGAGACCTGGTAGGGGGGGTCGTCTCGTAGCCGTAGGGAAATGGGGAGGCTGTTTTTGACTCTTCATAACCCCCCGCTCCAACTGCACCGGATTCCTTTGGTAATCTTTCAAGGGTTCTTGGATGGGAATTGACTTGTAATTGGCTTCTCCCACCTCTGCAACAGCTTCTATTTTGGCTTTCTTTACTCTGTGAAGTCAGTTACTGCTGGTATGTTCACTTTTTATCTTCCAAATTTTTTAATCAGAGAACTGTAGTGTGCTTTTGGACTCTTCCCTTGTTCTCTGTTACCTCTGTGTCTTTGTGGGTCAGTGCCTTTTTATTCCTTTGCTGTCATTTCAGTGGAGTTTGGAGAGTGAAGACACTCTTGGGTTTTGTCCACTTTTAACTGGAATACCTTAGTTTATATCGTTACTTAAGTATTATTTTTTGGATGCTTGTCCTAAGTGTTATGAAGATGTTAGTGTAATATTTGTGACTTGCAAAACAAAAACCACCCCAAATAACAATTGTGGTTTACATTGTGTGTGCGTGTGTGTGTATGTGTGTGTGTGTGTGTGTATATATGTATGTACACATTCAGTGTTTTAATATTGGGTTCTGGATAATGTTTTGGACTATCTAGTACATACAGTGCTTGGCATCAACAGTCTGTAGAATCTTGATAACCTGTTAAAGACATCTTCCATCTGTTGTAGATTTGAAATGTATAATTTTTATAATATGAAACATTATTTATATGTAATATTGTTACTCACCAGGATTGAAATAGATCTTAATGTCAAATTGACGTTATTACTTTATGCCAACAATAGCCACCACATAAATTTCCACAGCCTATTACAATATTTTAACCATCTTTTCCACAAGGAGAAGAAAAACAGTTAATTAACTAAATAAGCGTTCTTACTTATTCATCGTGCACACATTGTTATTTGAATTGAACAAATGGCTGTTAGCAAGACTGAGGCATAGTTAAGAGCAGCATACTGGTGGGCATATGGAATGAGTCACACCATCTGGTTGCCATCATACCTGGGTGGCGGTCCTTAAAACTCCTCCCAGGGATCTGCATATGACTTAATTATACCGCAAAAACATATTGGGCTGCACCAGTAGGTGACTTTGGAACTTCTTGAAACCAATTAACTGGCAAACATGCTTTCAAAATATCAATGCTGGTGTTATTAAATGAGTCATTATTTAATTATTTTTTTTGCACTAAACCGAAGACTTAAAATGTGATTTTTTCTGGTTCCAGAATGGGTGGTACTTCAACATTGGCACTGTGGAAATAATGTGGTTTACTTGCCCAACACTTTTATCCAGTAGTATGACTAATGCATTACAGTAAAATATTTTACAAATACTGAAGTCACACGACAGCTAGACGAGGCTTAGCAAGAAAGGGAAGTGGCACCAGCTTTCAGGAATGCGCCTTACACATAAGTAGATAAATTACAATTCAGTTTTGATTAGTCAAGGATTTCGTTCATTAAAATGATTAAACCTGCTAGGTGGAGATGTTCTGCTAATGAGAAAAAAATTATTTTAATTAGTGTAAAAATTATGGTTACTATAGATAGTAATATGGAATCAGTATTAGTGTGTTTTCTTAAGTTACCATACGTTAGTGTTAACTTTTTTGGTGTATAGTTCTGTGAGTGTTAACACATATATCTGTATAGGTTCACGTAACTGCCACCACAATGAGAACATAGAACTGTTCCCTCACCCCTCAAGACTCTTCTTGCCTTTTCTTAATCCCTGGCAGCTACTGACCTGTTGTCCAACACTGCAGTTTTTTTTGCTGAGAATGTCATGTAAATGGAATCGTACAGTATGTAACCTTTCCCATTGCCGTCTTCACTCTCCACCGTGCCCTTAAGATTAATCCAAGTTAGTGGTCACGTATCTCAGTACTTTTATTTCTCCTTACTGCTGAGTAGTCTTCCATTGCTTGTGTATTTATTTACCATTTGAGGGACAACTGGATTGTTTCCAGTTTTTGATACATATCAGTAAAGCTGCTACAAGTACAGATTTTAGGGTGAACACACCTTTTTATTTCATTTGGATAAATACCTGCAAGTGAGTTTGCAAGGTCATAAGGCAAGTATGTTTAATTTTATTAATAAAATGACAAGCAGTTTTTTATTTTGATTATCCCTTTATACTGGTTTGGAAGTTGTAAATTCTATTTTTTTTTTTTTTATGGTCGCCATTGAAATATTCTTCATACTAACAGTCTAGAGTTAATCAGTATTTTAACGTTCCCCTAATAATACAAAGTCTTTAAAAAGCACAAAGTACCCTCACTTAAGTGCTACTGTTGGCAAAATGTTATCCTCCACACCTACCCCTGCATAAATTGGACTTTTTAAAATCAGATAATTGCTTGGATTTGCCTAAGTGTTTATCAGTTTCTTTGTTCACCCCTTTGTTAGGACCTTCTTGGTGTCATTTTTTTCCTTAAGGTATTTATAATATATGTTTCTTTAGTGAAGATCTCTTAGAGTAAATTCTTGGTTTATGTTTATCTGAAAATATTATTTTGATCTTATACTTCAAGGATAGTATTTCTGAGTTCACAACTGTTAATTTTTCTGACTAAAGAGAATATTCTGCTGTCTTCTGGTTCCCATTAACAAATCTACTTTTAGTTCAATTTTTTTCTCTTTGTCTTTTTAAGATATTCTTTTTATGTTTGTAGTTTCACCAAAATGTTTCTAAGTGTAGATTTTATTCTGATTTTGATAAGCTGTGTTTCCTACCTGTATTTGTAGAATCATGCCTTTCATTGGATCTGAAAACTATCCTCCATTTTCTCTTCAGATATCACCTCCTTTATTCTTTCAGTTCTCTCAAAAGCAAGAGCATAGATTAGATATATGTTATATCTTCTAATATATGTTATACCTCTCTTTTTCTTTTTCCCCCTCACAACCGGTGTCTTTCTTGTTTTCTTACATGTCTGTGCTGACTCCTTGGTTATTTCTTCTCTATGTCTTCTAATTCACCAATTCATTCTTTCGGTGCGTCTAATCTCTTTAACTGATTTGTCGAATTTTTAATTTCCACATTTATAATTTTTTATTTCTAATAGTTTTGGCTTTTAAATTTGCCTGTTCTGATAATTACATATATCTTGTTTAATTTATGTCATCTTTTACTTATTTTAATGTTTCCTGTTTATGTTTATCTGAAAATATTATTTTGATCTTATACTTCAAAGATAGTATTTCTGAGTTCACAACTGTTAATTTTTCTGACTAAAGAGAATATTCTGCTGTCTTCTGGTTCATTTTATAACTGTTCATTTTATATTTTGTATTTGATAATTCTAATATTAAAATTTGGGGGAGAGATGGTATAAGACTGTCGTGTGATGATTTTTATTGCAACTTCATATTTTATTCAACTTTACATTTCCAAATCCTGATAGCATATTTGGAAATGCTGTCTTGTGAGAGGATTTGCATACTTCTCTGCTGGGATCTAAGGGTACTACCAACCTGAAGCTACTTTAAATTTAACAGGGGCATCTCAGGTTCACTACTCTCATCTTGTCTTTGCTGTCGTGGTATTTGCCTTCTGAGCAGCACTGCATTTCGTGTATAACACAGGCCACTCTCTGGTTTCAGCTCAGAATTTTTTTTTATTTGGTCTTTTTTTCTTTTGGGGAGGTGGGTCCTTAGAAATTTCCCTTAACTTTGTAGAAAGCCCAGGAAACAATATGTTAACAATTATTGTGTGTGTGTTTTTTTTTTAATTTTATTTTATGGAGCATCAATTATTTTAACAGAGGGGCCTTTTCAGACTACCTAATCTGTCATACAATTGAAAGTAGAAATTAATGAAATTAAATATGCAAAATGCCAGTCTAGGTACTTTATAAATATCAGTTTCCTTTGGTTGTATTAACTTATATTTTGCCTACTAAATTGTAGAAGCATGCTTGATATCACATAGTTCATTGTTGGTTATTTTTTTGTGGACACTCCGTAGTCTTTTCTCATTTTAATTTTAATATATACTATACGGATTTTAAACTTGAATATTTTGTCATTTTATAGAATGAAGTATTTATTTCTACTTTTTGTTATTGTGGAAGTAATGACATGGGAACATTTAAATTTTTTTTGTATATAGAGTGAATGTGTAGAATGTTTTGTGTCAAATTGAACCTAGGTAGAAGTTATACCTCAATAGAGATCCAAAGGAATTTCAGTAGTTTCTTCTGCTCGATAGTTAACATATTTGGTGTATTTCTAACAATGATTCTGAGCTAGAGAGATTTTGCTGTCCTCTACCTCCCCCCTGGCGGGGGAGGACTTGGCAGTATCTGGAAAACATTTTTGATTGTCACTACTGGATTGGGTGTGCTACTGGCATCAGTGTGTAGAGGCCAGGGATGCTGCTTTACATCCTGCAATGCATAGGACAGCCCCCCGCCCATACAAAGAATTATTTGGCCCAAAATATTAATAGTGCCAAAGTTGAGAAACCTTGAATTAGAGGAATGAAGTGAAGATAAGGCGTTGATGCTGGTAGGTGTATTTGGGAGGAAAGGTTTTAGGCTTTTTAGGAAAACTGAAAGGAAGCCATAGGAAAATTCTCTCCGCTTATTTCCTTCTTCTGATTCCTAGCACAGACATTCCCATCCATAAAGCTAGGACTAAAGGTCCAAATTTTTGACTATTAATACTGGTCACTTGGACTTACCATTATTTCTTGCTATTTTTTTCTGTTATAGAATAATATAGATTCATTGTGGGAATCTTGGAGAAAATAGAAAAAATATCATTCAGTCTCATTATATGTATGTAAGGACTGTTAATGTTTTGGGGCATTTGGTTTGTCTGTTTTCTTTGGAGGTTTTTTTTTAATGCAGTTCTGAGATTGCTATATAATTTCATTTTAAAAAATTAAAACAAACTTAAGAATGCATAATGTTAGATAGTTTTATTGTCATTTACTTAAATACTTCCCCTTTGGTATCAAAATGTTTCTGATGTTTTCCTATTACAAATTATGATGAACATCTTGTACATAGTTAGCTACGTTTCAGAGGTAAAAGCAGCTGGTGAGCAAGCAAAGCTTCATCTGTATTTGCAGCTGCTCCCCAGCACTAGCATCACTGAGTCAGCTTCTCCTCAGATCATCAGGTATTAGATTCTCATAGGAGCTCCAGTCCCTGGTGCCAAAAAGGTTGGGGACTGCTGCAGGCTAAAAGGATATTACTGGGTCAAAAGGCTGGAATGAGATTCTTGACCCAAATTGGTGAGTTTATCCTGCCATCAGCGTGTGAAGACTACTCATTTACTACTGACTCATCAGTCTGCATTCTACTGATAGAGTCAGTCTTTAATTTTTCTTTTTACCAAACTATTTTATAAGCACATGATGATCCATGTATAGAGGTTTTGGAGGCTAAAAGAGGAAACATCCTTGTATATCCATGCATTGAGAATATAGTTAATCTGCTTGAATAAATGGGATTTAAAAGAACAATTAGAGAAATCAACATGAACAAATGTAATACTTCCTTGGAGTTATTCAGTTTATGTAATTAATGTGGCCTTGCAGAATTATGTCTGCTGGTTTTGTAAATCAAATTCTATTTTAAGTGCACTGAGAGAGCTCATTTAAAGAAATCTTGTGATAAGTGGGAAAAATGTACTTTCACAGTTTGATTGTGAGTACATTGTATTTGTTTCATAAGTTGAAAATTTTGTTATTTAAGTAATGAATACCTCCTTTATGCATAAATGGACCTTGTGATATGGTAGGAACTCAAGATCTGTGAGTGAATAAGCTATACATTGTACTGCTGTCTGTAAAACTTAACCGCCCCCAAAACAAACGAACAAACAGGGATTTCCTCATCTGATTGCTCCAAAATTTCTATCCAAACTGTACACCCTTGTAACAGTGTTTGACATTTTCTCTTTAGAAAGTAATTTTTTTGCCTTTTCTGTTTTTAAAAAGGATACTGTAAGAAAGATGGAAAGGTAAAGGATCGGCTGTAACGAGGAGGAGGTATTAGGGAACAAGGAGAGAGTCCAGGTGACTAAGTGAGAAGGAGAAAGAGGAATTTGAGAGAACAAAGATCATAAGTTAATTCCTTCTTGAATTGGTTTGGAGCTGGATGGGGGTGGAAATACATAATAAGCTTCCCAGAAAATGGTGAATTTAATCTTGTCTCATAATCAGGATGAGTTGGAAAACAAAGTGTATGCTTTAAATGAATAATAATGACTTTTGGAAATTTAAAAATTATCTTTAAAGCCTTGATTTGTTATTGCAAATTGTAAAGGTACTTGAAAGTAATTCACACTGTGGTTGTTTCTTCATAGTTAAATTTGAAAGTTTTACTAGGATGAAATTGCTGTGTTCAGTTTCTCCTACTGTGCAATCTTTATTTCTGAAGTATTGATTTACCAAGAGCTAGAAGGGAAATAATCTGTTAATTTAAAATTTAAACAAAGCAAAACATAATAACAAAACCTAACATTTCTCCACTTTGAAATGTGAAACAAAGTGCAGCTTGTCATAATTCAAAGCATGATCTGAAAAGTGAGCCATCTATCTATGACAGAAGGGAAAGAAGCAACAGGATATAAAAGTTGAGGAGCTTCTGTTAATTCTGAATTCTCTTTATTGTTTTGATTTAAAATATTGTAAATTTCTAGAATGCGACATACCATGTTTAATTATTCAAAAATGATTCCAAAATATTTTTGAAAGATTTTTGGTTCACTTGTTATTTCACATAATTTTAAATATCTTTTTTAATTAGCATGGATGATTGCAAAATGACTGTGACAGATTCTATAAAAATGTTAGTAATATACTCTAAAACCTGGATTCCAAATGACACCTTTACCTAAACAAGACATGACTCCAAAGTAATTTTATGAAACTTTGCATGGATTTCTCTGTTACTTTGCATCGATTATTTAACTCTTATTCTTGTATAACCACTTTGTGGTATTTGGACAAAATGTGAATAGTTCTTACTCTTTCTGAGTGCATTTCTATTCACTTTTTCATGTGCGTGATAAGACATCATCACAAAACTTAGGAAAAAGTCCTGTTAAGAAAAGACTTCAAGGTTGTAAAGGACCGTAAAAGTCATTTTCATGTATCCAGCTAGTTCACAAATCCCTTCTCCATGGTCCTGCTGTTTCCATTTGAACATTTACTACCTCCTGAGGTGATTAAAAATGTTCCTTATTATCAGTCGATACTTGAATTGATGGAAACATGGGACTTTATTCTTATCAATTGATAACTTCAAATTTCCTTGGGTTAGTTTTGATTTTCTATAATAGCCTCAAACTTAAACGTAGTAGCTATTTGACTAGAATATTTGCGTAGCTCCAAACTTAACACATCATCATTTTCTTAGGAAGTATGAAAACGTTTAAATAATTACTTTTTGAATTCTTTACCCATAGAGCTTTTCACATATAGTCTCTTCTTTCTCCATCAAAAACACACTAAAGCAATATTTGTATTTCCTAGGAATTCATGTGTTACAAGTATAATGTGGTCCTAACTAGGTACTCGAATTTATTTTTAAATATATTATTTAGTGTGGGTCTAGTCAAACTTACCTTGACATATCTGTTGTGGGAATTAATAAAGTAAAATAATTTTAAAATATTTTTAGTTTAAGTAAAAACAATGTTCCAAGTTTAAATGTGCTAACTATAAATGTTTTGCATTAATATGTAACTTTATAGAGTCAAACAGGGATTTCCTCATCTGATTGCTCCAAAATTTCTATCCAAACTGTACACCCTTGTAACAGTGTTTGACATTTTCTCTTTAGAAAGTAATTTTTTTGCCTTTTCTGTTTTTAAAAAGGATACTGTAAGAAAGATGGAAAGGTAAAGGATCGGCTGTAACGAGGAGGAGGTATTAGGGAGCAAGGAGAGAGACCAGGTGACTAAGTGAGAAGGAGAAAGAGGAATTTGAGAGAACAAAGATCATAAGTTAATTCCTTCTTGAATTGGTTTGGAGCTGGATGGGGGTGGAAATACATAATAAGCTTCCCAGAAAATGGTGAATTTAATCTTGTCTCATAATCAGGATGAGTTGGAAAACAAAGTGTATGCTTTAAATGAATAATAATGACTTTTGGAAATTTAAAAATTATCTTTAAAGCCTTGATTTGTTATTGCAAATTGTAAAGGTACTTGAAAGTAATTCACACTGTGGTTGTTTCTTCATAGTTAAATTTGAAAGTTTTACTGGGATGAAATTGCTGTGTTCAGTTTCTCCTACTGTGCAATCTTTATTTCTGAAGTATTGATTTACCAAGGGCTAGAAGGGAAATAATTTGTTAATTTAAAATTTAAACAAAGCAAAACATAATAACAAAACCTAACATTTCTCCACTTTGAAATGTGAAACAAAGTGCAGCTTGTCATAATTCAAAGCATGATCTGAAAAGTGAGCCATCTATCTATGACAGAAGGGAAAGAAGCAACAGGATATAAAAGTTGAGGAGCTTCTGTTAATTCTGAATTCTCTTTATTGTTTTGATTTAAAATATTGTAAATTTTTAGAATGCGACATACCATGTTTAATTATTCAAAAATGATTCCAAAATATTTTTGAAAGATTTTTGGTTCACTTTTTATTTCACATAATTTTAAATATCTTTTTTAATTAGCATGGATGATTGCAAAATGACTGTGACAGATTCTATAAAAATGTTAGTAATATACTCTAAAACCTGGATTCCAAATGACACCTTTACCTAAACAAGACATGACTCCAAAGTAATTTTATGAAACTTTGCATGGATTTCTCTGTTACTTTGCATCGATTATTTAACTCTTATTCTTGTATAACCACTTTGTGGTATTTGGACAAAATGTGAATAGTTCTTACTCTTTCTGAGTGCATTTCTATTCACTTTTTCATGTGCGTGATAAGACATCATCACAAAACTTAGGAAAAAGTCCTGTTAAGAAAAGACTTCAAGGTTGTAAAGGACCGTAAAAGTCATTTTCATGTATCCAGCTAGTTCACAAATCCCTTCTCCATGGTCCTGCTGTTTCCATTTGAACATTTACTACCTCCTGAGGTGATTAAAAATGTTCCTTATTATCAGTCGATACTTGAATTGATGGAAACATGGGACTTTATTTTTATCAATTGATAACTTCAAATTTCCTTGGGTTAGTTTTGATTTTCTATAATAGCCTCAAACTTAAACGTAGTAGCTATTTGACTAGAATATTTGCGTAGCTCCAAACTTAACACATCATCATTTTCTTAGGAAGTATGAAAACGTTTAAATAATTACTTTTTGAATTCTTTACCCATAGAGCTTTTCACATATAGTCTCTTCTTTCTCCATCAAAAACACACTAAAGCAATATTTGTATTTCCTAGGAATTCATGTGTTACAAGTATAATGTGGTCCTAACTAGGTACTCGAATTTATTTTTAAATATATTATTTAGTGTGGGTCTAGTCAAACTTACCTTGACATATCTGTTGTGGGAATTAATAAAGTAAAATAATTTTAAAATATTTTTAGTTTAAGTAAAAACAATGTTCCAAGTTTAAATGTGCTAACTATAAATGTTTTGCATTAATATGTAACTTTATAAATAGAGTATATAATAGTAACTTTGTAAAATATTTTCTCTTTTAGGCGAGGGTTGAATCCCCCACACAGGGTGAAATCTATCTCCATGACAACATTCACACAACAGGAAATTGAATTCCTGCAAAAACATGGAAATGAAGTAAGTGTTTTTACAATTTCAACTTTTTTTGTTGGCAGTCATTTTAATAAGATTTAATAAGTTGTTTAGAATGGTGAATTTCACTGCCTAAAAAAAGTTATTTTTGTGTTTTATAATTTAGCTATTTTAGAATGAATAATGTATTTAGAATTAATGCCTAATCTCTAAATACTTTGCCTTAAACTTGAGGTAAAACATACGGATTTAAAACTCATCAGGGTTGACTGTAAAAGGCATTTTTGAAGGGTATTTTCTATTGGAGTAACTGTTCGTCTTTGGTTTAAAAGGTGAAAAACAGAGAAAAAGAATGAACTTTGAGGTACTCTTGTGAACTTGTGAGGATGCTGTGTGATCAGCTTACACCTGAGGTCCCTTTTACTGTGCTTTTAACTTGGGATGCATACACGATGTGTACCATTGAGCAGGTGCTCAGCGGGGAGGTTGGTTCTTGAGGGGCAGCCTAGTGTCATGGGGAAGCCAGTGGTGTAAAGGTTTGGAGAGGAGCGTTGTCCTTCCACTCGCTTTCGTGGGCTTTAGTAATTCCATTCTGTCTGTTTGCTTTCTTGTTTTTAGTTCCATGTTCTGCATTAGTAAAAGTGGTGATCTAATATTCTTTTAAAAAACTATAAAATTATCAAAGAAAGTGGGAATATTTTGTAATCTTGGGGTAAGGATGAGCCAGTCACCCAGTTGATTAATAATAGCCATTATTACTTCACAGGCAAGTCTTAACACTTCCTAGAAAGGAAACAGTAGTTTACTTGTAATATTCTGGTTGTGTATTTTTGATACAGGAGGCAGAATGTAAGTTAATACTAGTTTCAGTCTCCTTTTCACCTTCAGAAGTTGTATGTGAGCATTTTTCACTCTGCCTCTCTCTTCTCAACACTTGGATAGTAGTATCTTAAACTTGACTGCCTACTTGTGATGCGTGTGTGTTTTTGGTTCTAAAATAGTGAAGAAGTATAAATTCAAGATAATGAAATATTTTTAAATACATGACTTATAGAAGTGAGCACACTTTGAAGTCTCCAAATTTTACTGATAAAAAATTATTTTATGTGATCAAGTTCCAGAATGATATGGTACATTACAGGAAACCTAAAACTAGATGAAAGAACAGAGGTTTGTAATGACAGTTAAATATAGAATAATATAATTATGGATTAAAATAAAGTTTAAACTATTTGTATAGTTTGGGATTAGCCTAGTAACTTTAAATTTCTTTCTTAGAGTGTTGGCCTAGCATGCAAAATTTTGGACATTAGAATGGTGTGAGAAATAAAAGAATCTGTTCTGATCTTAGATTAAAAGTCTATTAGACAAAAAAAAAAAAAGAGTCTGATGACAGTTGATAACTGGAAAGGTAACAGTCTTTTGGAGAAGTAAGTAAAAACGTCCAAACTTGTCAGTAGGTAAGGTTAGATGGAGACTTGTCCCAAAATACTAACTTTTTTTTTTTTAATGTGGTAATAACACTTAACATGAAATCTACTGTCTGAAAAAGATTTTAAGTGTACAGTACAGTATTATGAACTGTTGGCACAGTGCTGTACAGCAGATCTCCATCACTTACTCATCTTGCGTAACCGAACTGTGTACCTGTTGAACAGCAGCTCCCCAGTTCCCCCGCCAAGCCCCTGGCAGCCGCTGTTCTACTTTCTGCTTCTGTGATTTTGACTATTTTAGGTACCTCATGTAAGTGGAATCATACAGTATTTGTCCTTCTGTGACTGGCTTATTTCACATTAGCAAAATGTCCTCAAGGTTATCCATGTGTCGCCGGTGGCAGGATTTCTGAAGGAACAGTTTTTAAACTGTAACATCAGAATAAATTTAGAATACATTAAAGGAAATATTTGATTTTAGGCAACCCATTATATCAAAGAGTAGAAACAAAATAAACATTAGGGATGACTGGAATGGTTTCACGAATCTTAAATTCTCAAGAGCCATGCAGATTGATAGGCCACTTCAAACATTCGTCATGACAGTCACTGCTCGGTCCTGTGGGTGCAGTTACAGATGTTACGTAGGCTTAGCTGGTGTAGGGCTCCCAGTATAGTTGAAGAGGACAGGTGTGTAAACACATATTTATTTCATGGCGTTAGGTAATTAATGATAAGAATAAGAAGTTTCAGATGTAATATGGGAGACAGACTCCATCTGTTGGTGAAAAGGAGAGGCTTGGGAAGATGTCACAAAGGGGATAAAATGTTTGCTGGTGTTTGAGGGTAACTAGCTCTTAAGCCGGCAGGAAAAGATACTGACGGCAGAGCAAACGCAGTGTGCATGGAAAAAGGGAAATTGGCAGTGGCTCTTATTGCTAGAAAACATGCCAGCCTTTTAAGTACTTAAGACAGACATTCCTTCTTGTGTCCCTAAGGACATCTTAGGGCCCAAATACCAGGTTAGGTATATTTGATTCTTTGCAGTATTAGCAGAATCTGGGTTCTTAAAAGCTCAAGAGATGTGTGTGGAAAGTGCGGATTGATATATGAAGTGTGGGATGGTACAACTTCATAAAAATACTTTGACTTCAAGTACATGTGCTCTATTATCAGTTTATCTCATTTAAACAGTTAAATCTTAAATATAGCATGCGTAGAGAAAAGTATAGATTTTAATTTTTTATTTCAAAATATGTTGCCATATTTCAACTGTGTGTCATCTTTCAGTTGTTTGGAAAGAACCATACACAGTCACACATTTTGGATTAAAAAGGCACTTGTCAGTCTGTGCATTTTGTGCGTGAATCGGTTTGTGCCTGAAGAGGAGTGTTTCTGAAGTTCAAAGATCAGAAAGTATATTGACTCTGGGAGCAATCTTGGATCTTCTACCCCGTGGGGGAGTTTTAGTGTTCTGAGGGGCACGTTTGGTTGTCACGATCAAGGGTGTTACTGGCTTAAGCAGATAAGTTCCGTGGTTGCTGGATGACTCACAATGTGTTGAACAGAATTAACCCACATTCCATGTGCTTTTCATTTTTTATGGGAAAAGCTTGTTGACAGTCATCTGCATATAACTTAAATCTGTTGTACATGCTTGCTTTGTAGTTGTAAAGAACTTATTGCCAAAGAGAGTCATGCTGTTAAGTCCAGAATTGGTGGGAGGGGACTACCAAGTTATAGGGCAAAGGGCATGGGCACAGGGAGACAGTTGGGGCCATCAGTGCGATGGCTCAGCACATGTGTATCTAGGGAAGATTTCACTTTTCATTTAGAACCTTAAGAGTTGTTCACTGTTAGGAAAATCACAAAACTGATGGCAACACAACTTACGGTACTTGAGTCATCATCGGTAGCTGTGGTAAGCAAACACTGTTATTACTATTCATGAATATGTATCAAGGACACAGTGTTTATAACAGTATATTAATAGTTTCTGCATAAGGAGTTTACAAATAACTTGACTATTTAGTGTTCTCAGACTCCTACAGTGTGTTCAGTGGAGCAGATATGTACATTATTAGGTTATAGAACATAGTATGCCAGATGTTAGTAAAATATTTTGCAGCAATGCAAGCATTTATTATTTGCTGAAATGGTTTTGACATTTTTTCCCAAAAGTAAAATATTTCACAAAAAATTTCCATATATTGTAAGCCTTTCTTTTGTATCAGAATATCAGAAGCTACTTTAAAAATGTGCGTGTGTGTGTGTAGTTTCCTCCATATGTTCTCTTTTGTGATATTGCGGGTAAATCATGGCCCTAAAGTTAAAGGAATTTCACTATTAGATTAATTTCTGATTATCAAAGTTAATGGAATGAGTGCTGGCAAACAGTGTTATCGATAATTCAGTAAAAAGAAAATTAGAAGTAATTTTATTTTGAAACAGTTTTTCCTTTCTAGTAGCAAATTAACCTTCCTGATTATGTTTTAGGATTGAGAGTAAAGAGGTTAGTTACTATTGATACTCCACAGGCATAAAGTCTACATGTAGAAATAAAATTATGCATTGATTGACAGTATTTGATCTTTATGCTAGATTATAAAAATAACCCTCAAACAGCATCTGTTGTTTATTTTTAAAAACCTTAGAACAGTAGACCTGTAAGGAACGATGCCCTTTCTCCCTGTTTACAGTCATGATCGATTGATTCTTTATTCTTGAATCAGAAATTTATTAATCGCCTACTGTGTACTAGGGACTGTCCTCGGGTGCTTGGGGTACAGTGTTCAGCAAAACCAGACATGATTTGTACCCTTACATAAAGCTCACAGTCTAGTGGGGGAAAATTTTTTTTTTTCAATTCCATTTCAGTATAAGAGTGAGAAAGGGCTTCAGTTTGGAGTTGCAAATCCTTGGGAGTATAGAGACAGTATTCTTCAAGCAGTTATACTTACTATTTAAATAGACCCTATTTTATGATTTAGGCCTTTTAGGCAGTGAAAATCTCATCTTTGAGAAAGATTGGAGCTATTTTTTAATCAGAAACAAGCACTGCCACAACTGAAAATATTTTTGTTTCTCAAAAAATTATAATTCAGAATTCACGTGACAGTTTAAAATCCAGATATCATTTTATGATATATTATACTCATAACTTATTATGAGATTAAATAGGACACTAGTTGTTATTTCCTAAATCTTCCTGTCCTATAATAAGTGTTGGTTATTCTCGGTATATAATAGTGGACTTTGAAAAATGGAATGCCAGTATCAGAAAGAGCCTATGGGACATTATCAGAACAAAGACAGTGAGCTTTTGAATGAATCCTGAATCAGTGCATGGAACTGTCGTTTCTTTTAAGTTTGATTTAAAACTGAGCAATCTAACTTAGACTGCTTCTCTGTAGAGGAATTGATAAAATTGGGCAGGGCTTGTTAAATATTCCTTGAAGCATAGTGGTCTTGTGCATAAAGGATTAGATTTGGACCTTGTGGGTTAAGAATGTTGGACAAGATGCCTTTGAGTCTCAATTTCTACAGTTGTAAAATAGTAACAATGATATCTTTATATAGAAAGGTTAGAATACTTTGATCTCAGAACTGTGAAAATTCCCAGAATATTTCTTGTTGAATGATATAGATATTCAGATTTTTATTGAATTAGAATCTAAGGTAATGGATGTAATAGGAGAAGGATTATCAATATTTCCTTCACTCTTTGCTCAGAGTGGTTTTCATTGGGAGTTTTTAGTTGTCATAGAACACAATAGTGTCATTTACATTACTATATAGGTTTTGTATTTAAACTGTTGGAGAATTTAAACTTTGAATTTATAGCTTAAATAATAATAAAAACTGGCAGTTCTTTTACATATTCAGTGTCATCATTGAGTGGCAGAGTTAAGATACGTATGTGGTACCCCAGGATTTACGGTTACATTGTTGGATTGCTCTCCCAGGTCACATATTTGTTTTTCTCCAGCTTGTCATTCTTCTCAGACATTCCAGCTCCCTCTCACCTCTCAGCTTTTCTTGTTTCTTTCTTTTCATTAAGTGCGTTATCTTTTTTAAAAAAATCTTATCTGCACCTAATTAAAAATATGAATTGTTAGACTTGTTTGTTCTTTTTAAAACATTTTATTATGGAGAAGGTTATATATCTATACAAGTAGACAGAATAATGTAACAAACTCCCATCAGCTTATAGTCCTGTCCCTTTTTTATTATTTTGAAGCACATCTAAGTCATACAATTTCATCTGTAAATTCATCAACTAATGTTATCCCTAAAAAACAAGGATTTTAAAAAACATAACCACAATACCATTTTTGTGTCCATAAAAGTTAACAGTAATCTAGTTATGTAGCCAGTGTTCAAATTTCCTTTAGTTGTATAAATTTCCTTTTTTTCCTTTCCCTTAAGAGTCTTTTTGACTCAAGATTCAAGGCAGGCCTACATGTTACGAGTGGAAATATGGGTTTTAAAACTGTACTTCTGATAAAGGATTGCAGACTAAGTGGGTCATGGTCCAACCTGCAAAGGCCTGGCTGGGACAAAGCGGCTTCTTGGCGTCTGTATCACTTGCTTTGTGGGATAGAGACACATTTGGTTCTGGACTGGGAGATGGGGGCGGTCTCAGACCAAGTGACTACTCTGGGTCTGGGTACCCTTTAACCTGGGGACCTTGCCATCTTAAGTCCCTGGGAAACAGGTACTTAGATGACTTCTAGGCCTTGCAGCAAACTCTCGACACAAATGCCCATAGTATACATCTGAATTGTAGTCCTTCACTTGTGTCTTTTTTATTGCTTTAGCATCAGCTGCTACTCTGGCTCTTGAAGTTGACGTTGGGTTCTTTCTACAGAGCAGGAATCCTGTTTGGCTGTTAGGATAAAAACTGGCATCTCTTCAAGAAAGGATGCCATCTGGTTGTAGGGTGCATTATCAGCTGGTAAGAAGAAAACTTGAAACAAGTTCTGGGCCCATAGATTTTTGAGGAATTGCTGACGTTACTGAAGGTTTCTTTATTCTGTTCAATGAAATTTAAGCCATTGTGCACAGGCAAGATCAGCTATGTATAGAGAGTAGCCAGAGGCTATGTCTGGTAGGAACTTCTTGAAGATTTAGATACGTTTTGTCAGTCTTCTACTGGACCCTGGATACGGCTGGTTCCCCTAGGATGACCTCATACTGGCCTGTAATGCTGAGATCTTTCCTAGGATGGAGTGGCTGCGAGCCCTCACCTTCTGGTACCAGAACTTGTTTTTTTTTGCCACCGATTGCAGTGTGGTGCAGGTGAGTGGGGTCTCCTGGTAGCGTGAGAGCTGTGGTGCAGCAGCTGCTCTGCTTGCAAGGGGCCTGGTTGGGCTACCTGCTGGATTGTCTCTCAGAGCCCCTCTCTCATGATGACAGTACAAGATTCTGGTTTCCATCAGAGGCTGCTCAAAGCTACAGCACAGCAGCCAGATCTGCCTGTCTTTCCCGCCACAACATTTTGTTATGAAATATTTAAATATACATAAAAGTTAAAAAATTGTTCAGGGAGAGTAAACATTGTGCTGCTATATTTGCTTTAGGTACATATACTTACATATCTATCCATTTGTCATCCACCTTATATTTTTCTTGAATTTCAAAGTAAGTTGCAAACAGTAGTTCACATCACCCCTAAGATCTTTAGTATATCATTAATTAGAATTCATTATTTGTTAATTTTTTTAAGGTACAATTTACATAATAGTGAAATATAAAAATCTGAAGTGTACCGTTGGAAGAGTTTTGGTAAATGCAAAGCCCTGTAAAGATATACTCCAAAGCCCTATAAAGATAAAGAACATGACCATCATTCCAAAAAGCTTCTTGACATCCCTTTCTCTTTAATCGCTCTCCCTTCCAAGGGCAGCTACTGTTTTGATTTTTATTCATATTCATCTAAGTAAAATATTAAAGAATATGCTTTTTTGGTATGAAACGTCTTTTGAGAGTTAGGCATGTGGATGCATGTAGCTTTTTTTTTTTATTACTGAGTGCTATTCTATTACATGAATATCAGAATTTATTCATTCTTTGTGAGATACATGTTTAGTGAGTATTTTCTTCTGGTCTGTGGCTTTCTCATTAATTTTCTTGTTCGTGTCTTTTGATAAGCAGAAGTTTGTCTTTTTGGTGAAATGTGTCAATTCTTACTTTTGTATTGCTTTCTCCACTCTGTCTTACGAAATCTCTGCCTGCTCTCAAATCATGAAAATAGTCTCATTTTATTTTAGAAGATTTGAAAACTTTAGCTTTTATGTTTACATCTATGCCCCAGCTCAGATTAATTTTAGCATATGATGTGATGGAGGTCAAGGTTCATATTTTTCCATGAATCTATATAGTTTTCCAGCTCCATTCGTTAAAAACACTTTCCTCAATGCCTTTGTCAAAAATGAAATGACCTTATAAGTATGGATATGTTTCTGCACTCTCTATTCATTTATTTATTCCTTGGTACTTAGGCCAGTGTCACACTGTGTTGAAGTCAGTCTTGAAGTCAGGTAGTGCAGGTCTTCCAATTTCATTTTTTAAAAAATTGCTTTACATATTTTAGGTCACAAGTTGGCAAACATGGCCACCCAGCCAAATTTGGCCTGTTGCTTGTTTTTATAGGGCCCATGTGAGTGATCTACTATTGTTTGACATCCAGGCCAAGTTCGGTTTTCCTACTCTGCCCTTGTCATCCCTGTCCCCTCTGGCAGCTTCTGGTACCAAATGGCAGAACCTTGTTTGGGAGTTGATGACTCAGTGACTTTTGGCCAGCCGCTCAGATTGAAATGATTGGCCCTTCAGGGAGGACAGAAAGGAGCATTGGGATCTGAGTGTCACTGAGACAGAGACTGAAAGTGACCAGGTTGGTTATTCAAATTATCTGTTTCTCGTATCAGTTTTGATGAATTATATTTTTCAGGGAATTTGCCCAAGTTATCTAAAGTGTCATATTTATTGATATAAATTGATTTCAAGTAGTCCCTATTTTGTAATATTTATAGGGTCTACAATAATTTTGATCTTTATTATTTCTTCCGTTTACCCTAGGTTACTTTCTTTTTCTTTGTTAAGGTAGAACTTAAGGTCATTGATTTAAGAGCTTTTCTAATAGAAATTTAAAGCAAATTTCTTGAAGCTCTGTTTTAACTTCTTTGTACAAATTTTGGTATCTTTTTTTTGTTTAGTGCTGAATGTAGAGTATTATCTGATATTTATATTGTTCTTATGTAGTGATAGGCCATGTTGAAGCATTTTAGCTTTGATTTTCAGAGTGTGTCTTTAATGTACCCATGTATGGGGGTGTGTGTGTGTCTGTGTGTGTGTGTCTGTGTGTGTGTGTGTCTGTGTGTGTGTATCTGTCTGTCCATCATTGGGGTTTACTGAGCCTCTTGATCTATAAATTTGTCTTAAGTTAGAAAAATTTTGACCATTTTTCCTTCACTTTTTTCTGCTTCATGCTCGCTCAGCTCACCACTCGAGGCTTCAGCGGTGTGCATCTAGTCATTTCGTTATTGTCTCACCGTTCCCCGAGGCTCTGTTATTTTTTTTCCTCAATCTTTCTATTCTTCAGATTTCGATTTTCAAATTTACTACCTTTTTCATCTCCACTCTCCAGGTTTCAGATTGACGATTTTCTATTTATTCCCACCTGACTCTTCCAAACTCCAGTTTTTACTTTGGAGTTAATTTGATATGTTTTTAGTTCTAGAATTTGCATTTGGTTCTTTTCTGTGGTTTCTGTTTCTTTGCTAAGATGTTATACAGTTTTATTGATGGTAAGCATGTTTTGTTCGATGCTCTTCAGTGTAGGTGTTCTAGCTGCTTTAAATCATGTCTGCTAATTGCGAAGTCTTCATCATCACAGATCTGTCTCTGCTGATTGCCTTTGTTTTTGATTATGGGTCATACTTTCCTGTGTCTGTGAATGTCTAGTGATTTTGATTATATTCAGAACATTGGCAATGGTGTATTTGTGTAGCCTCTGGATTTTCTTTTGTTCCTCCAAAAAGTATTGGTTTTGTTTATTTGTTTGTTTTATTCATCATTTAGTTTACTTTAGCAAACTGCTTCTTCTGGTGGATGTCAACTAAAATCCCTACTCAGTCCCTTTAGTCTTTAATTGAACTGCTTGGAGTCCGCCCTGTATATGCTCCCCGGTCTGGGCAAAGTCTGTAGGTTTCATAGCTCCTACTCTCTGATCTCTTCCCTCCTTGGATTTACCCCTCGCTTTCCAGTTGTGGTGGTTGTGGTGAACTCTGTCTTTCAGCTTTATGGGGTTCAACTGAGTTTTAGCAGCCCTGCATGGCACTGGCTTAGGCCTGATTTCAAGTGATGATCCTTAAAAAACAGCGAATAGGTAGTATCATTTCTTTCTTAAAATTCCTCTCTAGTTTCTGTTTGCTTGTGGTGGTTCATGAGTCTTCTGATAGATTTTATAATGTGTCCAGAGTTGTTTTCTGCTGGAAAACTGGGTTTCAATATGAGCTACTCTGACAGTCCTGGAGATTGAACCTACTCGGCTTAATTTTTAACTTGCCCTCTGGTTATTTGCTGCTGTTCTCTCTCCCCTCTCTCCCCTCTCTCCTTCCTTCTGCCTCCCTTCTCTTCTCCCTTCCCCCTCACTTTTCCCTTTCCCCCTCGCTAAGCCCAGTCATGTCAGCAGTTTTCCATTTTCTGGACCTCGATGCTTCTGTCCACATAGTGCCAGTATTCCTCTGCCATCTCAGTTACCTATAAATTGGTAGTTGAATTTAGTAGCTGCTTAAGATTCACATTTAATTTGGGGAAGGGGAGGTTCATAGGTTGGGTGGTATGTTCTTTTATGAAGAGATGCATTTTGGGAGGTGTGTGTGGTTATGTTAGCTGTTAATAGTAACTATGCCTACTCTAATAGTAACTCTTAATTACAGATTGTAAAATGGTGATATTCTAATTTAGTGATTTTTCCAAATAGTCTGGGAACCTGTTGGGGATGTTTGAGATTTTTTCAGGGGTTCTGATGCAGGACGGGGCGAATCCCCCCCGAGTAGATTCAAGTCCTACACTGAGGTAGAGAGGCTCTTGATGGAACACAGCAAAGAATCCAAGCACACACCAGAGTCAAAAGGAAGATTTATTAGCGAAGGGATAACACTCCATAGACAGAGCGTGGTCTCTTCTCAGAGACAAAGAGTGAGAGAGTAGAGAAGGACAGAGAGACAGAGAAAAGACAATGGGGGGACCCCATTCTGGGAATTCAGTTTATGTATCATTCTTAGTTTCTATGACTTAACCAGTGTGAAGACTTTGTTTACCTCTTTTCCTGTGATGGTATGGGTATGCAGTGTGACAGGAACGCGTACATAGGGAGAATGCCTCTTGGCAGTCTCCAGCCTTTGATCTATAGCTTCCTCCTGGATTTTGGCCCTAGGGAATAAATGTAGGTTTGACTTGAAGACTGTTTTCCCTTCATGGTATGAGTAAATGGTTGGTTAGTAAGCCGAGCAGAAATCTTCCTTTGGCCTGGCTGCACATTGCAGTATCTGAGTATAGCTTGATTTAACATTTAGTTCTCATGCCCCCTCCTTACATTATTAGTTCCATAAGGTCAGAACATTTTAATAGTAATTCTCAGGCTGTTTGCTGTTTTTACTCCCATTCTCATGAGCATACAATGGAGTTTTCCAGAAGCTACACAACGTAAAAAGGCAGAAGAAGATGAGGAATCACTGTCTTCTCTTTAACCAGGCGTTAATGAAATGTGCAAAAATGTAAAACGGTGCCATTCTTTTCAGTAATTTTTTTGTTTTAGAAAATATAGCTTCATATAGCTTTTTTTAAATACGTAAAAGATAGTTACGTCAACATGCAGTAGTTTTATCGTTATTCTTTAAGTACATTAAAATGACTCAGAAATATCAGTAGATAATAGTGCATATAAACAAAGCCATTTGTGGTCCTCAGTTTATGTATCATTTTAACTGTTTTCAAAATAATGAGTTAGTTCCATAGCATCTTCCAACTATTAGGATTTTTTGGTCCTATCACTATGAAATTATTTATTTGATATGTTTCAGTCAGTTGCAGTTATTCTTATCGATGTTCAAATTGTCCCATTTGGATAATCTGTTTTGGAAACCTGCTTAAAGTTCACCTCTTCTGCAGATCTCATTTTTACTTAGAAGAGCTTTGCCTGCATAGTTCTTTTTTCTTTTTTAATTAACCTGTGAGCCACCCATATATTTTCAAATGTTCAAAGAAAGTTAATTGTTTCTTCTCCTCCTTATGATTGATTTGCATAGGATGTGGTACAGGTCAAGTTTGCATCAGAGGCTTGTTTTGTGTTTGGGCCAGTGTGTGTCTGTTTCTTAGCCAGAAAGTTGCATTCCCAACCTTAGTCAGCTGCCTGGCAAGTGCATGCCTTTAGTCACCAGGACAACCAGACAAAGAGTGTCAGTACAGATCTATCACTTATCATTGAGCCTTAGATTGACCTAAACAATGAATGAGTAGTGTTGGTGTTAGAGGTATTGATGCTGCCCCTAAAACATTGATAACCAACAAACAGTTCTTATTTCATATCAAGACAAGTAAGCTCTTCTTAGTATTCATTTCTACAGGAAATGTGATCAGACAGAGCAGCTTGCCCATTCTTGCTCCCTTGCTCAACTACTCATTTGTTCTAGTTGTATTATGGGAAATGTTAAAAAAAAAAAAAAAAAGTAAAACTTAACTCTGTAGCAAGACAGAAACATAAGCCTTTGGTTAATTTTTCCTTCTTGGTAAGCTTGATTATCAGAGTCATACTATCTTTGGGAATGAGAATGCTTTGCTTTAAGAGGCTTCACAGGTTAAGTTTAGAACAATTGGAACTAAGACACTGGAGGGAATTTTTTTCCTTTTTAGAGAATGATTCTAAAATTCATTTAAAAGAATGAAAAAGTAAAGCTAGCCGGGAAGAATTTATACAACAGAGAGTAAATAGGGTTAGCTCTACTTAGATATTAAATATATCTCTGTAGGCAATAATGTGCAGTATTAACTTAATAATAATCATACTCTAGTGCAAGATGCGGCACAGTTCTGTGGACTAGCTCCTGAGATATACTCTAATCTTTATGTATTTTAAATATGTATATGAAGTTGTTATAAAAGTAAATGAAGTTCATTGGTCCAGTGTGGTTATTCAGTAAACGGAGAGTCAATTAGAATGTTAAATGACATGGTATACCAAAATGAATTTCAGAAAAATTTTAGAGTTAAAATTTTAAAGCCTAAAAATTTAGAAAATAGCTTCAAAGTATTGCCCTATAAGATACTTATTAATTTTAAAGTGAGAAAGTATTGACTTGACTATGGTAATTTTAACCAAGTCATCAAAGTTGATATCACCAGGAATAGGGCAAATTGACATCACGTGCCTCCTGATAAGATGCACTGAGAAGGGTACAACATCACTTATGGTATTTTTTTACCCCAAAATGTATAGCATGAATTGAATCATGAGGAAACATAAATTAAGGGACGTAGTACAAAATGGTACAAAATTAGGGGACATAATACTGGCCTGTACTCTTCAAAGCTGCCAAGATCATGAAAGACAAAGACAGATTAAGGAACTGTTCTAGATTAAAGGAGACTCAGGCAGGACAGTTTTGGATTCTGTACCAGGAGAGCCTTTTCCTTTTGTTCCAGAGGACATTATTTAGATAATATAAAATGTTGATTTTCTGATATTGATAATTTTGCTATGGTTATTATACAAAAGTGTTTTATTTTTAAGAGGTACATATTTATAGGTAAAGATTCATGTCTAAGTGGTTCAGAAAAAAATGTATCTATCTTGAGAGAATGATAAAGCAAATGTTAACCTTAGAAACTTCAAGAGTATGCAGGGCTTCTTTCTGCTACACTTGTAACTTTTCTGTAAAACAAATTATTTAGTAACTAAAAAACCAGGCAAAACTAAATTATAGTGTTTCTGGATGTATAAACTTAGAAGTGGACACAAAGAAATGATTACCTCAAAAATTAGTAGAAAACGTAGCTATGTTTTTAACATTTAAATGTGTAAGGACTTTGTACACTAAAAGTAGTAGAAGAAATCAAAAAGTAAAAATTGATAAATGTGACTAGCTAAAACGTGGAAACTTGTTAAAGACATAGCAGACAAAATAATAAGGGAAACAAATCTTTTTGTTACCCATACAGGGTAATTTACATGTCATCTTAGTTTGAGAAAGTGGGGCAATTGATGACTTTTCTTGAAACTGCTGTGGCTTCAAAACGATAAAATAACTCTTACATTTAAAAAATTCTATAATTTAGAATGCACATTCATGAATGAATGTGTGTTTAGGGGTGGAGAGTGCTTATCAAGCTCATGTTTCTCACTGAAGGAAGAAAGGGGGAAGGCTCCCTGCCCTGGGAAAACCACAAAACACACAACACAGAGCTGCTTGGACCAGGAATGGACACTTAACCATAGGAGTCAGCGGCTAATCAGACACTCTTAAAAAATTGAAGTAAGGGTCACAGGAGGCAGGATTCACTTGACGAAATCACTTGAATGGAAAAGGCAGTGTATAGTTGGGCCATGTGCAGTCTAACAAATAAAGAAAATTGTACTAAGATAGCAGGAGAAGGAATTAGACATAGTATGAGAAGCAGAAGTGATAAACTGTGTTTGGGGGTGGAGGTAAGTAAGGGAGGGCTAAGGAAACAGACACTCAGATCACCACCTCGGTCCCAGATGGCTTCCTCTTTGCAACCCAGGTTCCCATAAACTTTTTGTCTTGTGTTCTTGAAGTGTTGCTGTATGCTTCCCCTACACTTGTTTTATCTGACCTAGCGTGGCTGGATTTTCGTTCTTCACACCCTTACTCAGTTGTATGTGACATGGAGACAGTAAGTGAAATAAGGTCTGGAGTGTGCCGTGAGTTGTGTATACTGCCTTGTACTGAGTCTCCACAGTTGGTGTCCCAGTCATGCCACCGTTCTCTTTGACAACCCACGGACACTTGCTTTTTCCACCGCACTTTATTTCTCTCTAGTGCTCCAAATATTTGTTTCTTTTATCTTTTTATTTCTTTGTACTTACCAGTTATTTAGAAAACAAGTGTGAAATATCTATTAATGCTCCCTGAAACTTATCTGGTACATTTTCTCTTTTATTCTCAAGGGAATAGTTATATGTAGTAATTGGCCCTGAGTCCTCACTCTTGGAAAGATCTTCCTCCAGGGGAAGAAAGGCTTCTTTCATTTTATGCTCATCATTCCACTGTTCCCCATGCACATTGTAAAATCAGTCTCTAAAACAGGCTTTTCTTTATTATCCCATTGAAATCGTTAGTATTCTTGGATGCTGCGGTGGTGTCATCGTAAACCCTCAGCTGCAGATCATGTCATAGAACAGAGAGAGCCGGTCTACCCAGAGGTAGCAGAGACACGCTGAACACTGAGAATGGTGCTGTCCAGGACAGGAAGCTAAGGCGCGAAAGCCCGAAGTCTCCGACGGCTCGTAGGTTACAGATCACAAGACACCGTGGGTTAAGGGTTCGGGATTGTGCTGGGAGCCGATTGGCTAGAGGTAAGGTAGGCTGATGTTATTTCTTCAGATCTTGAGGACAGTTCTGAGGTCTTTTCTGGGGTCCCTCTGTCCAGTCCGTGGGAAAGTAGCCAGGGGGTTGTTCCACCTTAGGACTTAGGAACCGAAACATAACTTAGGTCAAGGTGTCATCTTTAGCCCGCTAAAGGTCTGGACGTGTGACCATAAGTCAGGTCTGAGCTGCTGGCTTCTGCTGCTTGGCGGGGTTGCTGATGATCCGGGGGTTGGGGGACAGGGGAAGGCTGGGTCTCTGATGGGTGTAGAAAGAGATGATTTCTAGAGCTGGGGTTTCAAAGTAAATTTAATCAAAGTCAGAAGGACCCTCAGCTTCAGTAAGTAAGACTTCTTCTGTAAAGGGGCAGCTAGTGTATGTTTGGCTTTGTGGACCATACAGTGTCTGTTGCAAGTACCAGCACAGCCGCCTAGACCTTAGATGAGCAAGTGGGCGCGGCGATGTCCCCTTAAACTGCAGCTGCAGCTGCTGCCATCGGCCAGACTTAACCTGTGAGGCGTAATTTACTGACCTCTGGCCTATATATGATGAGACTCTGGATCAGTTAATTTATTACTTCTGAATGAGTAAGTTGGTAAGCTGAATATTCTAGATCAGTGTATTTTAGAGGGAAAAGAGATCATTTCTACTACATGTATATTTCAAGGCTCTTAAGTTGCTTTCAGTCATGCAGCAGATATTTATTTAGAGTCTGCTCTATCAGGCACTGAGAGTACAAATAATGGTGAATCAGAGAAGGTTCCTGCCTCATGAAATTCACCTTTAGAAATTGTGAGATAAAGGGTGTGAAAATAGATACTCTGAGGTTTGGCTTGGGGGATGTTGCCCCTCCGGATTGGTGGGTCAGGAAGGACTTTCCGAGGAGGCCTGTGGGGGAAGAGTGATGATCACACAAGATGAGTTTGGAGAGTTCATCTGGGGTTGACTCCTTCCTGCAGGGGAGGAGCGGGGAGGCTAAATAGGCCAAATAGGCCCTGACAAAGAATTTGGTTCTTACGCTAAGGAAGTCATTATAAGGTAATTTGTGCTTAAGGTAAAAAAATGAGATGAAATAAATTGGATTTGCTGTTTCTTAGATCCGATAATCTTTCACGTATTCATGTTTCTGGTTCACAAAGGCTCTGGTGTCTTAGTAATCTGCACGTACAGCCTGTGTGTTCCTGTTTTCAGTGACTCCGTTACATATGTTCTAGTTTTTGCTAGCACATTTTTATAAAACTATACAGTAGTAGGTCACAAAAAATAATTTTTCTCCCATCTTCTAAATTCCCACTGGGCTAATAATCGAATTAACATGAGACAGATTAACAGGAGAAAATGTCCAACATTTATTATGGATGTACATGCAGTGATGCTATGAGAATATGAGACCTGAAACTCATTAGGCAGTTGAGGTTTATATGCCATTCTGGACAAAGGAAAAGGAGGGCAGGGGTCTGCGATTTCTAAGGGAAAGTAGGCAATTCACAGGTAGAGGAGAAAGAGCAAATATGTGGTGAACAAATTCTTGCTAGGTCACCCAGAAACGGTGGGACAGAGGGAGGACTAAGAGATAGGCTTTGCTAGATTTCTCCCTGGCTGCCATATCGAGTTTGTATTATGGGGCTACGGTGATGCTCCCTTCCTTTAAGCAGGTTTTTCTTTCTTAATTCCTTTAGGCAGGTAAGGGGGAGGGTCAAAGGTTCTTCCTGAGATTTTGTTTCTTAATAATCACCTTAAAATTAACATCTCAACAAGCATATTTTGGGGTGGCCAAACTTTGAACCCCTTCACATTCCTAAAAAGATTGCCAGTTACCCTGTATGGATATGAAAGTTGGACACTGAAAAGGCCGATAAAAGACAAAACTAAGTTTTCTGCTTAGGGCACAAAATGAGAAGGCGAAGTTCTTTGGAAAAGACAGTAATGCTGGGAAAAATAGAAGGCAGCAGCAGGAAAAGAGGAAGACCAAATATGAGATGGACTGACTCCATAAAAGAAGCCATAGGAAGGAGCCTGTATGAGGTGAGCAGGGCCATTGTGGACATCACTCATCTGTGGGGTCATCAGGCGTCAGAGCCACCTCAAGGGCACATAACACATACCTAAAAAGATGTATATAAATGCAGGACCAATCATTTCTCTTGCATAAGACATATGGATAGTGTTTTTGATTCTTCAAGCATTTAGTGAGTATACATATAGATTCTTTACATGGCCCAGTACTGAGAAACACCTATCAGTTGGTGGTCTACAACTATTAGCATAATCACGCTAATGTAAGCTGGATGAGCATAGGAAATGTTAATAATGTACTTGTTTATCCAATAATTAACTTAGGTCATGACAGTATTTGATGTATTGAAATACATGAAAATATGAGATATTTTTCTGATTGTAGATTTTTAGGGAAAAGTAATTTACAGTAAATTAATTTTCCTTTTAGAGCAAAATAATATGTTGATAATAGAATTTTGTATAAATTCATGGTAGCTCTCTAGAGAGCTTCTAATGGTATTTCCCAATTGTTAATATTTATTTCTGTTCATTTTTACTTTCTGCCTCCAAGAAGTGGATATTAGTTACTTGTTTCTAGAATTTTGTAATTCTTTAAGTTTCCTATTATTCCTGTATTTTGCGGGCCATATTATGAAATGTAATTATGTTACATACAGAAGGAGGCAGTAATCCTCCATCTTTCCAGTCAGAGAAAGGACGAAAAAGAGAGTGTGAAATCTAGTTGGATGTATATAGATTGGCTTAATGAAAAAAGATTTTCTAATTCCAGAGCATTTTTCTGTCCTTCCCATATTTTTATATCTTTCTACTTAGAGGCTGCAAGCAGAGTCGTTTCACATTGTTTATTCTTTGTATCCTTTTTATGAAAATAAGGGTTTGCCTGAGTAAATACCAATTCCAGCAAGTTTCTGCTCTATTTTGCTGTCCCTCAGAGCATTACAAAACTATCATATATCATCACTATCCTTACCTATTTTCCTTCTCAAACCTGATACAACACTGTTTTCTTACCCTTTTATATATGAGTAATTGAGAATCACTATGGCCGTTTCCTATTTTTGGTGTTCATAATTGAGTTCGTTAAATTGCTTGCACAGCATATATTTGTTACAACGATTTGGGTGCTGTGTTGGGATGCCTTCCGCCTGCCCTTCTTATTTTAGTCTTTACCATGCTCTGGCTCCAGGCAGCTGCTTTGTCTAGATACACAAGTGGGCTTTCTTGCCTCGTGGCTTCTGGTTGCGCCCTGATGATGGAGGACATTGTCAGCGGATCAAAGAAAGGAAGGAGGGAGAGGTTAGGGTACTTTCTTCTTCCCTGTGGGATTTCTGCTGCGGAGCTGCATCATTTTATTGAAGGCCACTGTGCCCATCCAGTAGCCCTCTTAGTTCAGGTTCTGCTGACCTCTCCCTCCCGTCCCCTCCCCTGTGCTGCCCGCGGGCGGGTGTGCTGGGCCCTGCTGTTGCTAACCCTGGGAGCCTGTCCTCTCACTTGAGATTTCCTCACAGCCACCTGCGGTTTGTAAACAGTCTTTTTATTAAACTACCCAAATTGAGTGTGCCATCTGTTTCCTATAGCAATCTTGACTGATAAATACACTTTAAAAGATTTTAGAGTCTGTCAGTGGCTATTATAATTGCAATTCTGAAGTGGATTAGCAGTAGAATAAGGAAAAAAATATTCTGACAATTTCATGAATTTTTTCTCTTGGCTGATGTGTGATTTTATTTTTAATTCCTCCATAAGATCTGTTTTTGATTATTATCAACCTGTTTATTGAACAATTACTATGGCATTACCCATTGTTTTAAGCATTGTGGCGAATTCAGAAGTAAATGAGACACATGCTCAGTAATTCTGCTGTAAGGCAGTTTGTAATGGGTTTCATGTGAGAGGCGCAAAGTCCTGTAGACTCAGAGGAGGTTGTCCCGTTTGACTCTGTCTGCCGCAGGGTTGAGGGGAGAGTGTTTCCTGTGTCCTGGCGAGACCTCCACTCGCAGTCCTTGCTTCTTACGTTGTCACTCTGTAACCCACTCAGACCGCTTACAAGACCAGGCCCCGAAGTAATAATAACCAACACTATTTGAAGTTCGTTATATATGCCCGCTCTGGGTGCAAAACGTATATTAACTCAGTGAATCTTTCCAACGTTCCTGCGAAGCGCAGGTTCTGTTATTAAACAGAGTTGGAATTCAAACTCGGGTAGGCTGGCTCCCTGGTGTAGGCTCAGGATTACCACAAGCACCGCAGCACTGTGTTTATTATTTTACTAAAACAAAAAATAAAACAAGCAGAAAGGAGAACTCGATACTGTCGTATCGGCAAATCTACAAACTTGAAAGAGCAATTTTAGTAGAATGGTGGGAGCAGAAGCCAGCTTTTCAAGGACTGAAATGTGAATGGGTCACAAGGAGATGGATGTAGAGACTGTGACATTATCCCAGATGTGTCCTTGGAACACTGTCTCTGTGAAATGAATCTTGCTGAATAACAGGTTTAGTGGCTAAGTAAATTTGAGAAATGCTGAAAGCCATATGTAGTGTGTGTATATATATGGAAAGGAAGTTTCCATCTGCTGGCCTAGATTTTACTAAAGCATTGGTTTTCAGACTCTGACCTATTTCACAATCACCTGGAGAGCTTGCTAAAACAGATTGCTGGCACTGCCTCCAGAAGTTCTGATTTCATAGGTCTTGGGTGGCTCCTGAAATTTTGCATTACAAGTTTTTAGGTAACTCAGAAACTGCCAGTCCAGGGAACGGGGGAATTACATTTTGAGAGTCACTTCACTTGAGTAAAATTCAACTGCCAAGAGTGGCAGGCATAGTTAGGATTTTGAGCAACATAGAAAATAGCCATTGTGGGACAACAGTCAAAAATAAGAGCTGGCTAAGAACATCAAGGAACTTTGAGAGTGAGAGAGCATTACCTGTAGTGGGCACAAGCAGCTAGTCTTAATGATTTTTCCCTAGCAGTTTGGCCTGTCTGAGAGCAGGAGCAGAACTACTAGCACTTAGTACAGGATTTTAAGTGAATCCAACAGGCTGCTAATGTCAGATATTTATAAAGTCTAGCACCAAGGACTCCGTCTTGCTTTGTATTACCGTGATGAGTGTAAGACAGTACCTTTATCATCTGTCTTTAACCCTCCTTCTTCTTTTTATTTGTATGTTTATTATTTATGATTCGTTAATTATTCTTAGTTTAAAACATTGTACATGGTAGTTAATAGGGCGTTTAGAATGCCAGACGAAATGTCTACGGTATTTCGTGTTCTGAACTGATTCTGTCAATTATAGCTAATAATGCTTTGGCTGTGGGCAAATGACTACCATGTCTTTTGTTTTCGTGTTTCGAATTTTTTAAATAGAAGAATTATAAACTTACAGTCTTCCCTTTATGAATGTAATTGTAAAGCCACAGAATCTTTTAAAATTACATTTTGGGAGAATCTTTAGTTAGGTTTCTGCCTAAGGATATAGTCCCATGCGGTTCTTTTTAAGTAGCTAGATATTAATTGGCAAAGACGGGCCTCTGGAGCACGGTTCCCTACCCCACTCCCCACCCCACCACCACGGACTAGTACCTGTCTGTGGCCTGTTAGGAACCAGGCTGCACAGCAGGGGGTGAATGGCCAGCAAGGAAGCCTCATCTGTATTTGCAGCTCAGCTCCACCTCAGGTCCTCAGGCGTTAGATTCTCAAAGGAGCACAGGTCCCTTGTGCCAAAGAGGTTGGGGACCAATGCTCTACAGGGTTTGTAGCATTTCTGGTAGTAAGTTGTATTACCATTCCTGGATGTCTACACTTTTCTGGATTTGCCTCCAAAATGTGTTTATAATGAGATCACGTCGTAGCCTCGGCCTCACGTGTGTCAGCTGGGAGCCGCAGGCAGTGTTGGGAAACATGCTTGGAGTACGTGATGGGAGAGGAAAAGGCAGAGTCCTTTTTCTTGTCCTTTCTCCTCCTCCCTCACCCACAGTGAGCGGGTAAGATTTGAGAAGAATGCTTCTTTGAATTCTCAAGTCTTTGTCAGCCTCTTTGAAGCAAGATACTGTGTTCTTTTCACAGTGTTATAATTGGTTACTCTTTAAAATAATATAATTTTGGAAACTTTCAGACTTGCTGAATTTTTATAGCTTTACTGAGGAATAAGTAAATAACTTGTTCATGTTTAGAGTCTAATTTGATGAGTTTTGACATATGCGAGGCTATACTACAGTAAGATAGCGCACATTTTCATCATCTCCAAGACTTTTCTTGTGTCCCTTTGTGATGCATCCATTGATCTGCTTTCTATCACTAAAGATAAGTTTACATTTTCTAAAAATTTGAAAGAGTGAAATCATACGGCATGTACTTTTGGGAGTGGGCGTCTGACTTCTCTCATTCAGCATAATTATCCTGAGTTTATTCATATAGTTGCTTGTATCAGTAGTTCCTTTTTATTGCTGATGAGTCTTCTACTTGGATATTCCCAGATTTACCTATTTACCTGTTAATGGTGGACATTTGGGTTGTTTCCAATTTCGAGTAATTAATAAAGTTGCTGTGAACATTTGTGTACAGATCTGAGTATGGACATGTGCTTTTATTTTTCTTGGGTAGATACTTAGAAATGGAATGGCAGGGCCATATGCTAGGTGTGGTTTAAGAAACTGACACCTTTCTTGCAAAGTGCTTATACCATTACCGTTTTACATTCTTGAGAATTCCAGTTGTTCCACATTCTCACAAATGAATAATATTCTCACTAACAGTGATATATTAGTCTTATTGTTAGCCATTCTAGTGGTATCTGTGGTTATCTATACAGTGGGGTCTCTGTGTTGTTTTAATTTGCGTTTTCCACCTGACTAGTGACATTGGGCTGCTTATTTGGTGCCAGTGTCCCAAATTTTCTGCTCACTTGTAAAAAAAAAATTTTTTTTGTCTTTTTTATGATTAAGTTGTAAGAATTCTTTTTATATTTTGAACTTTTTTGTTCTGCAAATACTTTTTATCAGTTGGTAGCTTACCTTTTCATTTTTTTAGTGTTTTGAAGAGCAGCAGTTTTTGATAAAGACCATTTTGTCAAATTTTCTTTATTCTCTTTATGTTCTTTATGTTCTATTTGAGTCCTTCATCATTTCATTTCTTTAATTTGTCTAAAAAGTTAAATATCTCAGATTCTCATGTTTTAGCCATGGTGGGAGAGGGGCATAGGAGGCAGCTGTAAAGCTAGAGTTGTATCAGCCTTATATTTTTGTTACTGTTGTTATACTTTAATAGCAAATTGTTTATGATCGCAGTAATTTTTATTCGTTCTTTTTGGCTGATTTTTAAACCTGTCAGGGATCTGTAAACTTGCTACTGGCCCAGTTCCTCTGTTTTCTGGAGTCAGGGAACTGAGGTTCATAAAGGTTACATGGCTGTGCTGATGGCTTACATTTCATGATCCTTCCCAGACCAGAAATTCCTGAGTCCTCTTCAAATCCCATTTCACTGTTTGTTTCCCTATGAGGTGTTGTTCTTTATGATGCTGTTGCTAAGATTTTACTGCATACCGTGACATGCTTAAATAAATTTAGTTTCTTCATTGGTTGCGTCTTCATTTCTCATTGTGATAAATATCCTCATTGAAAGCAATATTATTACAATTAACTAGGTTAGTTTTCTGAGAGAATCATAATTTTCCCCTTAACATTTCATTAAGTGAAGATGTTGATTTTTAACACTTTTGTTTTTTTAATTCTTTCCAAAGGTCTGTAAACAGATTTGGCTAGGATTATTTGATGATAGATCTTCAGCAATTCCAGACTTCAGGGATCCACAAAAAGTGAAAGAGTTCCTACAAGAAAAATATGAAAAGAAAAGATGGTGAGTGAATAGTTTGTATTTAGAACAAAGGCTCCCCAAGTCACATTACTTATGGGTAAGATTAGTCTGACACAAGGAAGGACTGGGGGAGGGAGGAAGGAAGGAAGGAAGGAAGGAAGTAGGTAGATAGATAGAGAAAATAAGGAGATAGACAGGTAGGTAGAAATATACCCTTTATACTTTGGCTTTTTATTGGATTTGGTTTCCAAAAACCTTTACTTCTACTTTATCTTAACTCATCTGCACCTAGCAGCAGCCTATATTCCTTATAATTACTAGGCCTCCTACCCTTTTTTGGAATGTTAGAATCCTTCCTTTAAATCCTTTACTAGCCCTTTTCTAGACATTTTTAGTCTTATAAAGCCTCCCTTCCTAAAATCTTTATTCATTTAGCAAGTATTTATTTAGTATCTTCTGTATACCATGCACTATGTTAAAGCTCTTGTGTAGTCTATTTATAATCCATTCACTTAATTGTGTCTCACAGTAGCTCTTTGCTCAAAATATCCCTTATTTCCTACCCAAGAAATCATTTTACCACGTGGTTAAGAAGGGAGCATTTGTACTCCCATAACTAAATCTATCAGATGCTAATTTTTAAAAAGACCTTAAAATATGTTGGACGTATGACTAGTAAACCTTTTAAAGCAGAGCAGGGAAGATATCCTTAGAGCTAGTGTTTAATTACTTCAGACCCTTAATTTTTAGCTATATGAGCACAATTTAGTAAGACTTACTAATAATGAACTCTTGGTTGTTTCTTTATCAATATTTAATAGTGTGTATCACTATTTAATAGTGGGTAAGAAGGTGAGGGGGAGAGTCACAGATCGAGGGAATAGATAATGAAGAAGTAAGTGGCCTGCTGTTTTCCCGAAGCGCTGTGTTTTAATAGAGAGAATGATACAGCCAAGAGCCTGTTTTGGTCCCGAAGGAATGCTTGCTGTCGTTTATGCGTGAGAAGCATCTCTGATTTTTATGCTCTGCGAACTTTGTGTTCTTACTGTTCTCTGGAGGAGGCTTTCTTCCCCCCTCCACAAGCCAAAATTAGCCAGGGCTATATTATAGTCATTAGCACTAGATACTTTAGATGTGAGTATAGATAAAACATACTAGTAAAATATCAGTGCAGGAAAGAGGAGGATTTTAGAAGGCAGGGCGATAGTGCAAACGTGGTATCATAAATGGGTCTTAGAATGAAATATGTATATAATTATCCTTTTTATCATTTTAGTTTCTAATTTCCTAGGCCTGTAGTTAAGACCTTTCTTCTCGTATAGCCTTGCCTAATTTTTGATTTTCCAACAGTTTTATTTCTACCAACTTAGAATGTTAGTTTGAATAGGGCTTAGCTGGGATTTTGAGATAGTTTAGCTTCAGTTAGCAAGTTTGCAAGAGAAAACTGTGTGACCAAGAGTTGATAGAATTAAAACCACAGGACCTTTCCCCACTCCCGCCCCCGCATTTATAATAATAGTAGTAGTAGTGGTATACAGTAATAAAATTCATTCGAACCATAACCCAAATAACCGTAAACCTCAAATAATTAAAATTTGTGTTATTTTTTTCTGTCCTGAGAAACAGGGTAGTAGTAACAAGTGTAACGACAAATGCACACTTTAACTGTGAGAGGGAGGAGGGAGTGACCAGCATTTAGCAGGGCCAGGACCTGTGCACTTGGAATGCGTGCCCCAGCACACCTGTGACGTGTCACTAGCGAGCAGTGCCGCGGGCTTTTAATGCGTCGTAAGAACTGTCCAGACGCAGACTCCCTAAAAACCCTTACTGTGGGCGACTATGCGTAGCACAGTGAGGCCATTGTCATCTGAAGGGGTTTTGAAATTGTTCTTTTGACCAGTTTTCAAACTTACTTCCTATATTATACAAGTTTAGCTTACTTTTAAAATCAGATGAGTCTTTTGAACCAAATACTGTTATCTAGTTTTATCTTTTGATAAGATGTGGCCATACTCAAAAATTGATATCAGTGATATGCCAAATTATGGGAGAAATAACTTCTTCTGTACATTCTCATATTCCGTCATCTCTCCCATTTACTGGAAAAAACGAAGTAGTTTTATTGTTTGTGATTATTATATAATTTGATAATAGCTAACTCTTTTGTAGCTGTCACCTGTACCAGGAAGTGTTCTAAGTATTTTATAAATGTTAACTCATAAATTTATACCTCTCAGCAACCATTTATTCATTTTATAGATGAAAAATCAGAGGCACATGAGGAGTTGAAGTAGTTTGCTTTAGGTTTCATAGCCGTTGAGTGGTGGAGCTGCAATGTGAACCACGTCTCTGGAGTAGAGAGGTGCTCTTAACCATTCTCCTGCTTTTCGCACCTGCTTGATATGGAGGGTGGAGAGAAGGGTAGGATAGGACAAAACCAGGAAATACAGAACGAGAGCTCTTACATGATCCCAGCCCTAGAGATCAGCATTGCCAATATTCTGGCATTATATTCTAACTGCCTTTCCTTACTTTAACTCCATTTCTCCCGTGAATCTTATATTTATGTGACTGGGATCAAACCAGAAAGACCCATAAAGTAATATGGACATCTTTCCCTGTCAAAGAGTAGCTGTGTGGTATTATATTAAACGGGTTTAAGAGTGTCGTTTGATTCCTACTGGCCAGTATCTTATGCTGCTATCCATTCTGAAACATCTCCCAGAATTCAGGAACTGGCTAATCCAAGTACAAGGGCTCCTGTACGTATTGTATACTATGATCCAGAGGTCTTCAGTGTCAAGCCAGCTGCTTTGAAAGCACAATGTTCTCAGAGGATCCAGAAGTTGGCAGAACCTCTTAGGAGTTAAATACAGAAAGCCACATCAGTCAAACTCTAGTTATGAATCTAGAAGATGTTAGATGACTTAGTTCCCTACTCTGGTACTGCCAGTTTGTATTCCCCCCGGAACATCAAAAGCATACGAGACCCCCAGGGAACACCACTATAACCTTCAGTTAACAATTGCTGCTGTTACTTGTAATCATGTGTTTAGCAGGTTTGGGGACTCCAGCATGCAATAAAAGAGAAAACGATTAAAAAAAAAAAAAAAGACACATGTACCTGTATCTTTGTACACTTACCCAGATATTATGCAGGTGGTACTTCTGGGCACAGAGCACACCTATTTATGTATTTTAATAGTAACAAAATTTGTAATGTTTACACTCAGATCAAATGTGCACAACTTAGGTTACAAGTGTTTTCATTTCTATATCTCCTTTTGTCAATTGCTCCTGTTTAAAAATTGGGCTGTTGATTTTATTCTTAGATTTGTAATAAGCCTTTTTGTTTTACACTGTTCACTGTAATATAATAATGTTTCCCCTTTCTGCTTTGTTTCCAAATGTTACTTATGATCTTACAATACTTTAGTTTTTAAAAATTATAGTATTAACTATTCATCATGATAGGTCCTCTTTAAAAAAAAAGCAGTTATTATGTTTATCTTAGAAAAACTAAGTAAATGAAGAAAGTTTTGTGTTAGTCTTCATTATCTTTCCTCTGAGTATTTCAATTAAGTGTAGTCTTCAACTATCAACTCTAAGAGAATTTTGAAATAAGATTATTATTAACAGTCTTATACGAAATTAGAATTCAGCTTGTCATTCTTGATTGTAGTATTTCCTGTATTTTTCTTAGTTAACTGCCTGCTCAACTTTTCATGTGTTTTAGGTATGTTCCACCGGAACAAGCCAAAGTGGTGGCGTCAGTTCATGCGTCTATTTCAGGGTCCTCTGCCAGTAGCACAAGCAGCACACCTGAGGTCAAACCACTGAAATCTCTTTTGGGAGATTCAGCACCAGCACTGCACTTGAATAAGGGCACACCTAGTCAGGTGAGTAGCCATTAAGTCTCTGTAGGGGCTTCTACTTAAAGGAGGACTGAGTGTCATGAATTGGAGAATTCTTTAAGACAGAAGCGTAACCTCGTATGCCAGTAGTGTTCTGTACGAATGGCTTACAGCACGTTGAAAGGTTGTTGGTTAAATGGTCGGAATGTGTATATGTTTGCTCCTTTGCTCTTACTAATATGAGTTTCTTTGAATTCTCTGCAGTTTTGTAAAGGTATACAGGAATGTCGCTATAACTGTCATATAGCATACAGTTAGTAAAATTTGAATCTGTGGTAACCATCAGAGTTAGAACAATACAGCCTCTGTCATGTACTTTTGCAGGAAAGGATTTCTCAAGCAGTAGAATTTTCTCCCATGCCTTGTTGATTATAAAGCACGTTTATCATGGAAACACACGTGACTTTGCATTAAATACCTTACTCTAAAAAACCGAATACACCGAAGTCTTTTTCTAAGTCAGTACCTAAAGTTTGTACTTCTGAACTTTATTATAGTTGACTGAGCTATGACAAATCTGTTGCGTGATACTGTAATATCTACACAAGAATGGTGCTGAGGCGCGGTACTGTTTCAATTAAATCCCCCTCTTTTTAATCATGCACACTAGGGCAGTGGTCCCCATCTTTTTTGGGGACCGGTGCTCTTAAGAGAATCTAATGCCTGAGGATCTGAGGCGGAGGTGAGGTGGAGCTGAGGCGGTGATGCCGTGGTGATGCTAGTGCTGGGGAGCTGCCGCTCACCTCCCGCTGTGCGGCCCGGTTCCTGACAGGCCGTGGACCGGTATGGTCTGCTGCCCAGGGGTTGGCGACCCCTATACTGGAGCATCTGGTTAAATTGCTCTATTTTTACAAAAGGTTTGTGTGAAAAATGAAAAGAGAGTTAATTAAGTCAGCATATCATAACTCTTCCTCTGAATACAGTTATGTCTATGAAAGCATCTCTGTCTTAGCAGCAAGACCATTTTGTGTCATGAGGTGTAACAATTGTTGTAATTATATTTTTTTGCTTTTGACTCTACTTAAAATTGAGAGATAATTTGGGAATAGATGTTTAAAATTGTTGCTTTTCAAAAAAGAAAGTATTAAAACTATAAATAAAAGATATAGTTCTTAAACTGTGTCTTAAGTTAAGTGAATTGAGAATATTGTTATAAAAATTTAGCAGATCTGACTGGAAACACTTTATAGCTAACATGTGGTTTACAGTCCCCTGTCGTAGGTCGCTCTCAAGGACAGCAGCAGGAAAAGAAGCAGTTTGACCTTTTAAGTGATCTTGGCTCGGACATATTTGCTGCTCCAGCTCCTCAGTCAACAGTTACAGCCAATTTTGCTAACTTTGCACATTTCAACAGTCATGCAGGTAAATGTTTTTCCCTAAGAGCTTTCGCCAGAGATCTCTATAAAACACCAAGAAACAACCATGTTTAAATTTAAATACCAGTAAACATATTCTTTTGAGAATGTTTGATCACTCGACTGTTGAGGTCTAATATGTAATCGTGTGACCCTGGTGTCTTTTAATCACGAAAGAGACTGTACCTTAATGTCAGATATTGACGTGACCTCCTTTCATAGAAAAATGGGAAAAGACCACCATATTTTTTTTATCCTTTGATATGGACCATTTCAGATATTCAAAAGTGACCAGATAATAGAACCTATGTATACCCATCTCTCATGGCTAATCTAGTTTCATTTCTCATTTTACTCGTTTCCTCCTCTCATTATTTTGAAGCACATTTTCGACATATTAGTTTATTCTTAAATACCTATTTTATATATATCTATAAAAATAGGACTTTCTTTGTTAAGCATAGTTATGGTAGTATTACCACTCCCTAAATATTAGTGATAATAATAATAATTCATTATTTTTCAATTTTTTTATTCCAGTTCAAACACACACACACACACACACACACACACAGTTTATTCAGATCAGGTGTACACATGGCACTTGTAAGATACTTCTCTTAGTCTGTAGGTTTTTCCTCCATCCTTTTTTTCTCCTAATTTATTTGTTAAACAAACCAGGTTATTTGTCCTGTTGAGTTTTAAGCAGTCCTATTGTCTATTGTGCCAGTGTGGTGTCCTTTATTAGGTTCTTCTCTGTGTTTTACTGTCAATTGATAGAGATTTGATTGATTGCAGGTTATTTAGAGAGGGGGTGGTGATGGTGGAGGCAAGCCTACTTACTGAGGGTTTAAGAGGCACATAATATTGATTATCTGTGTTTGTAATGTTAGCAGTTGCCCAATGCTCTGGCATCTGTTATGCAAAATTGTGATATTCTAAATTTGTCATTCCTTCATTTATCAGCTGAAGTACTTTTTTAAAAAAACTTTGTCATCTTCTGCAGAGATATGTAGTTAGAAACATAATTTTCCTACAGAATTTAATAGTTATTTTGTCTGGTAATAAACATATTACAGCACCTACATACTATAAACTGCAATTAATTTTTGTCATGTACTAGAGATGTCAGACTAAATTGCCTTGCCACCCAGTTACACAAATGAGTAGTATTATGCAGTGCAGGAGAGACCATGGTGCCCTTTGTAAAGGGGGATGTTCTCATCTGTTGCCACATGGAAATACAGGTTCAGGATTATTAAATATATTAATTTTCTTTAAAGGGAAGCAAGAAATCTTGTTTATTTAATGTGAAATATTCTCATTTTAAATGTTGAGAATTGATGAAAAAAATTTAAAATATTGTATAGTTGAAACAAAGTTTATCTCTCAGCTGCATTTGATGGGGGTTGTTAAGTTTGCATCTTCTGGTCTCTGTATTTGCCTTCCTTTCTCATGAATACCTGTTTCTCACTGAAGAGGAAACACAGCTCTCAGCAAAATTTGGGCTCATTCACTGGTGCCTTAAATTCTAAAGTTAGTTGACTCCTTTGTACTTTTTGAAATAAGATTATTTAATACGTATCTTTACTATTTTGTCACATTCTGTTTGTGTAAAGATTGCCTAAGGTTCCAGATAGTAATTTTTGTAGTATTGAATTTATTAGTTGCTTAATTTCTAAAGTTGCGTTTACCAAAGTTTCATTCTATACACTTAGAAATTTTAAAAGTTTATAAAATAAGTTGTTGGAGATAATGAATAGATACAGTGTCTGCAAATAAAAACTGATAGAAATATTACAAAACCCTGTCTTACCATAATGAATAGATGTTTGAGTAATGTGTTTGGTGTTCTAGTTGGGAAACACTGGGAAAATAAAAATTTGATAAAATAGACTTGACTAACAAAATGATTTGCATCGAACTGATTCTTTTCCTAATGATGTTTGACACTCGTTACATGTATATTTTCTCCTTATGATGTTCTAAATATAAGTTAAATGTAGAATATGTAGTATTATATACTACATATTCCTATCTGTTTGAGCTTAGGGACCCAATTCTTATTTTTACAAGAGACAGATGTATTTCATTTGTTCTCAATTGTATAATTAAATTGTTCAAAAAAATTAGAAACTTACCTTTTGGAATGTAGCCCACTCTTAATTTGAGAACTTCCTATTCCATGTTCTCTATTTGGTTTGTAGTTGTATTATCTGTATGAATATTACATATTTTGGACTTATACAATAATTTTGTCTTTTAGTAGAATTATCTTCTTTTTTTTGGTCTAGTATTTCAAAGCTCTGAAATAATTTATTCTTATTGTCTCATAAGTTGTAGAATCACAGTGCTGGATTTGCAAGTAGAGAGCATCTAGAGAATCTTCTCATTTTGCTAGTGAGAAAACTGCTAGAGCCAGAACAATCGGGGGCTTGTCCGGGGCTTTATACAGTTACTTATGTTAGGATGGACTTCTCCGATTCTTAGCTCAGATTCTCTTTGCACGAAACTGTACTTGCCTACTGTCGTTCTCAGCAATACTAAATGGTAACTGTGTTTAAACTTGTATTTATTATTTAAACTTGTATATGTAGTCCAAAATGCTTTTCAGGAAATTAAAATTTTAATTTATTAGTATTTCATTGTGACATAAGATTGCAGGGTATCCAGAAAATACAGAATATTGTTAAGCAAGCAGTAAGCGGCCTTTTAAATTAGGTACTTCTGTATAGTGTTTGAGAGCTGGGACAAACGTGTTTAAAAAGAGTTTTTAAGAACCAAGTGTGAGCAGTGACCGGTGGGATAGCACCCCACGTTTCAGAAGTGCTAGGTGTGGGTACTCAGGAAGGGAGTGGCACGGGTATCTAGTAAAAAGGGGTCTGTTTTAGGTATATTTCCTCCTCTACTGTCATGCCCTCTCGGATGTATACAAAACAGTATTGCATAAAATGCTCTAAATTTTCCTGATTTTCTTTTAACAATAATATTTGCTTTGTTAATGGGAAAATATTTTGTTTAGTAATTTTTTGGGGGGGTTGTTTACAGGTAGAATACATATATTCATTTCAAGAGCTTGGTCAACTCAGGAAAACAAGGAAATGATACCTATATGAAATCTTACTACTTTGAGTTAATGCAGATTTTTTTTATGTACATGGTATCATTTAACAAAGTGGCACATGAAAATGTATCTGGAATTTATTAACCTGTTTCTCTTACTTTGTCATAAACATTTTTATATAGGATTGGATATTTTTTTACATGACTTTTTTAGTGGTTGCATTATATCCATCATATGCTCCCTCATTACTTCACTCATTGCTGGCCATTGAGTTTTAACTTTTTTGTATGAGGGGTACTTGTAATTTTTACTAGTTCTCATTGTATCTTACATTTTAATGTGTTTGAAATGGCAGGTTTCTAATAGAATGTCAATATCTTTAGTTTATTTGGCAGTCGTGTCCTACTTGTTATACATTCGTGTGTTTTTTTTTTTTATTTTTATATGCCATGGTGTGACATAGTTGTAAACTTGAAAAAAAAAAAACTTTAGTGTAATTAAACTGTCTTTATATCAATATTTTAGATTCATCCAGCTGATGAATCACTCATTACCATTTTAAATCTGAATTTCCAGAATGTATCCTGTATCCTAAGATTCTATTTGCTTCACTATAACTTATATATTTAGTGTTCTTAATTCAGAATTTCCTTTAATGGAGTAACATTTACAGTACTATTCCTGAAGTTACTCAAAGGGTATCGTGTACAAATTTATGATTGCGTAAAGTGTTTTGGAAATTTTGGGATAAATTGCTTGAAATTGGGCTAAATAAATGCTGATAGGATTGAAAATCTGATTTTTAAATGAATTCTCCTTAAAGTGAGTTCTGAGATGTAGAAACTTTATAAAATTCTTAAATTTCATTTGTCATGTTTTTCATTTATAGTTTTCATATTCATTAACATATGTTGTTCCTTACCATTTACAGCTCAGAATTCTGCAAATGCAGATTTTGCAAACTTTGATGCATTTGGACAGTCTAGTGGTTCGAGTAATTTTGGAGGTTTCCCCACAGCAAGTCACTCTCCTTTTCAGCCCCAAACTACAGGTAGAGCTTCTCCAGCATTATGCTTAAATGTTTAAAATGAAGTAAAACTCTCTCGATGTAGATTCAAAAATTACTCTAAAAGTAAATTCTGTAATTATCTGAGTTTAAAGTAGTTCTATCTTACAAAGCTCTGGGGAAACCTGAAATCTTTATTTTTTTCTGTGATCATTTGTTTTTCTGAACTCTTTGGTATATTGTCTAATTCACAGCATCTATTCTCCTTTTCCTGCACACGAATCTTCCTTAAACTTCTTATAAACAGAGGGATTAGAGTACTAAAAGTGTTTTAGGTTCATAGAACACATTGATTCAGGCCGTAACTACAGGAAGCTAATTGATTGCTTCTGTAGAACTAAAAGTATAAGTAATTTTCAAGGCAACGAGCTTGAAAAATAAATATATTTAGTCAAGAGTAGGTTATTTAACTTAACTTTAATCAAATGTGGAAATAGTTTTCTGTGCAGGAATTGGTCTTTAAACATTGAATACTCTGCCATAAACTGTATTGTTTTCAGACACTCATTGAACCCTTGTTTAGATCTTTGGCTATTTACTTTTCTTTCAACTTTAACTTTGTGTACTGTCTTTAAGCCTTTTCTTTCAATTTTCTTTTTTTTTTTCCTTTAAATGTCATCATTTACATAATTTCTGGCTGTCCAGCATTTAGAATGCTTTCATCTAGCTGCAGTTTTGGTGAATTTTCTTCAGCTTTTCCTCTCCAGGCTACCAACAGTAAGTTCTGTTGTCAAGTAGGCATCTTTTGCTAATTTGTATGTTTTGTGCTGTATTTCATGGTGTTTTCACTTATAGAATGTTAATCATCTTTTAATAATAACCTTTCATAAATGCTCATTTTTACTCCCCTCTTCACTATTACTAAACGCAATAGTATACAGTAAGAGTTAGTTGATTTAATAATTCTGTTTTTAATAATGTGAAGTAAATTTCATCACGCAAACTTTGAAAGCTTTAGTATGTACTTTGTTCACCAGCTACTTATAATAGATCACAATCTTTTAAATACATACTTAATTGGTTTTAATTGAAAATAACCAGAATTTTAGTTTTGAGAGAAATTTTATCAGTATATGTTTTATAAAAAAACTAATTGATAGAAATTTTTTTGTTTGTTTAAAGAGAGGTGTCTCTCTCCTGTTTTTAAAATATCTATGTCTACTTTGCTATCACTTTACAATATAACTGTATATGCTGTTTTGATTGCTGAAACTAATGCATAGGCATAAAGAGCTGGTATCAAAAGTGTAGAATCCAAAGCATAGAATGAAATACCTAGCTTTAATCTTTTGGTAGTCTTTTAAATAAGTATCTAGATTATAGAACAGACTTTTAATCTTAGCAAGATATATCCAATAGGGACCTTTAGGTGAGTTATGCTCTTTAGAGTCAAAAATTGATATATTTAAGTTATTTTTATATTGTATACTATAATTTTTATTTTTTGAACTATATATAATAAGGTATGATTTTACTGAGGATTTTATGGTGTTATATATATGTTAAATTATGTAGAATAATAGCTCTTCAAGTAAAATAAGTCCAAAGCTTAAAGATCACCTTTTAAGAAATTCTGGATCAGAATAGTACATCTTAGACATTCTAATTTTCTACCCTGGGATTCATTTCAACCAAGTCTTTATTAGAGCTACAAAAACTTATAGCGTAAGATACTTTGTTTGTAGAGTCTCTTTAAGGAGAACTAGTAAAAGATCACAGTATATAACTGAATGTTCTATAAAGTAACCAATCAGGTAGGTAGCCTAGAGTTACTCCCCTAAGAATTATTATATTCTTTACTCCAGGGTAGATAATTACAGGTAGAAACTTGTGATTCTTCATGTTGCCAGCCAGGGCCTTTGAAAATCTAGTTTCGTAAACTGTAAAGTCACATGTAGATGGTTAAAGTTGAATGCTGTTTGCTAGTTATTATCTATAAGAATGTAGGATTGCTTATGGAACACTTAATTTAGGAAGAAATGATCACATAATCTGTCAGAGGGTATTGGGGAAAGTCTAGAAATTTCAAGTGTTTTGTTTATTCTGTTACAGGTGGAAGTGCTGGATCAGTAAATGCTAATTTTGCTCATTTTGATAACTTCCCCAAATCCTCCAGTGCTGATTTTGGAACCTTCAATACTTCCCAGACTCATCAAACAGCATCTACTGTTAGTAAAGTTTCAACGAATAAAGCTGGTCTACAGACTGCAGACAAATATGCGGCACTTGCTAATTTAGACAATATCTTCAGTGCCGGACAAGGTAATCAAGCTTTAAACAAAACAAATACAAATTTGTATATTAAACAGACCGTTAAATTTGGTTGTGTTAAAATCTTAGGATGCTGTGCGTTTCTTAGTTGTATAGAAATTTTGTTTAATTGTTCATAACTTTTTCGATCTGAAATATCAGCTATAAAACTGAAAGCATAGAAACTAATTTGGATACCTTCTAGTTTTAAAAGAAAATAATCGACAGAAACTTAATTTTATCTTAGAAAGCATGCTTTACTGTTCTAAGGCCATACTGAGTTAAGAAATCTTATTAATAAAACTGAAAGGTTATTGGGTGGTTTCTGTGGTATAGTCATTTTGAACTCTTTTCTATTAATATCTTGATATTTATTTTTAAAAACCTTTTTAACAGTGTATTTTTATGCCTAGTTTGGTCTTTGGGCCAGTATTTTGCCTCTGAGAATGCATAGTGCGGTGGGGAACAGCAAGGGTCTGCTTTCAAGTTGGATTCTGTGTCCTGATCTCTGGGCTTGCTTTCTCATCTCCAAAATGAGGGTAGTAAATAGCATGGAACCCTGCAGTTATAGGCATTTTGAACAGTGCCTGGCGCATACTAAGTGCTCAGTAAATATTTCCTCTTATTACTGTCTCTGATTTTCTCATGGACAACCCTGGGAAAATGATATTAATAAATTGTTTATATCAGGGTCCAGCATTTTATGTTCACATGAATGAAATGCACCTGTCCTAGAGATGTTACGTAGCACTTTTTGAGAATTCCTTTTTTACGCACAGTCTAGACATTTTATCGGTGTAGAGTCTTAGTTGTTGTTATAATTGCAAGATTCCATCTTTACCACAGTGGTGTGTAGCACAATTAATCTTGTCTGATATTTTTTAGATTCCTTATTAGGTAAGCCTCTAGAATCCTGTCCATTTATTTAGCTCCACGTCAGTTTTAAATTCACATGTGTTGCATGGCAAATGTGGGTTGATAAGTTGAAAGTATAACTTTAAATTTGGGGTGTAATTTATTTTTGTTTGTTCACAGGTGGTGATCAGGGGAGTGGCTTCGGGACCACAGGTAAAGCTCCTGTTGGTTCTGTGGTTTCAGTTCCCAGTCAGCCAAGTGCATCTTCAGACAAGTATGCAGCCCTGGCAGAACTAGACAGCGTTTTCAGCTCTGCAGCCACCTCCAGTAATGCGTACACTTCCACAAGTAATGCTAGCAGGTACCTTGTCTTGGTGTTCCTGCTTCGTGCTTTATCTTCTAATCTTTTTTTGCAACTCTGAATAGTAATGTTAAATAATGACTGTGGGGGACATAATTTCAAAATTATTGAATATTTTTATAAATTTGAGGAAACTGAGTTTAATTTGCTAATTAAAATATAATTCTTGAATAATTGCCATAATTTTATATTTTCATTTAATCAAAGACTTCGTTACTTTTTTCCTTGAACACCAAAATGAAATTAAGAGTATGTACACATCTCAAAATGGACAGTTATATACAGATTTAATTGTGCTCAGCAGAGAATCATTTATTAGATTATATACTTTTAAGGTACAGTTTTCAGTCATGAAGACTGAATACTGAAAGGAATATGTTGTAGCCTTAGTTGTAAATACACATTTTTAGAAATATTTGCACCATAGCCCAACACTAATTCCATATCTCTTCAGTGTGTACTGGAATTTATAAATAGACGTATCTATTACTGTGTTCAAATATGTCTGGCATGAAGGAATTCTTGGCAGGGGGAAGTTGAATACATTTGAACAACATCAGCTCTTTAAAGACCTTAGAGTTTCGACATCTTCCTTTTAGAGTAAAGGAAACAGACCCTGAAGTACAGGTGACTCATCTATACAGTGTTTTAACCGTCTCGTTGCTTTTCATTTCTGAGGTTTGTCTCTTCTTTCTTTTGTTATCCTAGTTATCCTATGTCCTTTTAGCACCATTTCTAGAGAGAAATTCTAGGATTGTAGTACCAACTGCTTGGGCTCTTGGTAATAAACTTCCCATATGCCAGCTGGAAAAATTAAATCCAGAGAATAAAATTAAGAGTATTTATACATTTTTTGCTTTGTTAGTTTTATCTACATTACACATACGCAGTAGTGGACCATAACAGGTCCTAAAGTCTGGAAACACAAATACATAGAACAAAGGGCTTAATGATACTACAGTACAGTGGTCCATGCAGTGTTTGGAGTACCTGAGGCCCTTCGAAGGGGTCTGCGAGGTTAAAACTATTCAGTAAATATTTATGAATATAGAGTTCGTAATTCTGAGCAATTATTTGTGTTTTCACTAATTGACATTTGTATTAATGGTGTAAAAACAATGGCAGGTAAAGCTCTCTGGAGCCTTAGCGTGAATTAAGGCAGTTGGCACCAAGCTGTACAAGTAGTCATCAGATAGTCATTATTTTCTTACCACTATACATTTACTTTTACTTAGGAATAGTCTTGATTCAGTTCTTTTTTATATGAATGTTCTCAATGAAGCAGTAAAAAACATTTTATTAAATCTTGATCCTTAAACATGTCTATTTTCTCTGTGTTGGACTGAGGTGTACGTATCAGGGAATTTTGCTGCATACTGAGTGAGGTATGGTAGTTGAATCGTGGAATGAAACAGCCACTGTTTTTCGAGACCATGATTCAGATTTGAGTATTTGGCAGATACTTTCTAAAAAATGAAGTATTTAAGTCTGTCACTTTAAGGAAAACAACTGATAATATTCACACATTTAAGCAAATTTTGGAAAATTTATTAACATGAGCTTGATAACTTCCCATTACTTTTCTGATGAGGTGGGTGGTGATATTAATGAAGGTGATTTTTTTTTTTTTTTTTGCTTAAAGAAATGTGTTGACATTTGGAAGATTGACATCAAGTATTTTCCAGATGATGTAATACCAGTAAAAGATATTTAAAGTATGAGATAGACTAGTGGATGTTAACTTTAGTCAAGTACAAAAATGTTCACTGATGATAGTTTCAAATTCCATATTGCAACTAACTTTTAGGAAACTATTACTGTTGGTTTCACTATGATATCAAAGAGATTAACAACAATTATCTGAAAAGCTATTATTATAATACTTCTATTTTGTTCAATTAAGTATTAATGTGAGGCCAGTTTTTTTCTCATAAACTTCACCCTACATAGCATATTACAACAGACTGATCCTCTGTTAGACTAGCCATTAAAAGATTTGCAAAAATATCCAACGGCGTTACTCTTCTAATTAAATTCCTTTCATTTTGGAAAATATAGTTATTATAAAAATGCTACATATGTTAGTGTGAGTGGCTTTATTGTTATTTTTAAGTGAATAAAATGAAAAAAATTTTTCATTTTAATTTTAATACTATATATATACATATATATTAATATAGCATACTGAAACAAAGCCTCTTTGGGTTTCTCAATAATTTTTCAGACTGTAAATGAAATCTGAGACTTAAAGTTTGAGAACGTCTGTGATACATGACATGTTCATAATTACTTGTTTCCACATTTTTATGGCCACCCTATATAGGTAGATTACCTTTGCTTTTCTTTAAATATGAAATTTTCAATATTTGTTTTCAGCAATGTTTTTGGAACAGTGCCAGTGGGTGCTTCCGCACAGACACAGCCTGCTCCTTCAAGTGTGCCTGCTCCATTTGGAGGTATGTGTTTCTGGTGTGCAGTAGTCCCCCCCTTATCCGGGGGGGTGTGGGGGGTATGTTCCAAGAGCCCCAGTGGATGCCTGAAACCGTGGGAAGCACCACACGCTATATGTACTATGTTCTTTTTCTCTGTGTACATACCTATGAGAAAGTTTAATTTATAAAATTTGGCAATTTCGTGGATAGAAGATTGGTTCTTACCAGAGATCTTAGCAACCTCAGCATACTGGTTTTTTTTTCCCATATGAAATTGAGAACTTTTTCCTTTTTGCTTAAAGGAAGCACTTTCGGGCTTCTCTTCGGCACACCTGAATTGCCAGCATCATCACTGCTGCACTTAGTTTTTTTTGAACACAAGCATTCCAGTACTGCAGCATTAGGCGCTAACCAAGTCACATGCCTGCTGAGTGACTAACAGGTGATCGTGTATACAGCATGATTCACTGCCCGAGCAGGATGGAACGAGATTCCTTCACATCACTCAGGATTTTGTGCAATTTAGAACTTATGGATTGTTTATTTCTGGAATTTTCCATTTAGTATTTTCGGACTGCTGTTGACTATTAGTAACTGAAACTGCAGAAAGCAGAACCGTGGATAAGGGGGTACTCTTGTATGTGTTGATTTTTATAAAGAACCCAAATGTATGTCCTTTTCTAGGGTTACCAGAAGACAAGCAACAGTTTATTATCAGAAAGCTCTAGTTTTCTGTTTTCATATAGATACATAGATATGAACAAATTCTTTAAATAATTGATAGTATATTTTATAATTTTTTAAAGCTACGCCTTCCACAAATCCATTTGTCGCTGCTGCTGGTCCTTCTGTGGCATCTTCTACAAATCCATTTCAGACCAATGCCAGAGGAGCAACAGGTAAGAAATTAAGATTACAGAACAGCAAGGTTTGGAAAAGGTATTTATTGCAAAAAAAAAAAAAAAAAAGTGAAAACATTAGAAAATAAGGTTTCTTTTTTACCGAAATGAATGAGAAGTGTGTGGGAGAGTTTGTCCATAAAGACAAATACTAGCTGAAAGTTTACAAAATCCTGGAATTTAACATTTGAGAAGGACCTTAGAAGTTATCTAGTGTCTACCTCCCCCCCTCCCCCGTCAGAGCTTTCGTTTTTCAGGCAGGGAAGCCCAAGCATGGAGATGAGACTTCCTTGAGCCACATGGCCAATTTATGACAGAGATACGACTTGAATACGGTAATTTTGACTTATTTGGTGGTCTGGTTTCAGAATTACTGGTTACAACTCACTCAGTCTTAATAGAAAAAAATCATGAGATGTATTTTCATCTGGTTTTGTTTCTTGAAATGAGATTGTAAGGTTTGAATGGACTTTGTTAAATGAGGTCTTCATATACAGGAGTATTTCTACTGCACATCTCTTAGGATGTTAACATTTTAAAAATTGTGGGAACTTGATTTAATTTGGGGTATAATATTTGACTCTTCTCTTTTGATAACTTTTTTTCCTTTATTCTCTTTATCTTTCCCTCTTTTTTTTTTTTTTTGTCTTTTTGGTTCATACTGTAAGCTAGCCATATCATCCTTGTATTGTACCTTTTTGATTTTTGTCTTACTATCCTGAACACCAGAGCTATTTGCCAATACCTCGGAATGTCAGCAAGTGCATGGCTATGACCCAGTCCCCGTTAAATCTAGAGAGTTGGTCAGCTTTGTTTTTGTGTATGTTTCAGTAATTTTAGAAGTAAAGCCTAACTCTGGTTCCAGCATATATTGGTGTGAAATACTGAAAGTAAGGTGCTTGTGACATTACCAGTAAATTCGCATCATTAAGAGTTAGTAATTACTAGCAAATCTCTTTGTTATTGACTAGATTAAGAATTGTGTTATTAGGAGTTTGAATTATAACTTTCCTTTTTACATAAATGTCTTCGGTTATAATTTGTTGGTACTTTGTATAATAGATCAGGGGTCCCCAGCTCGTGGCCTGTCAGGAACTGGGCTGCGTAGCAGGAGGTGAGCGGTGAGTGAGTGAAGCTTCATCTGTATTTGCAGCCGCTCCCCAGTGCTGGCATCACCGCCTCGGCTCCGCCTCAGCTCCACCTCAGGTCATCAGCACTTAGATTCTCATCGGAGCACCGGTCCCTGGTGCCACTATTGGTTGGGGACCACTGTAATAGATGTTTAATAAACATTTGAATTTCACACATAATTTACTTTTTAAGAAATGGTTTGTTTTAGTTCAAGTATACCTAATTAATTGACTGCTTTAAATTTCTGTTGTATTCTAGACAAAAATATATCATTCATCAGTTGTGATAAATGTAATATTTGTAAAATGTCTCATGACACATTGGTTTTTTACATTGTCTCATTTAATCTTAACTCTCATCAAGTAAATGTTTTAATCACTCCGACAGCTGAGGGAACTGAGGCTCAGAGTAGTTAAGTGAATGTGTTTTGGGTATATCCAGACTTGTGTTTCAAGTCCTGTTTTACTGTTTACTTGCTAGGTTATCCTAAGAAAGTTTTTTTGTGTGTGTGTGTATGTATGTATGTATGTATTTATTATTTTATTTATTTATTTATTTTATTTTTACGCGAGGCAACCCTAGGTTGACCTCACAGATTGCAAGGACCTTGTCACCTTACAATCCCTTATTTTTTTACATCTACAGCACCTGGTCTTCCTAGGTGGTCTCTCATCCAAGTACTGATCAGGCCTGACCCTGCTTAGCTTCTGATATCAGACGGGATCAAGTCTGATCCCGTCTGATAGCATGGCCATCAGGGTGGCATGGCTGTAGACGTATTTTTTCTTTTTCATGGAGTAAAGGTGGTAGAGATGTACTAAGATTCGTTGAATGTTTTAAGTTATTTGCAAGATACTATTGAGATGTTTGTAGCTATCGTGACCCCATTTAATAAGAATGGAAACTCAAATTACACCTTGACTGGGGTTTTGTCGATCCGACTTCTCTGAGCCTTATTGTCCTTTCTGTAGAATGTGAACAATGTGCTCCTCCTGGCAGAGTCATAAGAATCGGATGGCACAAATCGTGTTGCAGGGTCTTTGTATTATTGCATGTACTTGGCAAACCTTCTCTCTTGCTTTTCCTTTCATGACTGTAACTCTGAGTTGGTTCTGTCATCAGGATTATGGGCTTTTTTTTGCTTATTTTGTTTAGGGTATGAAAGTCCTTTAAAGTTAAGATTTGATATAAAATATAAAATAATATAAAATATACAGTGTGTGTTTGGATGATATAAAGTAATTTTAATATTAACCTAAGAAAAATTTATTGAAAGGTAAATCTGCGTCCACAAATTTTATTTCAGGGTAAACAATTTTGAATTATTTTTTTATAAACAATGTTTTGCATTATAAACAATTTTGAATTTATCACATCGATCACCTTTATTAGGCTGTTGAATTGACTAAATCAAACTAAATGTTTAAATACATATGTTTGTATTGAAGGTGAAATATAAATAATAATTTGACAAATACACTATGTTTAGGAATTTCCAGTGTTTCATGACATCAACATTAATAATGGTTCTTTAGGAGATAGTTTTTGTCACTCTCAAATGTATTACTATTGTCAAATTTCATTTGAGGTTGCTTTTGAAAGAGAGTATTGCGTAGTTAGCTCTGTGTGAAATTTAAGAGTTTTACTAATATGTTTCATCCTTGAAACAATTATTTTAATCTCTTTGTTTTCCTGCATTACAAAGCTTTAGGGCTGTAACTTTATGATACGTAAAAACTTTCATTAGGAGATTAGCCAGTATGGCCTAAGATCTTTTTTATTTTAGGAGTCTATTCTATTTTACATTTTTTTCCCATAGCCCTTGATTCCTTAAATCTAATAACCTTAATATAGTTTTCAATTATTAGGCATTTCTCTTATAAATCTTAAATATCTCCTTTGCCACTGAATGAATAGCCTTTATTTCCTAACAGTCATTTATTTTAGTGAATGATTTTAAAGATTTTTTTTTCCTCCAAAGAGATAGACATATAAAATGTAGAACTGAAGGAATCGTAGGAATGTCTGCCTAGCCTCTTTGTTTTATTACGTAAGTGAAAATCAATTTTTTGGCTTTGCCTTAGCAGTTCAAAATTACTTAATGACTAATCTAATGTTAGTGCCCAGAACTCTTCTATAAACCGGCAGTATTTCCTTCCAGTACAGCATATTTATAATTTAGTTTTGCTTTGATGAAACACATACAAATCAGCATTATGTGCTATTCCTTTTTTATGTCTAAATACTCAGTAGGCCCATCTCATCTGTCTAGTATATTCTAGAAATGAGGATTAATACAAAAATGGGACAGGCACAAAGGGATGAGGAAAAGGCAAGGAAGAAACCTTCAGTAGAAAGTGGCGTGGACTGCATAGGGCGTGTCATAGCAGTGATGCGCGCGCCCTCCAGTCTTACGCTCAGTTACTCCTAATATTTGGATCATCTGCACTTTTAACATTCAGTAGAAACAGTAAAGTTTAAAAAACTAGCACAACAGAAAAATTAACCTTAGAGCAGTCTAGAGAAAATATTTGCAAATCATGTATCTGGTAAGGGGCTTTTCTGGGCTACATGAAGAACTCTTACAACTTAATCATAAAAAGACAGTTCAGTTAAAAGATGGGCAAAGGATTTGAGTAGATATTACACCAAAGAATATGTACAGAGGGCCAACGGCCAATAAGCACATGAGAAGACGTTGAACATCTTGAGTCATTAGGGGAATGTAAATCAAAACCTCACTAGTGGCTACTTTATACCCACTGAGGTGGCTATAAGCAAAAAGACAATAATGAGTTGAGGAAATTAGAGACCTGATATGTTACTGGTGGGAATGTAAAATGGTATCTAACTTTTTTTGAAAATAGTTTTGCAGTTTCTCAGAAAGTTAAGCAGAGTTACCATATGACCTAACAGTTCTACTCATAGGAACATACCCACGAGAAATGAAAACATAATATCCACACAAAAACTTGTATATAAATGTTAATAGCACGTTATTTATAATAGCCCCGAAGTGCAAATAACCCAAATATCCATTAGCTGATGAATGGATAAACTAAATGTGGTATAGCCATAGAATGGAATTTGTTTGATAATAAAAGGAAATGAAGTACTGATTCCTGCTACAACATGGACGAACCTTGAAAACACTAGGCTGAGTGAAAGAATCCAGTCCCCAAATTCTATTTAGTGTATGACTCCATTTACATGCTCTATCCAGAATGAGAAAACCTATGGAGCCCACAAGTAGGTGGGACAGAATGTGGAGTGACAGCTGCTAGGCATAGAATTTCTTTTAGGGGGAATGAAAATGTTCAAAAATTAGATTGTGATGATGGTTGTAGAATTCTGTGAATATATTAAAATACATTAAAGTCTACCCTTTTAAGTGGACAAATCATGTGATATGTGATTTATATCAAACTGTTTAAAAAGAGACTAAAATATTTTAGAGCAGCCTGAGACTAGAGCTTAGAAGGCATTATTGTTGCAGACTAAAGTATAGTAATTAATACTGGTTAACAGTCATTGATGACTAACAGTCAGTTTTTGCCTAAGTATATTTAGTAGAACATGTCTCCTGAGTTGTTACCAGTACTCTGTAGGAAAGAGTTGTATGCCCAAATACATACAGAAAATGCTGGGATAAACAAAACTTAACCAGCATTACTAATGCAGGACTTTTCAGAGCCTTTAATATACTCTAAGAAAAGAGATAAAGTGACCAAACTTGTTTATCACAGAACCCTTCTCCCTCAATTAACCTTTTGTTGAATTCAGAACATAGTATAGAAAACCATCTTTTCAAGCTAGTGAGAAAAATACATTCATTGAATCTTTGCTATACAGCACTTTAAAAATTCATTAATACATTTAATCTTTATAGCATCTCTGTAAATAGGTACTATTATTTCTGTCCCTCCATGCCCCATTTACAAATGAGGACACTGAGGCTTGTGGAAGTTAAGTAACTTCCTGTATAGTTAGAAAATGACAGAACCAAAACTTAAAACCACACCAATATTTTAATCTGTCTCCCTAAATTTAATGGGTTTAAGTATGCTAATTTAAAATGCATGGACATATATTTTAGAAATAGTTCCACTCCAGATAGTTAAACACAAAAGGTTCTGTTATATAACAACCTAAATTTGTTTTTTTATTCATTACATTTACTTAGATGTAACCTCTCTGACCCAGGTCATGCCAGGTGGGTAGGATCTGCTCAAGATGCATTTTTTTTTTTCTCTCCTCAGCCATTATATTTTAAACTAGAGGTGCCGCTCACCTTTCTAATGAACGACCTTGAATAACTTTCCCCTTGTAGTACTTAATTAGTTCACTTGTGTTATCTTCATGCATTTCCGGTTAACGTACAGAGTTGTAAATAAAACATGCCTTATTCAGGTGCTTTCTCCAATATTTGACTTTTTAGATGCTAACGATAGATGCTAAATCATTTTAGATGATCCTATGAATTGCGTTTTTGGGTGCAACTCATCAGGCATACAAAGTCTTTTTATGGATATAAGTTGTATCTTTACATGAAAAAAAGTGTTTATTTTTAAAAATGGACTTCATAAATGTTTCTTCATTTGGTATTTATTATTCTAATTTCTCCTTTATTTCATACTGTAAATATTACGGTTTCATGAATATAGTTGAAATAAAAAGACTGTGGATATGTTTTTATAATGTGTTATGCTACCCACTTTGTAACAGTACATTTTAATTTTAGAACTTTTTAATGAACAGATTTACTTTTATTTGACAATACTTACCATAAGTTAATTGACATTGGTCTCTTTACGGCTTCCCATAAGGCCTTTCTGGAGCAATGCATTCTCAAGTGTTTCCTCACGCTCATTTTGGTAGGTGGCCACAACTACTGTCTAGATTTACGTGGCGGTTTGTCTACCTGCTTGTGGAAGCTTCTGCTAGTGTTCTGGATCCCTGCATGTGGAATTTTTTTCCATGTTTTAAAATGGAGTGGGCATGAATGTGTGGCATCAGGATTACATATATTTAAAGTTACATGAAAATCTGTAGTGGTTTATGTTTTAATTATGACAAGCATTATCGCTTACCTCCATGGTCATATTAGAATGTCAATAGCTTTTCTGATTATTTTTCTTGAGTTTGAATTCATAGTCCTTTGAGTGATGCCTTTTTGATATAGCAAACCATTTACCACATTATTCCATGGAGTTTGGTTTTGCTTAACTGTATCCAAGTTGTGCTTTTTAGTGCTTTCTTAAAGTGATTTGTCAGTCACGTGAGTGCATTGTTGTCTGTTATGAAACCCTCCTGTTTCCCTTGCAGTGTGCTTATTATTTTTTAATTCACTTGCTTCCCAGTGGCTTGTTTCCCTTTTTTTCTCCTCAGTAATAAAAAAAAGTGATTAGAAATTTGACATTCTAATTAGGTTCATTGCGGTTCATTGTTACAAACATTAGGATTATGCGGATTACTTTGGGCAACATTTATAACATTTTTTTAGTTGTTTTTTTAATAAAAGGTAATTCTATGTAACATTTAAAAAAATTTTTTCCCTTTGCTTTTAAATCAGGAGTTATGCTGGTAAATGTTTTGAGTCAGGAAATTCAGTGAAATTTTTTCTTGATAACATCACGCTAAAAGTATTTCGCTATGTAATTATAATATTCTGTGTTAAAAGCAGCATTATTGGCTCTTATTTCACGGGGCCCTTTCTTAGAACACAAAGTTGGAATGTTGTTTTTAGTCTTTCCCAGCAGTAAGTAGTATCCTGTTCTGCTGCTACACGTGTCTGTAATGCAGATCAATCCATAAGTAATTCGTAAACGGGGAGTGGTGGCAGCACACCGCACCGAGCGGTAGTTCCCACGCGATGTCCCCAGCCCAGGCGTCTCCCGTCCACAGAGGAATGGTGCCGCACGTGGCGGGCCGTGGCGGGGTGCAGCAGTGAGCGCAGCACGGCGCTCACTCACTCTGCCTTCTTTGTCTCTTCTAAGAGTGCTTATTGCAATTCCTTTTCAGTCTTTGTGCATTTTGCCCCGGTTTCTGTTAACTCAGCAGTCCTAACCTTCTAAAGCAGTATTGATTTGCCTTCCCAAAAAGGGATGTGGGAGTCCATATATTTCCTTTGGAATTGATTTACTAGGAGCTTAAAATGCCCTTTTAATTATGTTATCTTTTTATTAATGGATTCCTCCCCTCCCCCGTGCCCAATTTTGGCTCTGGTTACAAAGCTGCATAGGTTTTGCGTGGCCTGCCTGTAACCTTATTTCTCCTATAAGTCTTGTTACTTTTAGTGAGCTGTTTTGTAGAAGTTAAAAAAATGTTTTTTTCCAGAATGCACGTTACGTTATAGCAGACAGTTCAGTAGATAAAATTAAATTTTTGGTGGTTCTACTCTATATAGTAAAACAAAAGTAAAAAATGTACACTAGTATACATGTGAATTGCGTGATGATGGGCTTTAAAAAGTAGACTGCTGTTTAGGCTTGAACTTTATATAATTACTTTGAGAAATTTTATTGTATAATTTCAGTGATAGCTTTGTTTTATTCTGGTCATTGAGTTTTAGGAATAAATTGTATAGGTTGTTACACTGTATAGCGCTAAAACTTATTAACTGTTGAGTTTTGGAATTTAAAATGCCCTTAATGTACATCTGAATATTTTTCAAGGTAGAGGATGTCTCTTCTGTAATGCTGAGTATGAGAAACAAACGTGCTCTTGTGTGTCAGTGATCAGCCCTCCTTTTCTCCCTCAGCGGCCACGTTCGGCACAGCGTCCATGAGCATGCCCGCAGGGTTCGGCACTCCCGCGCCCTACAGCCTTCCCACCAGCTTCAGTGGCAGCTTCCAGCAGCCTGCCTTCCCGGCCCAAGCGGCCTTCCCTCAGCAGCCAGCTTTTCCTCAGCAGCCCAATGGTAAGATCTAGCGTTTGGCCAGCTGTGCATCCACTGCAGGTATCTTTTGTATGTCGCGATGTTACACGTTTGAACAGAAGGACTTAGGTAAAGAATGCTTGTCTGTTGAATGTTTACTATGCGATTAGAGAAGCCTTTGGTGATCAGGGCCTCAGAAAGTTGAGTAAATTTGTACGTTTTTGCAACCAGATTGTAGATGTGGGAGAAATCAGAGACTCTAAAGAGTACCCCTTTTCTCAGAATCGCCAGTGTCTTAAGAATTTCTCTATGTTCTAATACACCTCTTACTTTTAAAAGGGAACTTGATAGACCTAGAGTGTGTTTTTGTTTGTTTTGCATCAGAAAACTGCCATTTTGTACAAGGTGTTTTTTTGCTTTGTTTTATGATGTAGACTCATTTTCTAAATAGGTAACTTATTATGGTTAGAATTTGTTACTTGTTTTCAGCAAGATTCACTAGAGACCCATTTTTTTGTTTGTTTAACCATTTCATTCATGGTCAAAGTTTGAAGTCCATAGATTTGAAGATTACTCTTGTAATTCAATTACAATTGTAATTCAAGTCAGTGGTTAGATAAAGGTTTGGAAATAGGGTCCATGGCAGAGCCATAATGATGAAATGTTTCCTAAAGAATACTGTGATGTTCACGTAGAAAAAGCATTTCATGGTCCTCTCAGCCGCTCTCAGATAGTCAGCAGTTCATCTACTGATTCCATTTTTTGAACGTTGGCAGTTTTTGTAGCTGAGACAAATTGGAATTAACCATTTCTGGAGAGCTGTATAAAAGCTCTTTTAAGACTTGCCACAGGAAGTTTGTCTCTGGTGTTTGGAAGAGCATGAGGCCTAACAGTTTAACGTTATTATTTTATTATTGTTGCTCTGACAGGAGTTTCTCTGAAACGCATTATGAGACTTTATAAACATCACCTTGTTTCTCAGAGGTGTGGGTTATAATTGGTGGTTCTGTTTTAACAAGGTGCAGGTTTTGCAGCATTTGGACAAACAAAGCCAGTGGTAACCCCTTTTGGTCAAGTCGCAGCTGCTGGGGTATCTAGTAATCCTTTTATGGTAAGTGAGATGCAATTTTAAACTCTTGATTTTCAAATTAGGAAGAGCAAGATGTGCTTCTCCTAGATGCTGTTTGGTTTTCCACTAATGTTATATGATTGTACAAATTGAGGCAGCCATTATGCACATTTTTTTGGTTTTGTTTTTTAAAAAGAAACCACATTAATCAGTTGCAAATCAAAGCACTGACAGTAAATAAGCTATTTTATAACATGAAACCTGTCTACTTTTTTGGCAAAATAGCTTTACGAGAGGCTGTAGATTTAGCCAACATTGTGAAAAGGGATCTTGGAATCAGATTTGTTTTGAATAACAAATACTTTTGTCCTTCTAAGGGCCAAGTCCTTCTTAGAATCTATTTTGAGAATTTTATGAAATAATGGATATAAAAGGCACAACACAGTGCCTAACACCTAATAATTTTATTATAGTGTGTTGCTAAGGACGATAATGAAGAAATTCGATTGCCAAGAATTAATCCTAATCTAAATATTGTTTACTGAATAGCCTCATCTTTTCAGCACACACCACTCTTAATCATCTGTTGTTTTGTTCTGTGCTTCCCTGTAGAGTGGCGCACCCACAGGACAGTTTCCAGCAGGAAGCTCGTCAACCAACCCTTTCTTATAGCCTTACATAGACATTTTACGGGAACGAACTCTTCGTGGTCACATTACATCTCCGCCTCTTGCACTGTTGTCTTGTTTCACTGATCTTAGCTTTAAACACAGGAGAAGTCTTTAAAAAGCCTGCATTGTGTATTAAACACCAGGTAATGTGTGCGAAACAGAGGGCTCCAGTAACAACCTTTAACCTGTGAATTGGCAGAAAAAGGTAGCGGTATCATGTATATTAAAAATTGGCTAATATTAAGTTATTGCAGATACCACATTCATTATGCTGCAGTACTGTACATATTTTTCTTAGAAACTAGCTATTTGTGCATATCAGTATTTGTAACTTTTAACACATTGTTATGTGAAAAATGTTACTGGGAAATAGATCAGCCACTTTTAAGGTGCTGTCATATATCTTGGAATGACTGACCTAACCATAGCTACTGCAAAGTTACAAAGTCAAAATTGGAAGGTTTTATTCGTTCTTGAATTTTTCCTTTCTAAAGAGCTCTTCTATTTATACATGCCTAAATTCTTTAAAAATGTAGAAGGATACCTGTCTGCATAATAAAGCTGATCATGTTTTGCTACAGTTTGCAGGTGAAAAAAATAAATATTAGAAAATATGCGATTGTTTTTGTGTTCTTGCTGCAATGCCTTTACCAAAGTGGCCTTAAATATGAATAGTGAATCGAGAACATCTTGAATTCTTAAATTAGAATTTCAGAAGACTTCTAGTGACTAACTTTTATGTCTAAAAGAGAACATTTTATAAAAAGGCCATGTAGAAATGTATTAAAACTACTATGACTGCTATATTCAGGAATATGTCAGTGGTAAAGCATTTAAATGTAGCTTGTCAGATTCACCATAATCCTTCTAATTTCTTTGCAACTTCTTAATTTTGTGAAATTTGTATATATGAAGAATTTGCATGTATGTGTATTTACAAATTTTTAAAAGTATCTTGAATTCTCGGACTACAAAAGGCCTATTTTAAATATTGATTTAAAAAATACTTTGAATGTATTGGAAGCAGACATGCATTAACTGTGACATGATTGCACCTCAGTTTTTTTTTTCTTTGTCTGGACAAACTGATAATAGGACATTTGTCGATGTTCATTTATGGGGGCAAAGAAACTGGAACCCAGTGTTACCTTAAAGTTATAGAATACTTTGTTTAAAAGGCAATGATACTAATGTTTAGTTATATCTTTTTGTTAATATTCAAATGAACTTGTTTAAATATTTATGTATAACAATCCTTCATTCATCCAGAGATAATCTGTCAGTCTCATTCAAACAAAACACAACTGAGAAACTTGGAATCGCTTTTTTTTTTAATGCCTTTGAGCTTACATATGTCACAAAGTCTATAATGATTATTTTTAATGATCATTTGATTTCCCAGCCCCATAGCATATTAGCAATTCAGGAGTGGTGGCTTGAAAGGAAGGAGATAGGAAAATCTATGAAGAGCGTACGTATACTGTTGAAGACCATTTAGTGTAGGGTCAGCCCAGCCTAGAGGACACTACTATATTACATCACCTTCTGATAATTCTCTGTTACTAAGACTCTGTGTCATCAAGAAAAGGTGAAATTATATATACAAGTATATGTAATACATGTTTGTAAAGTTTTATCTTACGATGATTAGAAAAAAAATTTTAAAGCTTTGCTATTAAAAGAGGTGAACATCAGTTTCCTCAAACCTTTTATTCATGTTGAATACCTTTATCAGTGGTGACCACACGAGAGTTATCATGCTGTGTCAGAATCCGTGTTTTAGACTTGTTAAAGCACTGCTGTTCATTGCCTGTCTAGCTGAATGTGTGGTTTATCTGAACCGGTTTGATAAGCAAGAAGACTGGGAAATCTCTGCCCCTTTTCTGAGCAGTATCCTCTTCTTTTAGAATTAAACGAGTGCTCCGAAGGTCTTGGTGTGTGTTGGTGTATACTTGAAATGTCTCTACATTTTTGGGGTCTCTTTCCAGCCCCTTTTTCGTGGAGGGAATACTTAAGAAATGTCTTTGAATTTTTATGTTTTAGATTGTATTGAGTCCCAATCTATTCATATGTACAAAGTTATAATATATAATTATAGGCCATAACCCAAATAACCTACCAGCCTTTCCATATAAAAAATAAGTAAATTAAACAGTTGTTGTTAAAATAATTTTAAAGACTATTTTTTCTGGGTAAATTTTGAAGTTTGTAATTAAATGTAAGTTCTTATTGACTTGAGGGGGTTATAAAATTGAAATACTTAGTTTAAGAAGTGAGCTAGCTTTAGATGGGTTTAAATCAGCCTGTTAGACTTTCACATTCAGGTTTGCATCGGGGTTTATAACGGACCATCAAGCTTGTGTTGAGTACTGAAGAGGAGGGAATTCTAGAAGGCGATGAGACCGAAGACCTCCGTGTTTCCTGGCTTCCTGGTGAATCAGATCTCTGCCGTTCTGTCTTTAATCAGAAAAGGAAATTTTCTTTTCTTTTAGAGTGGCGAACTTTGTTGCTAAAGCTTAAGGTTATGTTTTATTTTCATTTTTGTGAAAACAGAGCTTAGGTAATCAGTTTCTTAAAATGATTCCTTCTGTAAATCTGCAGAAGCACATCAGTGCGTTCCCTGTGCGTTGCCCTGCCCCCAGCACTCCCCTCCTGCTCCAGTTCTCTTAAACGGGTAAAATGGAGAGTAAGTGGCTGCTTTTGTACCACAATGCCAGCAGTTCTGAAACACATCGGTCTCAGGACCACAACTCTTAAAAATTGTTGACGATCCCCAATGAACTTTTTTTTATGTAAATCGTGTCGATCAGAAGTTACCGCATTAGAAATTAATACTGTCATTTAAAAACTATTTGTTTATTTAAATCCAACAATGCTAAACCCATTACGTGTTAACAGGAGTACCATTTTTGATAAGAGTAAGTGTTATCCAGAAACAGTTGAGAAGGACATTATATTACATTTTGCACATCTCTTTGTAGTCTGGCTCAAGAGAAGCAGATCCTCACTGCGATCCTTTTTATGTCACGTGGACGTGGACTGGAAAACTCCCGTGCGCGTCATGGAATCGCGAGTGAAACAGGCAGTAGCGTGAAAACAGCTTCATCCTGGGTTGCGGGGACCCTCGAGGGGCCTCAGCCCACACCTTGAGAACCACTGTGCTGTTCTTTTTCCGGAACAACAGTGTCGTACTACTCCCTGAACTTCTAAGTGTTTTTGTTTGCGTGGTGGGAAAAACTGAAATTCTGGATTTTTCTTCTATTTTTATTTAATAGTATCTCAATAATAATGAAATTGGTGAATATCTCCTTTTTAAAAGGATACTTATTACAAGTTCTGATTCATGGCTATTGGTGTTTATTTTGGAATCATTTACTATTATGGAAAGCGCATCATAATTTGGGGGGACTATCAAATAGCTATTTTAAATTTTTAATAGCACACCTTTCTGAAGCACAGTTTATAGTTAATAATCTTAGCACGCGCGTATGTGTGTGTGTATTTTTTTTTTTTAATGAGAAGTGGATTCCTCGAACAGAAATCACCACCCTCCAGGAAGTCAGCCTAGTGCAGTTAAAGGATGGTGTTTTCCCCCAGTGGCTTTTCATACTTTTTCCACTTTTAAAGAGCGCACTTGGCTGTTGCTTCTCACTTAAACAACATGTTTTGAAATTCTTTTGAAGGTGACTTTTTAAAAGGTAGTTAAGTAGTCACCACACACTCTGGCTTTGTTGCTGTTCTTGCTGATGCACTGTAAAACATTCTTTCTTGGGGTAATACTCTATTTCCATCCCCAGGCAGGCCTTGTACCTTGCCTCTTGGGCCACTTTTGTCCACATCTTTGTGCTCCTGTACCTGCCCTTGTTCAGAATGGCTCACCTCATCTTCAGCTTCCACTTGCAGTCTCAGACTTAATTGGAAAATTAATTTCTAGGGAATCATTATGAAGATATGCTCTTTTTTTTTTAAAGTAATGACGTCAACGTAATGTGGTATTATGGGATGTGGTTTATAAAGCCCTTTCAGTGTATCAGAAACCTGCTAAATGCTTTTCATATATTATCTCATACAATCCTTAAATTAGGCTCATACTTCCAATGATGAAAGAAGCAAGGCAGAGAGACATTGAGCTAGTAACAGAACTTCTGCTCTGGGGAGCCAGTATTTTGTTGATGAATTAAAATGCTGTAAGATTTTAAAAAATCGTTTGAAATTCTAAGAGCATTTGCATATCTTACATACTTAATAAAACTTAATCATTTAATTTGGGTTCCATTTATAATTTGATGAAATCAGTAGTTTATTCTCTAGGGATTTATTTAAACTTTACAAGTAAATTAATAGGGATAATTAGTGGAGCATGCTTTAAACTAAAGAGACATCTAAAGTATTACAATGACTCATATTTTGTGAAACATTCCAACTTTATTAATATAATTGGTGCCCTACACAGTTTCAAATTTTATTAAATTTTGTATTAGCCTATTGTATTGAATTCATCCTTTAGTTAAATTTCCCTTTGTTTTAAAACATTCTAATGTTATTAGTTAAAATTTTTGCATGGTATATTTGGACAAATGACTATATGACCAAAATGTAATTAATTCATTGTGTCGTGCTGTTGGACGTTAAACAACTTTTACTCTCATGAGGAAGTGCCCTGTTTTGTAGTGTTTACGGATATTCGTGCTGTAAATACCTCACCACGGCTGACTTCACCTACCAACCTGAGATTAACCTTTGTAGTTAGAAAGAACGAGCGCAGCGGCAGCTTCTCCCAGGCCTTCGCAGGCCAGCTCCAGCGCGGCACCGGAGTGGAACTCCACGCTCCTTCAGGACATGGATCGGTTGGTTATTCAGTGATCGTGTCTAATATTTGAAGAGCCCTTTGTTTCCTATTGTTAGTTCAGCAAGATTTGGACACTAACCCATTTCTAGAAGTGTACCGAGCAGTGCCGTATTTAATCTGGAAAGACCCAAGATTGTGAACCCCAGTTTTTAAAAGTCCAGTTACTGTGCTGATTAGCACAAGTTATACGTTCATGCCACATACTCTGAATTCTGTGTTTGACCGGCACAGTGTTCTAAAACTTGGATTTTGAATAGTTTTATGTGCTCTTAGGGTGGCCACTAGCCTACCACCCCCAACTTTCTTAGCCTCAAACCTCAAATGAATTTTAAAGCCGTTGGCAAATCCTGAGTAGACGTAGAAGGATTCTTATGCCTCCACTTACTCTGATTTTGGAGTCAGCCCTGTAGGGTTTGAACTCATGATATTTTCTAGTGAAGACTTTTGCCAAGAATGTATTTGCTTTCAAACGTGATAACCTCTGTATATTCTGTTTATTTTATGCCAATGGTTAGAATGTAACATATATTTAAATATATTTTTGAAATCTCTGCTTGTCTGACTCACAGGGCTTTGGAGTTTAATGGCAGTAGGATTTTGTGGTCCAAGCTTCGGTGTAAGGAAAGTGATCTTGAATCAGATACTCCCCTTGGTGGTTAAAGTGCCCATTTTTCTTAAAATTAGTTCTCGAATCTTGAGTAGAATTGCCCAAGTTACAGTTTCAGCAATGAGAGTAAGATTTAAATTCTAAATTCTTAACGTTTTTCCTCAAATGAGTAGAGGGACACAGGAAGCAAACACCAAGGAGCCCTGTAATTTTGACTGATGATTAAGTAAAAGGCAGTGAAGGATTGTAACCTGATGTTATACAGTCAGTGTTTCACAGAGTGCTGTGGGTACAATCAGGTTTTTTAAAGACTTTAAGAGTTCTAATGTTATAAAATAGTGCATGCTTATGGTTTTTAAAAATTATGCAATATACAAAGGGTAAAAGTGAAAAATTGTGTCTTTTTTCCTGTGGCTTCATTCCCATACCTCAGAGGAATATAGTTTCTTGCATTCTTGTATAGTCTTTCAGAATTGTTATCATTTATTTTATATATTTCCATATACACATATATGCTTCTCACTGTCCTTACTTTAGATGTAGAACTTTGAAAATTAGTTCTTTTTAACATGGTTATCTTTCTGTACTATCACATGCAACTCTCTCTCGTTATTTTAATGGCTCCAAGATTTCATTTTATGGATGTCTTTTTTGAAGAACATTTATTTATAGATTTTTCTACTAAAAACATTGTTACAATGAGAATATCCTTATGCATGCATACATGACGATTGCTCTTGATTCCGCCTGACTGGAAACAATAAAATAGGCATTCTATTTTGAGGCTCACCAACTGTTTAAGTATGATCTTGTGCTTCCACTTAAGACATTCTTCCATTTGAGAAAGAAAAAAATTAAATCGATTACCTTAAAATATTTGAAAAAATCCTGTGCTTTTTCATTGAACTAAGAAGGCATTCAGTCTGTTCATTAAAAGATCGTGCAAGTTCACTTATTTTACACCTTAATTTTCTATTGTCCCTACCCAGGGCTCTCGGAGTTTCTAAAAGTGCAGTTTGGAACTATTTTCTGTTACACTTGTTGGTATTGTGCCTTATCTACATTAGCTTAGAGCATACCTTATTTTTAAGAAGAAAAAATACAAATTTACTATGACAAAATTATTTTAGCACAACCACACGTTTTATTCATTATTTTTTCAAAATTAGCTTCCTGTGCCTCAGAAAAGATTTGGGTAATAACTAAATGTTCTAATTCTCGTCCTTTATAAGATTAGAGTCCACACAATTTCTTAACACGTATTTATCGTGAGTCAAGAACAGGATTTGCTTCTTGGAATAGTTTGTTTATAAGGAATAAAATCAGCTACAACAGTTGATAGAAAAAGTGCCTTAGCACCTTAGGGCTAGAAATAGGGAGCCAGACAACTTACTGAGAAGTCTGGAGAACTGAATGAGGCTCTCTCGCGGTGTGTGTTTCAGAAGTTGTGTTAATGTGCCAAGGTTTACGGAGGAGACCAGTCTTCGGGCAGGACGTGGTTTTTAGGGATTCGACGAAAACTTATAGGCTGATTTCAGTATTCATTTCTCAAACCCTTTAGTATGGCAGATACATTTGATTAAATACGTTTTCGTTTGTTGTGAACAATTTTTCAAAATAAAGACTCCTGAATTTCTACCATTTGAAAATAGCTTCTTTCCTTTGTCACACAACCTTAGCAAGACATCTGGAATAGCAGAAGAATAACCTTTGGTCATTCATGTTATGGATTTCTGTAAAGTAGCTTATGCATCTACTTCCAGCTTAACCTTTTCTGTTCCATTAATTATACACTAATAACTGCTTTTGTCACATTTTTGTCTGCTTTTTAAATTATAAAACCTTTGTTTTTTAAAAACGTGTTTGTTACTGAACTTCCAATATTGATTCTTACCCCCCTTACCAGTTACATGTTGGTCTAGCTTGGTTTTAAGACAGTATTTAATTGTGATTGAACTTGACCTACTCTGTGACCTATAGAAATTTAAAAGATAGTGAACCGTCCCCCAGTTCTTCCTATCCCTGATACTGTTTCTGGTAATAATCACTATTATTTGCTGTGTATCCATCTCAATTCTATACACTTTGTTTAAATTATTTTTATTAACCATCACCAGGCCCCCCCCCCCCGCCCTGCTGAAAATTTACTTTCCTTAGAGTCAGTATTTATTCCACCATCATTGCCCCCATTCCTCCAGGAAAACAATTTTAGTCTCCTTTATTTAATGAGAAAAGATTCGAATTCTTTGTATCCGTTTTGTTTTCTTAAATAGTGTGCTAAGGATTTTTACTGAACTTGGGGGTTGGGGTTCTGAAAAGTACTAAGCCAGAGTCAAGATTCCTACGTTCCAGTATTAAGGCCAGTATTAATGCCATTAACTGGCATTTGGGCAGGTAATTTAGATGCTTCGAGTTACCCAACTTTAAAATGAGCTCGCTCCCCAATGGTGAACCGTGGGGTGAGTCCCATCAGTCATTTGGAACACATGCTCAAATTAGGGAGCGATTAGCTTTGGGAATTGGGATTGAATATTTCAAGAATAATAGCTGTTAGGTTGAATGTATGAAACTGGTTTTTGTAGATAAAGATAACCAGCTGTCACATTAATATTGCGGCCACTATTTGTTAATTATCAACTTTGTGATGTGCATGTCATATAATTAATGTCATTTAATGGTTACAGCTGCTGCTGTTTCCAGGCAGTATTTGTCACCGGAAAATTGACATTTAGATATTTACTTGCCAAGATTATACAGCTAAGGGGCAGAAGTAGAATTCTGTCTGACTTTAAAGTTCATTCTCTCATTTATATTGTACTGCTACTTTGAAGCTCTGAGTTCCAGCAGCTTTAATAAGAGTGTCGGTTTAAAATATAACGTGTTTCACACACAATGGAAGTTAGAAAAAACTACTCACAGCCTTCTCCAAAGTGATTCAGTTTTGTTTTTTCCCTTTGTATTTGCTTCATGCCCCTAAGAAAATTTGCATTGTGATCGTAGCCAGTTAATGCCGTAGTTTTCCCATGCAACAGTTTTCTTCTAAACTGGAAATATATTTATTTTTCTGCTTGTGAAAATATGCTTATTGTAATTAACCTGAAAATACAGAACATTATTTTTTTTTTTTTAACTAATCCTGTGCAAATATATTGTAAGCACTTCTGGATTCTGTTCCATGTCTAAGTAAATATAAAGACCTTACAGAATGGTTGTGCTGTGCTTACTGTTTTGTATCACGGGTTTCCTTCTCCAATATGGACCTGCATTTTCTTCCACTGATCTTTCGTTGTACGGGGTTCTCGTCTCTATGATGAACACAGGTTTCCAATTTTTCAACATCAGAAATGCTACCTATGCTTTTGCACATGTATTGTTTGGCACCATGTCTTAGAAATGCAATCGCTGAGTGAACAGGGTACATCTCAAACCATTTTCTGTATTGCTCCATAGACTTCATGGTCATTTATCATTTTTTCGTAATTAAAATAATTGAATGCCTTGCGGTGTGTAACCTTTCATTTGTATTATATCTTGGAATAAATTCTTATAAAATCACACTATTGTCTTACAAGGATTAACATTTTGTCCTGTCAAGTAAATTGCTACTTAAAGGGGTTGTTTTAATTTTTATAAATACTGAAAAGGCATGTGGGCCACTCCAGTCTCTGGTTGTCAGGGGGAATTCTTTTTAACGAGTGCCGATTTAAGGGCCTTGAAATATCGCCTCATCTTTGATGTCCTTTCTTCAATTACTGCCGAGGTGGTTTTACTTCACGTTGTACGCGTTGCGTTTTCTCATTTATGAATTGTTTTAAAAGTTAATTTAAAAATACCAGTTGGATCACCTAAATTTATATTTTTATTCACATTCTATAACGTTTTGAGATTACAGAGGCACAGACAAGGACCTTTGTTAATGATACCACTTTTAGGCTGAATAAGCTCATCTGTAATGGGATTTCAAATCTAGATAACTGCTAATGAGTTTCCTTCTGCAGTCATTCCATAGATTTATTTATTTATTTATGTTTAATCAGAGAAGGATTCGTTATTTAGATCCTCTAGCTGAACTGATCATTATTCGGGCTCACAAGCTCATCTTTTCTCCCTACCCTGTATTTGCTACACACAAAAATGACCACTTTTTTTGCGTGCGTTAGTTTTACTATGATGCGTATGGGTGCGGGTGTTTTGTTTCATGCCTGGAATTCGGTGGGCTTCTTGAGTCTTGATTGCTGTTCCTACCAGTTCTGCAAGTTTTTGACCTTTCTCATCCTCAAATATTACCTCTGCCATTTGCTCTTCTGCAGTAACAAAGTTTTTAAGAAAGAAAAGTGGAATTCTAGAAGCGTTTTAAACATTTGAAATGTTAATGGTTATAAATTGCAATTTATAGTAAATTCCCATGAAGTCACAAGAATATTTTAAATTTATGGAATATTATGATTTCAGAACCGTACAGTTTTTTCAAGCCTTGTTGTTCATTTTAGTTACCGAAAATATGTGGGGAGTTCTCTCAGAGAGAGAGGGATCGTCAGGCCTTCCAGAAGTGATGTTTAACACCCTAGACTGGGAATTCCAGAGAAACTTCCAAATAAAATCTTCCAATATTTTGAGTTTCTCTTACTTAGAAAATTCCTTTAAAAAATGACAATTTTGACTTTTAAAGTGATGTTTGAGAACTTGCCTGGGTGAAAAGTTAGACTAAATGTTATATGTCATTGTCATGATTATGTCCATTTAGTAGATGTCAATTTGGTGCCACTTCGCAACATGATTTTTAAATATCATTTGCTATAATTCTCAAAATGCCACATGTAGGAAGGATTTCTAGGTTACCAGACTAAACAAGCTTAGAGGTGGCGGTCCACTTGCTAGAGTACATGGCAAGACGGAGCTTTGAAGCTGCCTCTGACTCGGGTGTCAACCACTCCACCCCAGTGCCCTGAAGGAACTGTTGAGAAGGTTGTAAATGTGTGACCGGTTTGACCGGGACCAGGCAGTTGGAGGCTCCCCACTCTCCCCTGTGCGTGGACTGTGCCCTCCGCTGGCTTTCGCCGCCAGCAGCTGCCCAAGGACACAGCCTTGAGACAGTAAAGTGGTGAAGAGATGGCACTTGTGCAGTTGACTGAACCCCGCTGGCCTTTGTGTGAACCCAGGACAAGCCTCGTCAGTTCCTTGCTAATTACTCCTGTCACCTACCCATCTGGAGTGGCCTGCCTCTCTGGGGCTTTCCCTGCCTCAGGTGCATGGGGGCCGGTTTCAGATTTCACCTGGGAAGCTCCCGAACTTGACTTGATGGGAAGGCTGATGTGCGGGCTCAGTGCAAACCACGGGCAGGGGGAGGGGCTCTGGAGAGAGGGACGGGGATCGACCTTTCTTGACGTGGGCTTGTAATCAGTGACAGCCTTCAAGGAAGAGTTCGTGTGTGGTGGGGACTCCATGTGGTGGGACACATTTTTCCTTAGAGCATTTGTTTAAATAATGGTTGTGAGTGTGTGTGTAGGTGTACTTGTTGCAAATACTTCCCTTCCAGGTTCCTAGGACATGAAGAATGTGGAAAGCAGTGTAAGAGTCAATAATTCTTTAGTGTAAAATAATAATAGTTTAGAATTCTTCACAGCATAAACATTGCACCTATTAAAGATGATTATGGTCGTTTGCTATTCCGAGTGCTCTGAGGACCTACAGCCGGGACAGACGTCTGGGAGTTTGTCAGCCCTGCAAATTCTTGTCCCAAGGCTACAGTAATAGAATCTGCATTTTAACCAACCCCAGGTGATTTGTATGCATATTCAGGATCAAGAAGCACTGATTTAAGTCCTATCTAGGTTAGATAAATAATTTTTGCATCTTGCTTTTAAAAATGTTTATCAAAGTTAATCTGTGAGGCTAAAATTGCTCTAGAGAATCTTCAAAAGATAAACTCATCAAAAGAAATTATGTTAAAGCGCATTTGAATTAAGTTCCCTTTAAGTGTGTTCAGTTTTAAATATGTTTCTAGGAATCAGGAGTCAGTGCGGAAGATGTTTTATTAAAAAAAGGAGTTAGTAAAGAAATACGCCAGTACCGACCTCATAACACATGTGGGTCAGGCAATGATGCTGTCAAGGGCAGGTGCAACTGGGGGCAGAGCTCCCCCTGGAGGGCGTTGTGCGAGAGGCGAATTTGAGGAACACTGGTTTCCCTATGGCTCCGAAGCCAGTCACTTGGGAAGGAGACGCTGTAGGCGACAAAACAAGCATCTAAGGGCACCCGAAATATTTCTTGGTGGCGCTGGTTGAACCATGCTGACAGTGAACACACTGGGCTCAGAAGAGCAGTGGCTTAGAGGACGGTGGTACACGCCTGTCACACAACCCCTGGCTGAGGTGTGGCCCAGGCACTGGAGACGGGCTGAATGAAGGGCGGTAGTTGTTCCCATGGTGGTTTTAAAGAAATGGTGTTTAAAACTTTTTCTTATACTTTAACCACTTACCTTAGAAAAATCAAAAGCAGTAACTTCACAGGTCTGCTTTTCATTTTTAGAGAATTAAAATATGTTCACTGAAGAAAACTTAGAGCCACCCTTCACCCCTTAAAACATAACCTCATTGCCCTGAGATCACCAGTATCAACATTTGGGTGAAGAATTTTTTTCCAACTATATGTGTTTTCCTATACGATTTATGCAAGCATTGTATCATCTGCTTTTAAAATTTAACATTTGATAAGTACCTTTCCCCATCATTAAATGGTGTACAAGGTCATTTTCATGGCTGTGATATCTGCCCTTCTTCGGTTAGACCATAAATTTCTTCACTATAGATTAGGGGTCTGTGAACCTTACATGGCCAGATAGTATATATTTTAGACTTTGCAGGCCTTGTGGTCTCTGTCCAACTCCTGGGCTCTGCTTAGTGGAGCAAATCAGCCGTAAGCAATATGTAAATGAGTGAGCTTGGCTCTGTCCCAGCAAACTTATCTCACAAAACCAGACCCACAGAGTAGAGTCTCCCCACCCTGCTCTGGCCTTACCTTGAGGTTGTTTGCGTTCTGTCTGATCATGAACCATATTTCAGCGTCTGCTCAACTGTAGTGCCATCGATCAGGCCCTAGAAAGGATGTTTCTGGGCCAAAGAGTATGCAAAACTTTAGCTTGTTATATTATAGTTCTTCAAAACATTTTTCTAATTAGGGTTCACACAAATTCTTGCGTTTATTTCTCTGGAGCATTGGTAACGCTGATTATTTCTAGGAATCAATTTGTCAATTCGATCGATTTGATGGGTTAAAGATATCTAATATTTAATATTTCATTTTTTATTTTTTGGATTGCTAGTAAGGTTGATCATCTTTTCATGCTTTTGCGAGTTACTGTTTCATGAGATCCCTCTTTTAGTATTCATCTTTTAGCAATTATTTTGTTAGATGTTTTTTATATTGATATTAAGTAAAATCAATTATGTATTGTGCACGTATTTTTATTTTGTTTTTTAAATATTGAAGTTCTGCATTTCGATGAGTCAAATCTATCTGGTTTAATTTTTACAGAGTTTCTTTTGGGGGTGATAAAAACGTTCTAAAATTAAATAGTGAATTTCGTAAATATATTAAAAACCATCGAATTGTACACTTTAAAAAGATAAATTTTACGGTACATGAATTATATCTCAATTAAAAATGCAAAAATAAATGAACTGTGCATGGATAAGTTATTCAAACACTTACCCTTCCCTTCTCAACCATGGAGACTTCACCCAAAACCCCAGGCACCAAACCAGCACTGACAAGCAGTCGGCACTCCATTTTTTGTTTGTTTGTTTTTTATTTTATTTTATTTATTTTTTGGAGCTATTAAACAAGTGAACTAAATATGCCATCCTAAATTGAATTCCTTGACTCGTTTCCCAGGGGTGATACAACTGGGTCCTTTTGACTCATTTCCCAGTGATGATATGGCTGCCATCCCTGCCGGTGATTCCCCTGTTCCTTTCCTGGAGTGGCTTTTGTCATCAGCCACTTACGAAATATTACCCACTCGCTCGAGTGAAGTTGTGAGGAGCAGCCTACTCGTAACTGATTATGTTCCAGCACTTGACAGTTATTCTAAGATTTCATACAAGATGCCGTTATAACATGGGTGAAGAAACCAGACGGAATGTTTCTGCAATGAAAGAATCGACTGTCTTTCATGTGGCATGTGGCTTGACACAGCACGGGAGGACGAAAAGAAGATACAGGTGGCAGCAAGCAAAGCAAAAGATGGAGTAGCGAGGGTACAAATGGAAGATCGCCCTGCCCCCGGTTTGGAAAGAACCTGATATTTACGTTTCTCTTCTACCTGGAAAGTGATAGGAAGCGGACGCTCCTCGAATCAAGAGTTTATTGTCCTTCAGACATTTCTTGATACGTGGGTTCTTCTTATCAAAGAAGAACGAACAATGCTAGCAGTTATTGCTGAATCGCACGAGGACACCTAGTGATCCCACCCCACCCATGCCCCTGTTTACCCAGCAGCGCCCCCGTTCCATGACTGCCGGTGTTTGCGGTGCAGCACCGAAGACCCTGGGCAGTCGAAGCTCTCAGATCGATTCCGTTTCCAGCCCCGCACCTCACAAAGCCTGGCACCCTCGGCACACTGATTTCCCTGAATGTTAGTTTTTCCATCTGTGAAATGTGAATCATGAGGTTATCTTTCTGGCTGGTCATCAGAATTAGCATTGATTTGATGCATGTATGCCTTCAGTAAGTCGTAACTCTTAACTATGTCCTCATGATTGTCGTCATGGGTTTTATTTCCAAGGTTTTACTTGTTCAGAGTCTAAATTTCTTTTAGATCTGGCCTAATTTTTGAAAACAAGATTTGGTCTATATGCTTATATTCATTCAAGTCACAATTCAAGCATTATCTGCTTAACTTCTGGTCATGAAAATAAATTTGATTGAAATCAGTTCACACATTAGATGTATACATTAAGTTAATAATAGTGAAATCTTCAAATAAAAATAATACCTGCCCTCTTTAGACAAATCAGTAATTTCCTTAATAATATATCTAGAGAATATTTTTTTAGTTAAAACGGACAATTCTGTATTAACATCGAACTCACTGAAGAATTTAAGATGTGGACTGGGCCCTTGGCAGAGTCTGAGCTCAGTGTTTAGAAGGGAAGAATCGGTTGCTGATAGGTTTAGCGACTTATTTGCAGGCAGACAGCTGTGTGGTGTTAAGGACAAAACCAGATCTAGCTGTCTCCCATTCACATTCAACCCTCGTTTCCAAGGCATCAACTCCTGAATTAAGATGGAAAACAAATAGAGATTCTGGTCACTTGCCCCTAAAGTTTTCCTGTCCGTTATCCCTTCAATTACCTGTTCAAACTCTCCATTACACACCTTCCTCTCACGTCCTCCTGACCCATCCTAGTTCATCAACCTTACAACACCCAGGTTCTTTTCTGACCTCAAGTTCAAAGGCTTTGTAGAGCTGCCAGTGGCAATTACAGCCTCCCACACTGTATTCCCACAGTCCTGAGAACAGGCACACAGCTGGTTATTTCTGGGTTAGAATGCTCAGCCTTATATCCCACGGCTCCCATTGAGAAGTGTTTGATGAGATTTTGGTCCTACCTGCTGGCTCCTAGGGTGAACAGTGGTTCCCAGACACCTGTTTTATGTTTCCTTCAATGGCTCTTAGTTTCTAATTCTTTATTCTGCTCAGAACAACTCAAAGGGAAAAGAATATTCACTAACATCCTCCCCCCAAAATAGTCAAAAGCTATTTTGAAGACCTTGGGTTCCAGGAAATAGATGCGTCTCTTTGTTCTTGCCTTCGTCCTGCTGGCAAACCGTCTTACCCCAAGATCAAGAGGCTGGTGATTGAAATGAACAAAGACGCCGCCCCCTGGGCTAGCATGACTGTGATCTGTGAGGGGGGTCTGGGTGGGGATTGAGGAGGGTAAGCCTTCTCCATAGAGGCTTAAAACATGTTAAGACACTTATATGGAGGATATTATGAAGCATCCATGCAGATTAGACATTTTAGATACCACATTCCAAAGGTTTTCTTTTCATTGCTATTTGGCTGGTTTTTTTTTTTTTTTTTTGGTAGCTCAATTTTGCTTGTATCTAATTACACTTCTTTTTCTTTTTTTTTTTTAGGCGTGGCAACCCTTGGTTGACCACCCACAGATTGCAAGGACCTTGTCAGTTTACAATCCCTTATTTTTCTATTTTTGTTTTTCACACCTGCAGCACCTGGTCTTTCTAGGTGGTCTCCCATCCAAGTACTAACCAGTCCTGACCCTGCTTAGCTTCTGAGATCAGACGGGATGGGGCTTGTTCAGGGTAGCATGGCTGTAGACTACACTTTTTTTTGTAACAAGCAACAAAAACCACAATAGCAGCAAAAACACTAGATGAATTGGGGGACCATTTTAATGCCTTTTAAAGAGTATCAGCACCATCTTATAGTGCGCATTAAAAAAAAAAAAAAAATGAAGGCCTGTGTTCAAGATGACGTTATTTCCTGAATTTCCATTACCCACTCTGGTGACCTCGCAGAAGCTTGGAAGACCCCAGAGGTCACTGGGGCATCCTTTATGAAAACCATTGCTTTTATTTTGAATAATATTTGTTGTATTATTATGGGGCTTGCTTTTCCCTGCTGTTTTAGATGATGTGCCTTTTTAAAAAAATGTTTCAATTCAGATTCCTTCTAGAAGACACACTGTGCTTTTGGTTTGCTGCTTTGCTCCTTTTTTTGGTGAGTTTTCTGTGAAGAACGTATTTGTCCAGAAGCCTAACGACACGGCTGGATTGTGTACTTTACGGAAAAGAGAAGGGTCGGGTCTTCTGTGTCTGACCCGTGTGCCTCACTTAAGACGCTGTTCAATACCCAACCTCTCTGGCCTTGTAAATGGCTTTAAATGGATTCTCGATGACATGGCCACCTGGTGTCACCCTCTGGAAAGAGGATGACGTCATCGATTCATTAAATATTAATTGAACTGAGAGAGGATGAGAGCGAGGCACTGAGGGCGTTGGGGAGGGCACACCAGCAGTGCCGAAAAGAGAGAGGCCGATGCCAGGGGGCGATGGTACTGGGGGAAGTGGACGTTTGTGAAGGAGGACAGGAATTCAAGTGTGCATGGCAACGGTAGCACAATCCTGACAGAGAGGTGAGCCTGGGAGAACCATAATTAATTCTTCATAGTCAGGGCTGGGAGTGAGCAAGGGGAACGGCCTAGAGAAGCCAGAAAGGAGAGCTCCGGGGTCTCACTCAGCCCAGATGCCATATTAATCTAGGTGCGTTCCTTGCGATTTATTACCTATTTTTTTAACTTTTTATTTGAAGATGTCGTGGATTCACACGCACTTGTAAGAAATCATACAGGGAGGTAGCGCGCAGCCTTCACCCAGTTTCCCCAATAATAACACCTCGCATAACTGTAATACAATCTCACAGCTGAGACACGGACATTGCATTGATCGTGTTCGGATTTCACCAGTTTTCCAGGCATTCCTTTGGGTGTATTCACTTCTAGGCAGTTTTTCCACATGTATACATTTGTGTGAGCACCACCAGTCAAGATACAGAGTTCTACCAAAGGGACCCCCCAGGTACCCTTCTGTATTCACCCACATTCTTCCCTCTCTTCCTCTCTCACCTCTAGTGATCACTAATCTGTTCTCCATCTCCATACTTGCGTCATTTCAAAAATGTTATATAAATGGAATTATACACAATGTATGCTTTTGAGATGGGCTTTTTTTACTCAGCATAAATCCGTTGAGATCACCCAAGTTTTGCATGCATCCAAAGTTTGTTCCTTTTTATGGCCGAGTGGTATTTCAGGGGAATGAATGTACCACGGTTTTTTAAATCATTCACCTGTTGAAGGACATCTGAGCTGGTTCCAGTTTGAAGCTATCGTGAATAAAGTTGCCGTAAACATTTGTATATAGATTTCGTGTGAATGCTGGTTTTTATTTCTCTGGGGTAAACGCTGAAGAGTGCAACTGCTGAGCCACATTCAAAGCATATATTTGGTTTTCTAAGAAACCTCTTTATACTTTTCCTGCGTGGCTATACCATTTTATATTCTCATCAACAATACGTGAATGATCTAGTTTCTCCGCATCCTCACCAGCTTTGGGTGTTGCCACTATTTTTTTATGTTAGCCATTCTGGTAGGAATATAGCGATTGCTCAATTGTGGTTTTAATTTGCATTTCCCTAATGGCTAATGATGTTGAACACCTTTCCATGTGCTTATTTGCCCTCCGTATATCTTCTTGGGTGAAATATCCGTTTATGTCTTTTTGCCTGTTTTCTAACTGGTTGTTTTCCTGCTGTTGAATTTTGAGAGTTCTTTATGTATTCTAGATACAAATCTTTTGCCAGAAATGGTAAATTTTTTTTTTTTCTCTTGCTGTAGCTTGTCTTCTCATCTTTCAAGGTCTTTCTCAGAGCAAACATTTTTAATTTCGACAAGGTCCATTTGATCAGTTGTTCCTTTTATGGTTTGTGCTTTTGGGGTCAAGTCTAAGAACTCTTCACCCAGCCCTAGATCCCAAAGATTTTCTCCTATTTTTTTTTTTTTTTGCTTAAAAATTTATAGTTTTGTTTTACACTTAAGTTCATTATCAATTTTGAGTTAATTTCTGTAAAAGAAGTGAGGGTGTGTTTCATCTTGTGTCCCTACGCACATCCAGTCGCTCCAGCATCATCTGTTGGAAAGGCAGCCCTCCCTCCACGGAACTGCTGTTGCTCCTTTGTCAAAAATCAATGGGGCATATTTGTATTGGTTCTTTTCTGGATCCGTTATTCTGTTCCACTCATCTACATGTCTGTCCCTTTTCCCATCTCATGCTGTCTTGATTACTGTGTCTGTGTAGTAATCCTGGACATCAGCTAGAGTGGTTCTTTTCACTTTATTTATTTATTTTTTAAATTGTTTTAGCTCTTTAGGTCTTGTGCTTTTTCATATAAACTTTAGAATGAGCTTGTCTACATCTACGAAACACCTGGCTGAAATTTTGGAATCGTATTAAACCTATAGATCAATTTCGGGAGAACTGGCATCTTCACTGCGTTGAGTCCTCCAATTCACAGACATGATATGTCCCCATTATTTGGGTCTTCTTCGGTTTCTTCCACCTGTATTTTGTAATTTGCATGATAATTAATCTGTACTTTTTTTTTTTTACATTTTCTACATAAGTATTTAATTTTCTTTAGAGCAGTTATAAATGGTATGGTTTTAAATCTGTTTCCATGTGTTTTTTGTTAGTATGTAGTTTATTTTTTACTCTTTACTTATTTATTTGTTTGTTTGTTCGTAAATCTGTCCTCAGGTAGCAGATTGTTCTTTGCAGTGAATATAAATCACTAAGAGAATTGCTAGCCCCAGAATCGTAATTTCCCAAACACAATTTCAGTCCTGATTTCCCTGAATCTTCATCTGGGTAAGGGTTAGCCCACCTCTGTATGCATGGAAATCTGTAATGTTTGGTTGGGATTCATTGGGACTTTGTGAGTGTCAGATAAGAAGGGAGCATGGTTTCTAGGAAAGAGATTTTGTTGTTTTTCAGACGGCTACGCTGATCTCTGCATTAGCTATTTTTGGCTGTTCAAATGTGTCTAGAATTAGCAGCTGGCCTAGAAAAACTTCTTACAAACTATATTTGTTTTGTTCTCTTTGATTTTTACATTTTGGGGGGAAATGCTGAATATATTTGCTGTAAGAACATGCTTTCATTTCCTTCACTTAGTCTAGGAACCAATGACAAGATAGGTAGTTTGCAGGGGTGGCAACACTGATCATTGAAGAAAGGGCATTGGCTCATGGTTCAGCTTGACTAGCAGCTGTGAAGCCCAAACTGTTACTGTGTTTCTTATTGTAAGACTAACTGACATCTTGAAAAGAATGGAATTATTAGGGTGATCATACTTCCCAACCCCAAACTGGGCATTATAGTTGAATAAATGGGTTCCAAGTTATTATTTGTTGATGTAAAAATTGCATATATGTTGAGACGTGTGTGTGTTGAGATGTGAGCCTTGAAGTACAGGGTAATTATTAGGAAATACTGCATTTTGAGTTATACTGTGCACATTTAGCAGATGATAAAGTCTCAGTGAGAAAAGATGCTGCTTTCAAAATAATACACTTCATCGGCCCATCATTCTATGAAAATATGTGGAAAGAAAGTACTGAAGGCAAAATAAACGTAAGAAAAGTGACTGAATAATGCAACATAGTAAAAAGTGATCTTCCCTATTTTAAAAAAATCTTCACTGGAAAAATGAGCCATAGTTAGACATTAAGTACTAGGTAATAGTGCATTGGGATGTGCCAACGATGAAAGACATGGGTTTTCTACACCTGGAGAAGAAAAATGAGCCATAGTTAGACATTAAGTACTAGGTGATAGTGCATCGGGATGTGCCAATGATGGAAGACATGGGTTTTCTACACCTAGAGAAAGAAAAAGGCCGAGGACTTCTTTTTTTTTTTTTGTCCTGTTTAGAAGTTCTCCTGTCTAAAGGGAATGATTAAGTTTCTAAAAATGAAGGATATGCCACAAAGTGGGTGTAGGTTAATTCTTTTCAACTTCTAAATCTACTGAGTGTAGTCCTCTAATTCTTCAATCGTATAGATGTTTTCTCTCGATGTTTGATTTGTATTCTTTTAATTAGACTCTTCCTGGGTCTGAGCAATCGGACGCTCATGGCATATTCTTGGTCTGGCTTGGCTTGGCGAAGAGTCATTCCAGTCCTTCCCCCCATATCACGTAGAGGTTTCAGAAATCTCCATTGGAGTATGGTGGGTCCTTGATCAACCTCTTAGATCCATTTTTCACATTTGCTTTGTTCTCCTCATGGGAGCGAGGTGGAGAATTGCTCTCAGAAATTGGCGAATCCAGAATAAAATCTTCAAGCATAGGCTTAACCTTGGGCAGCACCTGCTCACACACCTGCTCCCCGCCCTGGCACAGAGCCATTCTCCCACATAATACCCCACTCGCCCGACCTGTTCGTAACCTCTGCCAGAATCACTCTTCGTGATAAGTATTTTGTGTCAAAGGCCATACACGTCTAATGGAGGGTAGAAAGGGAAAGATCTAAGGCGGATTTGAATATGTATTACACTTATCTTCAGAAGCGTTATCTTTCAGGGATGGGTCAGGCTGATTAGGGGTAAGACACCTGCTGTTCTATTCAAGTGGCAACGACTCAAATTGGGTTCATGCTCCTGCACCCCAAGGTAAGAGGTAGGAATTTTTGGAATAAAGAATAACATTTCCATTGACCTCAAAGAAATCAGTGTTGCCACAGTCAGACGAGGAAACTGAACTTGGGTAAATAAGGCTGCTCTGCGAACTGCTCGTGGCTGTGAACACTGTTTTTGTCCCCGGTGCATCTCGGCGCCACCACGATCTAAGGGAAGTGAATCTGACAACAGGAGAAATTCTTCCCAGCAAGGGTTTCTTTATTTGGCTTTGCATAAATTTACAGAACACAAAAGGTCCTTTCATAGCGAGACAACGAAAGTAAAAAAAAAAAAGGGATTTTTTTTGCCATCAACATGCGGTACATTACTCCCTGTAAGCATTTAACGTTCGGCAGGACAGCACTGCGGGGCATAAGGATATGGCAGAAAGGCGTGGGATGGACGCACAATGGGAGAGCCCGCACCGCAGCCGTGCGAGTTTCAGAAAAACAAAAAGTTAGTAACTACGACTCTGTTTTTGGTTTGTTCAACATGTGTGTCATCTCCCACAGCTGTGTTGTCTCGTTTTCATTGTTCACATTAATGGCAGGGTCTTTTGCAATGATCGATTTACGATGTGACAGAGAGGAAAGTATCCATTGATAGCCCTGGACTGCACATGAGTGACGTCCAGGTCACAGAAAGAGAAATGGGGAGATTTGGAGGAAGGTCTTACCCACGTTCCAGGGCGATCCCAGCAAACTCCACCGGAGCCTCCGCCGGCCACCTAGCAGCAGCACTGCTTCTGGCAACAGCATTTCTGCTGGCAACAGCACTTCTGCTGGCAACAGCCCTTCCCACAGCCCTTCCCACCGCCACAGGAACCACAGCCACAGGAGCCACAGCCACAGGAGCGGCGGCAGCAGCAGACCACGGGGACACTGCAGCAGCCGCCACAGCAGCCACGGCAGCAGGGGCAGCAGTTGGAGCAGCAGCCGACCCGGTAGCATCTGCAGGTGGTGCAGCTGCCACAGCCACCGCCGCAACCACCGCAGCCACCGCAGCCACCACCGCAGCCACCACCGCAGCCACCGCAGCCACCACAGCCACCGCCACGGCCACCACCACAGCCACCACAGCCACAGCACCCCATGGTGTCAGGAGAGAGGACTTGAGTGAAGTGAGGTGGATATTCAGGAGGTGAGGGAGGTCTGATGCTCGTGTCTGCCAGGCGGCCCTTAAATACTCCATGCGGGGACCTGGCACATGGTACTTAGTCACTTCCTTGTTGTTGTTTTGACCAGTTTCTGTGGCAGGTGTTTCTTTTCTGTTGGTCAATACCTTGTGGGTGCTCACAACTCGATTTTTTTAAATTTAGATAATTTCACTTCTATTTAGAAAATGGAATCCGAACAGGCTGAAATAGATCATAAAACACTGCACTTTTAAAAATAGGTCTCCCTGGGTGCACAGTTCTTTTGGTCAGTATTAGGTGATCTGAGCTGAGAAGATCCATCTTTCCCTCTTCTTCTGCAGGTCACTCCCAGGCTCCCGGAGGAAAGATACCTGACTCTAATTTTATCTATCTTTTAGTTTAATTACTTACATTTTATGTATATTATTTCATCTAATAGCCCTTAAAAAATGAATTAGGTTATAGTCTATTAAAATCAATTTTATAGTTAAATGAGCCTAAGAAATGCTATATATTATATCTTTTGGGGGAAAATGGATATATGTGTTATTGCCGCTAACATACTAGAAGTAATAAAAAGTCCTAGAGAAAAAAACTAAAAAAAAAATAATGTTCAGCAATAAAGACATTTCTTACACGTCAACTAGAAATGAAATTTAAGAAAGAACCCATTCCAAGTAGCAACCAGAATTATAATAGTGAATAAATCTAATGACATACAAGACCTATATGGAAAAATTATTAAATTGTGTCAAAGGACATAAAAGAAGAAATAAATGGGAATATGCTAGGTTTACGGATGGGAAGTCTCAAAAGCTGTTGTGATGGTTAATTTTATGAGTCCCTTGCCTGGGCCGAGGGAGGCCCAGATAGCTGGAGAAGTGTTTCTGGGTGTCTAGGAGGGTGTTTCCAGAAGAGATTAGCATTTAAAATCATGGACGCAATAAAGAAGACAGACCTCACCAACGTGGGTGGGCAATGAAGGTCCAAACAGGAAAAAAGGGTGGAGGAAGAGGGAATTTACTATTTTCGTTTGAGTTGAGACATCCGTCTTCTCCTGCCCTTGGACGTCAGTTCCTAGTTCTTGGGCTTTTGGACTCAGATGGAAACATACACTATCAGCCCCCGAACCTGAGGCCTTCGGACTCAGACTGACTACGCGGCTGGCTCTCCTGGTTCTCCAGCTTGCAGATGAGAGAGCGTCGGCCTCCATATTATGTGAGCCAATGCCTATAATAAATCTACATATCTATATCTATACTATATCACTATCTGTATCTCCTATTTGTTATGCTTCTCTGGAGAACCTTGGCGAATACAGATGTCAGTCCTTCTCAAAGTAATTAACCAACCCATTGTAATTTTATTAAAAACACTATGACATTAAAAAAAAAAATTATCTCTTTTCATTGTTTACTTTTTTTTTTAACTTGACAGCTTCCCCTAAAAGATATTTATTTGACAAAACAAAACATCAAGAATGCAAAGACATTTTTAAAGAGGAAGAAAAAGGGGCATCCATCTATCAGATAGTGGGTCTAATTCTAAAGCTATGATCATTAAAACGGGGTGGTATTTTATTATCGAGAGAGACTAATCGATGGAAATAGAGAGCCCAGAAATGAAATCGCGTGATTTTTGGGATTTGGTATATGGCAGAAGCATTACAAATCGGGAGAAAATACTGACTTTAATATTGGCATTGAAATAACAGGTTATCCATATGGATAAAAATAATATGAGGATCCTTCTTCATACCACACATTGAAATAAGTTCCGGATGATTTTAAGACCCAGAAATGAAAAAGCACAAGTTCACATTTTAAGAAGATATGGAGAATTATCTTTATGACCTCAAATTTGTAGGTATTTCTTCAAACATAAAAGGAGTAAATTGATTAAATAGAAAACACATGAAGGAAAACGCCTTTACAAAAAAGATATTGAAAACAATAATTAAAACAAGCCCTAGGCTAAAAAAACAAATCAAAATTAATAAAAAAGTATATGAAGAATATGAATTGAGGAGTCACAGAAGACAAAACTGGACATATGCTAAGAAGCTCAACCCCACTAGTAATCTTAAAGGTGTAAATTCAAACCACAGTGTGGTACATTTTATACCCACTCGATTATCAAAAATTCAAGTCCAATGAGACCAAATACTGGTGAGGATGTCGAGTGACTGGAATTTTCATATACCGTTGGGTGGAAGTAGAAATTGCTATGACCAATTTGCAGAGCAATTCAGCAACATCTGGTCAGGTCGAAGATGTGCATCCTCCCATTTGTTCATTTATATAAGTATGGGTTCATGGGAAGAATAATCCTTTTCTATTCCATGAGTTATAGATAATCTGTCATTATCATTATTTTGATGCTTAAATTGTCCCAGATTTTGCTAGTGGCAACACCTTCAGGCTGGTTTCTGTAGCTTTAAAAAATATCTCCATAATAAAGAAAAAAATATCTCGTAAATGGGAATGTATTATTGAAAACATTTGAGACTGAAATTCTTTTTCATAAAATTCAGATTTTAAAAGATCGATCCACGTTAACAAATCTAGAGTATTTAACAAAAGACTAAATAAGATATAAAGAAAGTAAACTTTTCCCAAAGAGACAACAAGACTACAAACCAAGTCTCATGCCTTCCAAATAGAGTCCTTTTTTTTTTGTAAGTAGACTAAGGAGGAATGGCAGAGAAAAGCAGAATGTTGTCTCAGAAAAGCCAAGCGATGAGAATGTGTCAAGAAGGAGAGATTTGCCAACTGCTTAATGCTGAGAGGTCATTTTGTAAAATGCCTGAAGAGCATCCATTGGACTTAACCCATGGAGACCATTAGAGACTTGAGTTAGAGCAGTTCCGGTGAACTGCTTGCTCAGGAAGGAATGGACAAGTTTGGGGAATTTTTGGTGAAGATTTTCAGTTACCATGGCAAGTGAAAAAAAAAATGCTAAGACACTATAATTCCCAATTTTGCTTTTAAATAACGCTCATATGTATTCACAAAATTCTGGCAATGTGAACAGCAGTTATTTTAGTAAAGTGTGATTGTGGGTAATATTTATTTTCTTTGTATTTCTGTATTTTTTCGAATTTTCTACAATAAACATGCATGGCTTTCATGATCACAAAAAGCAAAAAATTCAGTATGCATATATCTGTGCTATCGAATTATCAGTAATTATGTTTAAACAGTGAAATTATGGGTAATTTTTGTTTCTTCACATTTTTCTACATTTTAAAAGATTTGACAGTGCTTTTTATTATCTATAAACTTATGATAATTTGGTGACTGCCCTTTCCTGCATTCATGCCCCTCCCACTCAATTTCTATTTTTCTTTTCTCCTGAACTTTATTGAGGTATAATCGACAAATAAAATGGCAAGATATTTAAAGTATACAATGTGATAATTGAATATATGTATATCTTGTGAAAGGTCAATCCCAAATTTCTAATGTCAGCATTTTCATGCCTGTCCTGTAGTGGGAACGTGTCTGGGGACAATGTCATCTGCTGGTGCGGCTGCAGAGAGAGGAGAGGCCAGAGGCAGTAGCAGGAGGCAGGCGGGGCCCAATGGAGGAGCTTTCTTGTTTAATGGCGGGAGAAATGTCATCTTAAAGGTTTTGATGTGGATGAGAAGGGTCTAGAAAGCTACAGGAGTTCATTGCTGCGTCTGCAGTGCTTGCGTTAATGTGCTTTTCTAAACCCACCATCAAAATCTGAACTTGGGACAGTCCTGGGAGCTGTCACCTGAGGAGTGAAGGAAAGCAGGGCTTTCTCCAGTGAAAGTAAGTTCAGTGTCTGATGGGTTCGAACTGTGTCTGAGGGTCACAGAACAAACATGTGACCAACCGAAGCCTCTGGGAAGATCTAGAGTCAAAAACCTGTTTGGCTTTATATAAGTTTTATGCTTTTCAGACATGTTTGAATTGTTTCCGTGACATATGTTTTAACATCCTGTGGAACTAGTTTTCTACCAAACAAGATTTGTCGTGGCCCTTCTGGGCCACTGATCTCTGCGAGTCCTGAGCTAATCAGCTGCCAGATGAAAGAGTCCGCAGGAGGGACCGAGGAGCTTCCTAGGACATGTGAAACCTCATCCTGTGTTTGCTTTGTTTCCTGCTATATGACCGAGACTGGACGTACAAACGTGACTTATGCAAGAAGGCAGAATTACGGAAGGTGAGGAGGTCCCAAAGATGGATTTGGAGACCGTGGTCTCCCCACGTGAGGGTGGTTTTTATAATACGCTGCATGCGTTTACCATTTGCAGTCAGGCATCTCTCGCAGGCAGAAGGAGAAGACGTATCCGTTGGTTTAGACATATGTGGCCCCTTTGATCTGTGACAACCAGAATAATGGTGGCAGTAGTGATGTCGAAAGTTACCTCCTTCATTTAAGGTTCTATGTTCTCCTCCTACTGACCGGACCCCCAGAATGTTCCCTGGAGAGATGTCAAGAGAAACACATGATGCCCTTGGGAAAATATTAGTGAGCAAGGAAAACATCAATAGGAAGGCGAGTGTCCCCAGCTCGTCTATTCCAAGACAGGCTGTGTTTGCAAATACAGACACGTCCTTTGCTAAATACTCCCATTGGATGAGACAGAGGTAAATACAGATAACCTGAAAACATGTGCCCTAACACGACTAGAGGTGTCTAGTACGGAAATAAACAGGAGGTGCGTTAAGTTTTCCTATAGAAACTGAAATAAACAATAACAAGGAAGTGGTCATGTGTCTTTCCTCTCCTGTCCCCGGGGTTGGCATATAAGGGCTCCCCCAGCAGAGGGGACATCAGACCTCCCTCACCTCCTGAATATTCCTTCTCACCTCACCTAAATCCTCTCTACTGACACCATGGGGTGCTGTGGCTGTGGTGGCTGCGGTGGTGGCTGCGGTCGTGGCTGTGGTGGCTGTGGTGGTGGCTGTGGTGGCTGTGGTGGTGGCTGTGGTGGCTGCGGTGGCTGCGGTGGTGGCTGTGGCGGTGGCTGTGGCAGCTGCACCACCTGCAGATGCTACCGGGTCGGCTGCTGCTCCAACTGCTGCCCCTGCTGCCGTGGCTGCTGTGGGGGCTGGTGTGGGGGCTGCTGCAGTGTCCCCGTGGTCTGCTGCTGCCGCCGCTCGTGTGGCTGTGGCTCCTGTGGCTGTGGCTCCTGTGGCTGTGGGAAGGGCTGTTGCCAGCAGAAGTGCTGCTGTCAGCAGAAATGCTGTTGCCAGAAGCAGTGCTGCTGCTAGCCTGCCGGCCCCGCCTGGCGTCTGCCCAGAAGCCGGGGGAGGCCACGCGCGCTCCTGCTGGTAAGACTTGGCTTCAGCCCGCCCCGTCTACTCCTTTCCTGAGCCCTCTGTCACCAGCTTTCCCGGGTCACGCTTCCTGCGCCTCACGCTTTGTCCTTCCGAGACCCCTCCTCCGCCCACACTCTGCACACATTCGCCCAAACCACGCAAGATGAAACAAACATGCGACCCAAGGACTGATGATAAGATCCCAGGGCAAAGTCGAAGTCTTCCGGGGACCCTGAAAGTTTCTTCACTAATTTAAAGGTTCAGTCTTCTGTACATACTCCCGCCTGGAGTTTTCTGCCTTGGCCAAGTCTCTTCCATCACTCTGTCCGCATTTGCTGTTTTGAACGTCCTAATAAAATGACTTGACTGATCTCTTCATTAGTCACACGTGGCGTCCTTTCCTCTGTTGGCTGCTCCGGCCGCTGCACTGGGAATCCAGGCTGGCTGGTGGGGGGCGGACCTGCATCCATAGCCGTTCATGGGAGGGGCGCAGGGCCCCTTTGCTGCTGCCCCGAAATGACATGTTCCCTGCGCGGTCCCTGTACTCAGTCTCACCCAAGGATTTTCCAGGACGGGGTGAAGGCGCTGGGGGTTGGTGGTAGTGGTGGGTCTTTGTTTCTTGAACCTCATCGGCAGAATGACAAGCGGGCCCGCGGGGAGGGAGAATCTGCGAGTCCCCTGCCCTGCATGCCCGGTGTCCCCGAAGGGACTGGAAGCGCTGGCCGGCGTGAGCGTGCGTGCTGGGAGGGCTCCAAACCCTCTTTCTTGCTACCTGCTAGCATCCTTGGCCTGCCTGCTGCTCCCAGCTGCTGACTGGGGAGGGTGGGGGGCGGTTGATTCACCTCAGTAGACTGGAGTGGGAGCTCCATTTTGATGTCAGGTCCAAGCCCTGGTTTCCAGGTGCAACAGAAGGGGCCTCTCTTGCTGTTTTCATCCTGCTCCCTCGTCCATTCAGAAAAGGAGTGGGGGATGGCGAGTTCCCCTGGAACCCCTCTCCACACATGGCTACTTCTGTTTCTCACTGCAACCCTAATAGGTTGTATTAGACCCATTTCACAGATGAGGAGCTTGAGGCTGGGACCGTTAAGAAACTCACCCCAAAAGATGCAACTTCATCCCAGGTTTCTCTGACACAAATCCCATCAGTTCTGTTTCTATATATTGCTTCTCCAAGTTTAGGCCTCTTTCCTTGCTCCTTCCTTCTTTAGCTTTTCCATCTTCCCAGGCTCAATTACTTGGCCTTACCTCCCACTGCCACGTGGTCCTTGGATCCGGCTTCCTGGGTGAGAGCCACATTCCAGCTAGTTCCTACTCAGCCCCGCTCAGGGCTATTTCTGAGCTGCATAAGGGCAGACCCTCTGCTTACCCATGTGACAGCTACTTTATCAACTTATTCCTGACCAGATGTAAATGTCAACTGATACTTAACGCTGGAAGGAAGATGGGTCTCTTAACAGCCTCCATCAGTGGTCCTGGACTTGCTGTATTCGTTCTGGGTTCCATGATAAATTGTGTAGGATACCTATACCATTTACACCTAGCAGATGTGGGTCCTGGGCTGGCAAAACTTTAGCCACTTCTTGATTTATTACTCATGCCTCTTGAATTGACCTAAGGCCATCTAGTCCCATTTTTCCCATCCGCCCCCCCAAAGTTATCTCTTTCTGAGTTTCCATAATGCTGCTCTGTTTTGTTAGATTTTACTATTGTTACTTATGAACAGGATAGTATAGATACTCTCCTCTTCATAAAATTATACATATGTATTTATATGAATATAATTTGGCATATACATATATCTATATATCTATATATAGGCATATATATATATCTATATATCTACATATCTATATGTATATAGATATGTAGATATATAGATATGTCTATTTCTATATGTATATAGATATAGAGATATAGAGATATAGATGTAATTTTTTCTTGGGCAGGTGAGGAACAGGGTGAACGAATCATTTGGTCACCCCCTGACATGGTGATGATGATGGTAGCAGCTGCCATTGCCAGCAAGTATCATTCCACTTAGTCCTCGTAACAATCTAAGAGGCAGGTACTAATAGCATCCCCACTACCTCCTTCAGGAAATTGGGGTTGTAAGAGGACATCTCTCAGCCACGGCAAGGTGCAGCCAGCACTCAAATCCAGTCTGCTGGACACAAAAGCTCGTTTCTTAACTGCCAGGCGGGGCAGTGCGGACAGGAGGAGCCTTGCTCATCCTGGTGGCCTTTCAGAATCTGGCACGGTATTTGTGGTGGAGGCCTTGCAAAAATATTTCTTACAGTCAATATAACTGATAATCTTCTCCATGGGAAATGGGACCTTAAATTCTTTGGAGCCCTGCTGACCACCTACATCTTCCCTCCCGCCACAATCTTGACTAGGTGGAAGGTAGAGTCGTGTTTATATTTGCGGAATCATGGTCCCATTTAAGTACCTCATTCTAAACTGTTTCAAACTCCTGTAAAAAAGAAGCCAGGCTGGGCCCAGGGGAGGCTCCGTCAGGCAAGTGCAGTCCCAACTTTATGTACAGTTTTGATGTTTGGCTTCATTGTGGATATTTTGCCCTAATTTTGACTTTTAAATATATGATTTATCTTGAGAACTTGCAGTTTTGGGTACCATCTTAAATTTTGCACCCCAGGCAAGTGCCTCATCCACCTCACTCTAGTCTTGGCCCCAGAAAGAAGTATTATAGGATTCCAAATATTTCCCACCCGCCCTACCACTGTTATTTCTTTGCTGACTTAAGTAGGTTTTCTACGCGGAATAACATTCATTTGTTGGAAAGAATGACTACTTCACATTGGTTATTGTCACGCCGTGGCTAGGCTTCAGTGATCCCAAGAACCGGTAAATAAATAGGAAATTCAACGAACACTGGTTATGGGCACAAACAGATTCCGCTTAAGAGGGAAGTCACGTGCGAAAGCTCAGAGAAACTGTGGCTTATCCACGGTGGGCGAGAGAACAAGACTGGCAAACTCACATTGCGTTGCAGCTTATCCCAGCATATACATCAGGTCAAAAGCAATGTGCTTGCACTTGAAAATTCCTTTTTGACTAAAAAGTTCTGCATGAAATAGCCTAGTGTTTGGTAGATTTTTTCTGTAAAGAACTAGATATTAAGAATTGTATGACTTCACTCATATGGGGGATATAAAATAAAAAGCAACAAACGAACTAACAGAACAAAACAAACTAGCCAAAGAACTCATAGACACACACAATAGGATGGTGGTTACTGAAGGGGAAGGGGGTGAAGGGTGGATGAAGAAGGTAAAGGGGGTCAAATATATGGTGTCAGAGGAGACTAGACTTTGAGTGGTGAATGCTCATTAGCATATACAGATGTCATATTATGAAGTTAAACCCCCGAGATTTATATAATATTATTAACCAGTTACCCCAATAATATAAAATAAAAAGAACCAGACAGTAAATATTTTCTGCTCTGTTGCAACTACTCAGTTCAGCCATTGTAACCTGAAACAACCATAGACAAGACTTAAACGTATGAGCGGTTTTGTTGCAATAAAACCTTATTTATGAAAACAGGTGGGAAGCCCAAAGTGGGCCTTCGTTTGTTGATCTCTGGTCCAGATATTGAATTTTGCAGATGAGAAATGCAGCGTTGCATAGAGAGCTCTGCTCTGAGATCAGGCTGCTGGGGTTGTTTCCTGATTTTCCAATTTCTTTGTGACCTTAGACAATGAATGTTCCAGTATCTTACTTTTTTTTTTTTTTTTTGTAAAATGAGAGTATATTACAGTATATTCTTTGGAAGGTTATTGCAAGAATGAAATCAAATGATGCATGTAAAATACTTAGAATCATGCCTGGAACATATAAGAACTCAAAGATATTGGTACAGAGAACCAGAAAAGGGTTAACTAAGCATAATGGAGGAACTACTGGTGACATGGATTTGACTTTCTCTGCAGTTGGGAAAAACACATCTTCCTTTGAGCTTGACTGTGCTGGTGGACCCCAGTTTTGGCAGGACCATGCGGGGAAACTGAGCCCCTTCAGCAAGTGGGCTCTCCCCTCATTCCTCAGGGTTTAGCTCAGCTCTCATGTCTCTCCAGAGACAGGGTCCTATGGCTGCTCTTTCCGGGGACCCACACCCTCCTCGCATATCTCTACCGAAACCCTTGACGTTGGACAAAGAGCATCTGCTCAGTTTTCTCTTAGCTATGAGAATTTTAATACGAAGGTTTGCATTTGAGAACCTTGCATTGTGAATAGGGATGCAATTCTCTACCTATCACTATCTAAATGGTCTCTCTAGATTTCCTAGATTTCCCATCAGCGGCTGCCAGATACATCTTCCTGAAATATATGTACCATCCTATGCAATGCACTTGCAAAAGAAACATAAACATCTTCACGCCCTAAATGTCACAACTAGTCTCAACTTTTATTTCCAGCTCGAATACCTACTAACTCCCTTGAATAAACTTTCCACTATATATAATCCTGCTTTCCTTTTTGTCTACTACTAAAGTCTTGTTTTTCCCCTTCCAATGCGTAACTTACCTCAAAATACTAACGATAGCCAACATTTGTTGAGCACTTATTATGTCCCAAGCTTTATTCTAAGTGTTTTATATGTTACCACATTTACATTTTACAGCAACCCTATAATATAGGTATTATTATTTACATCAGGAAATGGAGGTATAGAAGGATCAAACCACACAGCCAGAGGTGGAAGGAATAAGCAGCTGGAGCAGGAGGATCCCAGGCTGCAGCCTCCACCCTCGCCCTCTCCAGGTTCAAGACTCCACTCAAGCTCTGCCTTCTTTATAGAGCCTCCCTTTCTTCACTAAGTAATTGAAAGTAATTTGGAACTCTTGTATGTCTTAATCAACCGGTACTCTGAGTCGACTCTTCTTTATTGGACTAGTGTTTAAGTCTTTTTTCTTTCTTAATTTACCCAATTATTTTTTCTCATCTCTCTTATTAGTTTGGAGTTACTTAGAGGTACATTTTTTTTTTTGGATGGCCCACCCACGTTGCCTGGCAAGGAACATGGGTCCAACACATGTTTGTTGATGTGGTTTGCATTTGCTCAAGTGTTTAGCTTTCGCCATAGATCTGTAAGCAGGAAGTTAATTGATAGATGCTCGAAATAGTGTCCTCTACTAAGGACAGCAGCACCAGGTTATTTTTAACTGGCGTGCTTATGCATTTGAGCCGTGCTTTATGTAGGAATTTATGCTGCTGACTAATGGGTGGCACATTAGAATGCCCCGTGGTTTCCCTAAGCCTGGTCGTACACAGATTGGGAGTTGGGATAGGAATGCAGTCACACTTTAAATGAGTTCTGATCATTGTCCAATGTTATTTTTCCTAACTTTGGTTTAAAAGTTTGAGAAAAGCAAAGGACCCATGAGACGATACCTGTCGGCATCTAGTTTTTGTCTTTGGGTGATTATAAGGATCGCTGTACTTTTTTACGATGGGAGGCGTCGTGGTTAGGATTACACCTGGTGGTCCAGAATCCATGGCTGATTTCACTGTGTTCTGAGTCCTCACTTTTTTAGCCTATGTCTGGCTTTCCTCAGCTTAACCAATTCTCTCCATCACCTCTTGGGCTCTGTGAAGTGTCCAAAACAGACATCCTTTCGCCACATTCATTGACATCCATCCTTTTCTCTAGGCAGTGTACAGAAACTTCCTATCCTTCCTATAAGAAGGAAAGAAAAACAGATTACTTTTTTTTTTTTAATGTAAATGTTCTCCCACCATTTCACTTACAAAATCTTGGGAAAATGTGCAGTTATAATATTAAAAATAAAAACAAATAATTCAATTTCTTCTATAGATAATAAATAACTTTTATTTGTTGCTAATTCATTTCATATCAGTTCAATCAAGACAGAGCCTCTGAATGACAATTTCAATACCACCACGACGATGCTTGTTAATGCTTCATTTATTATCTGAATACCTGGTTTGAAAGACAGCTTGGAGGTTGAGGGAATCTAATGAAGAATTTCTCCATCATATTTCAACTTGACTTTCCACAAGTACACTTTGAGCACATATACAGTATGTATAAATTTACACTTTAACCTAATCGTATGTAGGATTGGTATAAAAATAATGAGCAGCAACTAGTATATAAGGAGACGATATAAAGTTGACTAGCTTACTAAATTGGAAAAAGTAATTGGAAAACCATTTGAGCAACCAATTTTTATCAATTCTACTTCCACGATGTGATTTACACTTAGGCAGTGACTAGCTCAGCTTGAACTTGAACTCTGCTGGTCTGGGAATTCTGACAAGTCTGGTTAGGCTTAGAGAAGCGTGAAGTTGGCCTGTCAGAGGTAAAGGCTGAGGGATATCTTAACAAAAACACAAACAAGTAAAGTGATTTTAAGAGAAAAGAGTTGGACAATGAACTTTGGCTCTATGACAATGCCCCAGTTACTAGAGACCTTCTGAGTAGTCCATATCATGGACCTATATCAATTCTATCCACTCTGGACCTGTGCCCAAGGCATGTAAAGAAAAATCAATGAGAAAAAGTCCTTGTGAGACGTGGAGAGTCCAGGGATGCATTCTGGGATCATGTAACAAAATATGGTACAAGGTGGGGCTGGGGGCAGGGACATTCTTTCCGTTGCAGTTGAGTGACATCAGGGCAGGGTGACATCGATACAGAGGTGGCCAAGAATGTTGGCACTGGCAGCAACTAGAGTACAGCGTGGTGGCTGGTGGCAGTGGTGGGCTCCATCGTGGTATAGCTTTGTCTTAAGACTTTCAACCAGTACCTGCAGGAGGTGGCATGTGCCATGTGCCTTCATGGTTTTTCCTGTGTATGAGGCCTCAGAGTTGCATCATTGCTGGCCCTGGGAGACTGGCTAGGGTGGAAAATGAGGCAAACGAAAAGTCCACTCTACAGGCCAGATGAGCATGCTGTGTTCCTGAACTTACTGACACCTCTTGGGGACCCCCAGAATAATGGAGCAGGAAGACTGCAAAGAGGGTGAGAGGATCCACATGGTACATACGGTGGATTAATTAATCAACCAATTGATCAACACATTCAAAAAGTACTTACTGACCACTTACTATGTGGCAGATCTAGTAAACACTGTTTGCTACTCTTAATGTGACTCTGTTTT
>NW_006431920.1:3966849-3967407 GCF_000325575.1 Pteropus alecto | reverse complement strand
CCCAGCCTTTGGCTCATTGAGCCTCATCTTCTATATGGCCGAGGTGGTTGCAAAAGTCTTTTTTTAATTTATTTTTATTATGGTGACGTTGGTTAATGACATCCAATAAGTTTCAAGTGTACAATTCAATAGTAAATCATATTTACATTGCATTGAATGTTCACTGCCCATAGTTAGATTTCTTTCTGTCACCACATATTTGACCCCCTATGTCTTTTAACCAAGTTGCCAGTATCCTCCACAATTAGGATGGTGGGTAAACAAAGCATCCAGTGTTCTTTCTATATGTACTAACCACAAGGGGGAGAATTTCATAACAAAGAATGCATGCCTATTTTTATATCCAGTCCGTCTGGGTTATTTCTCTTTGCATTATTATCTCAAGATCTATCCATGTTGTCACAAATGACAGTATTTCATCTCTTCTTATAGCTGAGTCATATTCCATTGCATATATGTACCACAGCTTCTTTATCTAATCATCTATTGTAGGGCACTTCGTGCACAATTCTTTTAACTGGTCCCCATCTTAAGTCTCACCTTCCTAAGTCCTGGTTC
>NW_006431920.1:3966033-3966299 GCF_000325575.1 Pteropus alecto | reverse complement strand
CCCCCCCCCAAGTTTATATGATGGAAAAGTAGTAAGGTGCGTTAAAGCAGAAGTACATGTGCCCATTTAAATAAAAATAGACAAACCCCGAAGATTAGAGAGTTGGGAAGAAATGTATACTTACTAGCCAAAACCGTGAAGGAAATGCTTGTTCATCGTGTTCTCCAGTATAATTATCTAAGCAATTTACTATTTTCTCCTTACTCTGGAACAGGAAAGAAAAACTACCAAATATTCACAGGAAGTGATTACATTTCAAAATTTCA
>NW_006431920.1:3954122-3965963 GCF_000325575.1 Pteropus alecto | reverse complement strand
TAGTATGTATATATATATATTACATACATACATATTATATAGAGATCAACAAGAAATGAATTGGCTATTTACCCAGGGGTTATCCTGGAAATATAATGATAGACGCCAAGTAAGGGTAGGCGGGGTCATGAGGGCTATACAAAATCATAACACTAAGCCAGTTTATTATTTTTTCTGGTTTGATAAATAGTACACAACAGTTGAATTCTCAGAGAATTCATCTTTAAGATTTCTCTAAATGTAACTAAACTTTAACGTGAAGAGAGCCAGGTGTTAAAGACACAGATCATAACATTATCCCAGGGGAATTACTAGTTTCTTCAAGTCAGGTCCTGCAGGGGGCTGAGAGGACACTGGGGCTCGGACTGGCTGAGGGTGGCCCATTCTGAGGACAGTCAACCGAACCAGACCCGCAGACTCCACTGATTGCTTTCACCGCTGACCCCTACCAGGAAAGTGTGGTCTGTGTAACGTGGGCGGTCCGAGGCAGCCATTTCAAGTGAACATTCCATGGGGTCTGGGTCCAGGGCCACCCAGGCGCCATGCCTGTCGGAAGCGTGCCTTCCTGTTTAACAGGCTGACGATAGCAGAAGCCTGCTCGAGTTTGGCAAGTGACTCGGGGGAATGTTCTAGTCAGGATGTGCTTCTGTCGTCTGGCACAGTGCTAAGGATGCTCTGTCAAAACCCTCAATAATGCAGGATTCTCTCTCCTCTGAGTCAGAGTTCTAACCTATGTAACAGGATGAAGAAATAAATACCCGAGTATCTCTTCCTCAGGATGATAAAATTCTATGACCCGGGGTCACGCTTTCCTTTTCGATTTTCAAAATGTTCTCCTCTGTCTAATGTGAGGTTTTGCATCTTGGCAAATGGTTATAAATGGTGTAGGAATGAAAAGTCTTGGCCCTGGGCTGATAGGGCTGAGAAATGTGTCCGTAGCTGCAGGAGGCTTCTGATCCCATTCAGACTTTCATAATTATCAAAAAGTAAGAATAGAAAAAAAGGCCTTAACCGCTGTTTGCTGTTCTACTTTAAAGATGGCTTTAGAAAGACAAGTGAACGCCGTATTTAGCAAGTTTTTCAAGTCAAAGGGACCCCTTAGGGAAGTGCACAAAAGGCTCAAGAGCTGCGGCTGTATTTGCATTAAAACAGAGAAGTAGCCTTGAGTCTTGGATCAACACTCTCCCCCAGGATGGGTATGTAAGGCCTCCCCCAGCAGAAGGTGACATCAGACCTTCCTCACTTCCTGAATATCTCTTTCTTACTTACACTGGAATTCGGTTTTATAAGAAAAATAAATAAACAAAGCCGAAACTGTGGTAAAGACATTTAAAAGGGAAGTACATGAGCGATGCTGGATTCTTCAATGTAGATTGAGCCAAATAGCAACAAGGAAGTGGTCATGTGTCTTCCTCTACCCCGTCCCTAGGGTTGGTATATAAGGACCCCCCCAGCAGAGGGGACATCAGACTCCCCTGACCTCCTGAATATACCACCTCACTTCACTTGAATCCTCTCTCCTGACACCATGGGGTGCTGTGGCTGTGGTGGCTGTGGCGGTAGCTGCGGTCGTGGCTGTGGTGGTGGCTGTGGTGGTGGCTGCGGTGGTGGCTGCGGTGGTGGCTGCGGTCGCTGCGGCGGTGGCTGTGGCAGCTGCACCACCTGCAGATGCTACCGGGTCGGCTGCTGCTCCAACTGCTGCCCCTGCTGCCGTGGCTGCTGTGGGGGCTGCTGCAGTGTCCCCGTGGTCTGCTGCTGCCGCCGCTCGTGTGGCTGTGGCTCCTGTGGCTGTGGCTCGTGTGGCGGTGGCTGCGGCTGTGGGAAGGGCTGTTGCCAGCAGAAATGCTGCTGCCAGAAACAGTGTTGCTGCTAGGCCACCAGGCCGCAGTAAGACTTCGCGGCCAGGCTTCTGGTAAGACTTCTCTCCCTCCCATCCTGTTATTCTTCCCCTACCTTATGGTCCTGGACTCTCTTCCTGTCTTTCATTGTTTTTTTTTTCTATCTGAAAAGTTCCCAAACGAATAGACGCCTTTTATTGGAATAGATACGTACGCAGCCCAGCAGCTGAGTAATGGTGCAAATCACCAAACTCAGCCGAACGAACTCATCATGACTCCTGATGTTTGGGTTGATGGTGTTCACTGCCTTTTGGTTGTCTGTTTTGAATTCCTCTGTCTGCATGCACAGTTTCTTTCCTTTTTGCGTATGTATTCTTAGTTATCACATAATGTTATTAAATTTTCTAATTAAATAAAATACCTAGATGCTCATTACATAGTATTCTCTTTTGCCTTCATTGCGTTTGAGCACATGGAATCCTGGTTTGTGTGTTCTAAAACTTGAGAATTTATACCTGAACAAGGCCTTTGAAACACTTGTGATGATATTATCACAAGCAAATGTCTTATCGGAAGCTCTGGCCACGTCTCTGGGGACCAAACTCTTCCCTCAGGGACCCATGACTGGGTCTCCAAGACTCTTCTTTGCGTCCCCGTGGGCAGCCTGTCCAGGAGATGCTGTCTCCGTTTTAGTGATGTAACGTGACGTGGCACTTCAGCAGCTGCCCCAGAAGACACACTTGGCATTCCCCTCAGGATCCAAATACAGAATTTAATGGTGAGCCCACCATTTGGGCTTTGGGTGGGTTTATTTTATTGGCATGTTCAATATTTTTCTTCCCCTCTTCCTGTTTTTGGTGCATGAAGTTTTCTTCTTTCCGATTTTTTTAGTACACTGCAACCCTCAATAAAAGACACGTGAAACATTGTGTCATTTAGGCACTCATCACCCAACATGGTAACATGTTCTGAGAAGGTGTCGTCAGGCGATTTCGTCGTGTGAACATCGTAGTGTGTACTCACATGGACCCGGATGCCTACAACACACCTAGGCTATGTGGTCTAGCCTGTTGCTCCAGGGCTACCAGCCTGTACAGCACATCACTGTACAGAACAACACGAGGTTAAATCAAGCACAAAAGAAAATGATGCCATCCGTAAACACGAGACGGATGAAGCTGTTGCCCACATAACACGGCACAAGTTTTTTTAATAAGTAGAAAGAATACGCCCTAAAACAACGAAAAATAATATAATAAATATATAGTCCAGTAACATAGTCATTTATTATCATTATCAAGTTTCTGTACTGTACATAATTGTATGTGCTACACTTTTATACGACTGGCAGCTCAGTAGGTTTGTTTACACCGAGATAACCACACACCACAAACGCGGGAGTAATGCATTGTGCTATGACATCACGACAGCTACGATGTCAGTAAGGGATAGGAAGTTTTCAGCTCCATTATAATCTTCTGGGACCACCATCGGATATGTGGTCCGTCGTTTACCGTGGCACGTGACTGTAAAACACATTACGTTGCTATAAACTCTCCCAATGCCTCTGTAATCTCAACTACCTTTAGCAAAAACAATAAATGAAATTCAGGTCTGATGAAAGCAAGCCCAGGAGTTAGGGGGTCTTCAATGCCTCTTTGAAGGGAGGAGTCTTCCGCTTCAGTTTCATGGAAAGCAACAGGGCGATCTCTCCTTTATTCCTCCTCTCCCTTCTTCTTCTTCTTCTCCGTCTCCTTCTTTTTCTTCCCTTTTCAATTCCCTTATTTTCCTTCCTCTCCTCCTCCCTCCTTTTCCTTTCTGTTTTTTCTTTTTCTGATTATTCTCTAGCGCTTTTCTCCACTGTTGAGATGCTGCTATTCGCGGTAGGTGCCATAGGCCGAGGCACTTTTGGATGACAGTGGCTTGATATTTTCATACAGTGACACAGCCTCTCTGTTCGAAAAAGGGGTGGGGAGAGCTGTGGTGGGTAAGATAAAAATGAAACCTATTAACAACATGGCTAGGCTCGAAGACAAGTTAAATGTCTCTGTGGACCAGACACAGAATGGAAATGGAGAATGCAAGGCTGAGCCATGGCCTCGGTGGCTTCTGGGCCCAAAGGTAAGCTGTAGAGTGGAAATACGATAACAGAGATAAAGCATTACATGAGTCGGGGCACCGGAGCAAGGCTTACATTTGAGGTTAGGTGCCAAGATAGGGCCCGTTCGGTTTTTAAAAAATCTACTGCTCTTTGCTGCCCAGGGATATGGCTTACAAATTGCTGTCTGCCACAGAGACCGGAGGATATAGACACAGAGATGGCCTGGAGAACACAAATTGACTGAAATCATCTGCAGGCTTGAGAATAATCTGTGATATCTTATTACTACTTTTAGGAAGAACTCCGAGGTGGAGCAGGAAAATATAACTGCAAATCTTCTAGACAGAAAGAAGCAAAGGGGGTTGGGGGTTGGGGTGAGAAGAGAGAGTGGGAGAAATGAAAACGAAATACCAAACACCTTGCTCTTAAAGTAAATCTTTAGCTAGGAAACTCTGTCAGCCTCGAAGATGGCTCCCCGTGCCCCCTGCCTCTCGGTGTTCACACCCCGTGTAACCACCCTCTCTTGAGTATGCGCTGGATCTCGTGACCAATGAATAGAAGATCACAAAAGTGATCAGATGTCACGTTCTTCGTCAGGTTTCGAAAGTCTGTTAACTTCCATCTTCAAACTGACTCCTGATGTCTTGACTTGCACGCTTTGAGGACGCATCTCCATGGTGGAGAAGCCCATATGGCAAGGAAATGAGAGTGGTCTCCTTGGTCTCCTGTCAACAGCCAGCAAGAAATAGAAGCCCTCAGCTCAATAGCCATGAGGAACTGAATCCTGCCATCCTGCCAACAATCACATGAGCTTGAAAATGAATCCTGCCTCAGTCAAGCTTTGAGATGACCACAGCCCAGTCAACACCTCGACTGCAGCCCGTAAAAGACCCCGAAGCAAAGGACCCAGTTAAGCTATGCCCAGGTTCCTGACTCAGAAACTGTGAGATAATAAACGTGTGCTGTTGGAAGCCATGATGTGTTGGAGTGATTTTTTTTTATGCCATAATAAATAATTAACACAGATCTGAACATATCTAACGTTAAGAAAGGACAGCCAAATAAAACTTGGAAAATGAATTCGCTTCAGATGAAACTAACTTTATAGAAGTGAAAATGCCATTTAAATTATTATTATTTTTTTGGATTCTCAAAGTGATAAAGGAATAATTTCCATTAAAAAACAAACAAACAGAAATGTATAGGGCAAATACAGGTAGAAACGAAATTAGAATAGATTGATATCAAAACAACCAATTTGGAATTTGGGGAATAAAACACACTAATTGAAATAAAAACTCAAGCAACAAAATAAATGTGAGCACCATCAAAGAGACAACGGGTGAACCGCAAAACAGCTACAAAGTGTTTGCTCAGCACACAGCAGAGAAAGACAGAGACCCCAAGTGGAAACTGAAGTCGTGTGTCTCAACATGCTATCTAATCTGAGAAAAAAAGTTCTGAAAACTTTCCCAACAGGGCTGCCTCCTATGCCAAAGCATTTCTTTCCACTACTCCAAACTCGTTCATCTTGGACTTAAATTCCAGATCCCCTCGAGTGGATTAAATTCCAGGCAGCTTTAACTTATTAGAAACATTGGACTCCAAATTATCGTGAATCGGTGATATCAGAATTTTCCATTATGGCTGTTAGTGAGTCTTGAGCTGCTTAAAATGAACTAGAACACTTCCACTTACACAGATCGAGTAAGAATTTCATAGATCGCTCATCTGATTTTTTTTACTAAAAACACCAACTAGCCAACAGCCTCGGGTTCAGTGAGTTAGACTAGTCTACTGCTTTGACTCCACTGTCCATTATGGTTACCATAACCACCTTGTCTTTGGCAATTAAGTGCCACTACTTGGCCCCTGCCACCCCAGGATTGCATCATCGCCGTTGCATTTTAGTATTCCATGTTCAATGGTAGCAGTCCCGCTGTAATTTCTGACCTAGAGAGAAAAACAACCACAGAGTCCTTCGAGAGTGCTGGGCTCCTCTCACACATGGATTTCTCAGAGTCACAGTAAAACGTGTGTCCTCTGGACCCTCCCAAGGTGAGTGAGCAAATCTTACATGATTAATCCACTCTGGCATTACAATTTCCTAAACCTATGAATACCTTCCTCAGTTACATACCAAGGTGGTTCTGGCATTTCAACTTATTTAGTGTAGGCCACCTGTGGATCCATGTGTCAGCTAACCAGACAAATGGTTAGAGCTCTTTCTAACCCCTGATGGTAAACCATTGAGTCCAGAATCCTTATTTAGTCAGCCCACATCAGCACATTCTGCCTAATCGAGCTTTAAATAGGTTCTTTCTATCATGACCCCGTACCCTTCAGATCCATTCCCACACATATTCTCCAGATTTCTGCCCATAAACAATGGAAGAATCATACAGCTCTTTTGGAATGTAATGATCTCACCTTTTGGGGCTTGCTGAGACTTGAGTCTAGTTATAGTTCTAGAAACAAAGAAGGGTGCTAGGGTGGATTCTGGGGAGACTCAGCATTGTCTTGCCAGGCACTACCTCAAGGGAGACCACTACTGGGTAACTCCTTGGGCAGGGGTGGAAGGGCTGCTTCTACCAGCAAAGAAGACTTGGCAGGTAGAGGGCTTAGATGTCTCCATCTTTACTGAGATTTGTCTCCATTCTATATGTCTCCATTCTCATGTTCAGGATTCCATTTTTTCCCCCCCAACGAATGCCCCTCACTTTCTCAGAGGACATTCTGCAAGGTTAGGAGTTCAATTTGCATTGTAATTCAATCAAAGAATGAGACTTGGTTTGGTTATTAGAAATCTCAACTGTGCAGGTGTAGGAGATGAAAGTTTATTTCAGGGGAGATATTGAAGCTTTCAGGTCATCGCTGCAGCATTTGACTGGAATTTGAAGCCCTGAGCTCATCCTTTCATCCTCTCTTTTCTTCAGTGCTGTTAGGAGCAACCAGCCAATTCTACTATACACCTTAGTTTAACTAAAAATTCCTGAGGTGACAAACACATACCAACCCAGAAACCACACCTTCTATAGATATTTATACTGAATTGAATATCGTCCCCTCCTCTAAATTTTCTTGGAACCTGTGAATATGACCTTAATGGAAATGAGGACTTTGTAGATATAATCAAGTTAACATGAGGTCATATTGGATTAGGGTGGGCCTTAAATCCAGTATGGATTGGTTTCCTTATAAGAAGAGGATAATTTGGATGTGGAGACACAGACACACAGAGAGAACACCAAGTGACATTGGAGGATAAGATTAGAGTGATGTGTCTATAAGCCGAGGACTACTAAGAATCACCCACGGAAGGAGGGGCCCTGCCCTAGAGGGAGTTTTGAGTTTTGCCCTGCCAACACTGTGATTTCAGACTTCTAGCCTCCAGAATGTGAGAGAATAAGTTTCTCTTGTTTTCAGCCACCCAGTTTGTGGTAATTTGTTACAAGAGCCCTAGGAAACCAATATAATATTTGATTGGGAATATTTAATGGTGATACTCTGTGTGTCTATCTATAGCCATATCATACCGTGACTACTAGTGGCCTCTTTATGACTGGAAATAGATTTATTAGTGGCTTTAAACCTAGCCCGATTAGGTAACCGGTTCCAGAAAACACAGAGGCAGTTCAGAAAATTCATCCTTAAGATTTTGTCCTCTACAACCATGTCCAATACCAAAACCTGTATAAGTCAGGGCTCATCCTGAGAAACAGAACCTGTAGGAGCTTATATTAAGAGATTTCTCTCAAGGAATGGTTTACTTGATTGTGGGGGCTGGTGAGGCCGAGTTCAAAATTTATAGGGCAGGCCATCAGGACGGACAGGCTAGACTTCTCAGGCATGAGATGAAGCTCCTCTCCACAGATGGAATTTCTCCTTCTGGGAACCTGCAGTTATCTAGGATAATTTTTATATAAAGTCAACTGATTATGGCCTTTAATAACATCTGAAAAACACTTCTGAGCAACCCCTAGATTACTACTTGATTAAATCAATGAGGAATGTAGTCTAGTCAAGTCGATACATAAAACTGACCATCACAAATTGCAATGAACTTAAAATTAGTTTGAGAAAAAAATTGAAATCATTAGAATGTTCAGTCTTTTCATGCAAGATCATGGTAAAGTTTAATTAAAAATTTTTCTTTGATTTTTTTTTTGTACTGGTTTGTGGAAATTACATACTTCTCCCTATTCTAACTTTTTATTGGTGGTATACGCTATTAGTATAATAATAAAATGATTATCATATATAAATGACTTAATTTGTATCATGCTTACACTATACATTTCTTTATTATCCAACTGAAAATAAATCTCTTTAAGAGGTAGGTCACAAAAGACTAATATATATCTTCACTCTAGATAACATTTTATGTTTCTGCTCTTGGATGGTATCTCTTGTCTGATTTTCCTGTTGTCTTGGGGATGGACTTGAAAATAACGAAACAGTGTTTGGTATCCCAGCTGCTCACTGAGGCCATGTTGGTAGTATGTTTCAATTTGATCAGCTCCATTTTTCAGTTGTATCTAGTTTACTAGCCAATGACTGAGGTTTTGATGTAGTGTTGATGAGGATTATGATGAGGTGTAGTCTTTCATGATATTTTAATCTAGAACAATGTAGAACACCATGTAGTTTAGCACTATATATTTTTAAGGTTGTCCATCTTCTGAGTCTGTGGTTAGAGAAATCAGGCTAATATTGTGAACCAAGCTTGGATCAGGAATTGAGTCCTCCAACTCACTTAGATTATCACCAGAAAAACTACGTTTTTTCTTTCTGCATCGGGCTGAATAGATTATGTAAATGCTTCTCATTAGGAAAATTTCAGCAATGACAGAAAAGTAACTTCCATAAACTAAAAACTGAAGGAAAAAAAAGAAAAAGAAATCAGTAAATCACACAAAATGAATATTTGATACTAAAGATGTATAATGATGCTTTACTACTAGCTGAGAGATCGTAAGCCAGTCACTGCTGTCTTATTTGTAAAATTAGAATAATAGCGATACCTACTCACATGTTTGTTGTGAATATTAAGTAAGTTATTACATATAAGCCTTGTAAAGAGTACCGAGATAGTAAGAAATCAACACATTTTAACTTTCTATAGTTCTGAAACTCTCCATTATATATATACACTTTCTTCTTGCATTTCATTTACATTTACATTTAGTATATGAAAATGGAAGTTTTCTTTCTAGAATTCAATATATTTTGAAAAAATTGCACAGTGGTTCTATGCAAAATATTAAAATATTAATAGATGTATAGAAATTTAGAATTCATATATATTGTTAATAAATAAATTGAAATTTTAATCATTTTTAATGAACCTATTTATATATCCAGATTGACAGGTCTTAATTATATTTTATCTTTTAAAAAATTTAACCATATTAACTTTTTAAAATTTTTGTTTGCATGGTGTGAATTTTCTCTCTTCCCTCCCCCAACTTTGGATGTCTTTATATTTTAGATGCGTTTCCTATAAATAGAATATAGTTGTGACCCTTTTAAAATCCCACCAGACAATATTTTTTATTATTTAAAATTTTTATTGGGTAGGTTAGTTTTTAATTGCTTAATTTTTATTTTTGAAAAATTATAAACATTCATAAAAGTGAACAGAATAGTATACAAATGCCCATGTATCTATCTTTTGGTTTCATCAATTACCAACTCATAGTCAATCTGTTTCATCAATGACCCAACCACTTACCCCTTCCTCTCATAGATACATTTTGTATCTTTAAAAATACTCATAAAAGCATAACCACAAACTATTATCATGCCTAAAAAGTTAATAATTTTCTAATATCATCTAGTCAGCATTCATATTTCTTTTAATTGTCTCATACTTTTAGTTTCTTGGTATGAATCAGAATTCAAATAAAATCCGCACATTGCAATTGATAAATCTCCTAGACACTATCTACCTCTCTCTTTCCCCCTCAAATTTTATTTGTTGAAAAAACTATAGAGTTTCCCAGATTCTGACTTTGGTGATATCCGTGAAGATCATTTAATGAGTTCGTCTGTCTCCTCTATTTCTTGGAAATTGATAGTTACAATCTAGAAGTTCACTTATTGTATTAGTGATAATTGACAGGTTTGTATTTATTTTTTACCATCATATTTTCCCTATTTTTCATATTCCTAAATTTTCTCCTCTTCTTTCTTAAATTCTTTAGTTATTGTTTTTCATATAATATGTTTTATTCTTCTTTTCTGTATAGAAATTGTATAATCTAGTTCTAATTTTTTAGTAGTTGCACTTGAAATGTTAGCTCTTGAACAAATCAGTGGTGTACAAGGGTGATGGTGGTGGGGGTTGTCTGCCTAGGGTACCGGCATTAAGAGGGAGAATTAACTGTAGAAGATTTAAAAACACGAATAAAATGTCTGCATTTTATTACTGCCATGACCCAACAATTCAAAGCAATGGTGGTGATAAAACCTGCCTGTCTGCCAGATGGACTGCTAACATACTCTCTGCTTGGTACACCACCCTACCAGGGTCTAATCAATAATTTTTACCCTCCTCCAGAGCAGGACAAAAATCTTTAGTTTTGAACATTCTTCTACTGACTTATACGCTATTGTTATCTAGTATTTTAGACATCTTTTTGAAAACACATCAAGATATAAAAACTAAGTACAGATGCTCTTTGAATTACCATGGGGTTATGACCCAATAAACTCACCGTAAACTGAAAATATCATGTGAAAAAATATATTTAATACATCTAACCTACAGAACACCACAGCTTAGCCCAGCCTGTCTTCAGTGTGCTCATATCACTCACATGAGCCTACAACGGGGCACAATCATCTAACACAATGAACCCACTGCCAAGTTTTAGTCGTTTATGTGTGTGACCCATGGCTGACTGGGAGTTCGCCATCCTCACAAGAGAGTATCATACCTCATACCCCCAGCCTGAGAAAAGATCAAAGTTCAAAATTCTAATCACAGTTTCTACCAAATGAATATTGCATATGCGACCACTGTAAAATTGAAAAATCATTAAGTCGAACCATCATAAGCAGAGGACTGTCTGTATTACTCTTCTACGTGGTCAGTGTTTATTCAGATTTATTCACATGTTCTCTCTCTTTTTCTCATTCCTCCTTGCATCACATACCTTGTTTGGGAATAATGTTCCTTCTTCTTCAAATGGCTTTCATAAGGGTCTGTTGATAGTGACACTCATTCTATTTGTTTGTCTAAAAATGTCTTCATTTTGCCCTCCTTTGTGATATGTAGTCTCCCTTTGTGTATAATTCCAGGCTGGAAATTATTTTGCCCAGCACTTTGAAGCCATCGTTTTTCTGGTTCCCATTGTGTGCTACTGAGAAGTCAGCCAGTTTCCAATCTACTTGTCATGTCTCTGTAATTGTTGTTCTTTGTATTCCTCTGACTTATTTTGGAGATTTTTTTTCTTTGTTTTCCTGCATTTTCACTACAGAATTATATGAGCGCTGGCTTATGAAGACAAATACCGTGGGTAAATTTCTCTGACATCACCCAGATTAGCCTTCTTTGTTGTCTCCCTTCTCCCCTCCATTAATTTCACATTTTGTTTTGTTCTACCACTAAAACCAAAATTCCAGGTCACGGGGAAAATCAGCAGATGCCGTGAGCACATGACAGAGTCAGTGCTTCCTTATCTGTTTTGTTTCCTGTTCCCGCTTTGGCCTCTGAGGATTTTTTTTTTTTTTTTTTACTTCTTACCAATTCAGCCATTGATTTAAAAAAATTTAGATTTACATCCAGGAATTTTAGATGTTTTGTAGTGTAAGGATTTTTCTAAGATCTAGTTTGTTGTTGTTTTAATGGAAGTCAGCCTTTCTTAATTTAATATTTTTAAAAACACTTTGAAATTT
>NW_006431920.1:3947707-3954048 GCF_000325575.1 Pteropus alecto | reverse complement strand
CATCTTCATTAGAATAGAAAAGAAAACAAGTTGATGTTTGAAGATCAGGACCCAAGAAGTTGTTTTGTTTGATAATGAAAATCTGACCTTCAACTTCTATTATTCTTTGAGTTAAGACACCAAAATATATTATGAAATATGAAACCCAAGGCTGACAGACCACCCATATCACATGTCTGAGTTAACGAATGTGACATGAGAACACTCACCGAGCTATCTGGATTGGCAAATATTACATACTTTAAATGCATGGGGAAATTTTCAATTTTGACATATATGGGGCTGCCCCAAATCTGAATGAATATATGGAGCTGCCCCAAATCTGAATGAATCCTCGTTTCATGCACTGAAAATAAAAGCATCTCTCTCCTACTCTTCGTGAGTGCCCCTTCCCTTACTAAGCCCTTTGGGGTTACAACTAAAAAAAATCCATTTTCATGATTTTAATTTTTATTTAATTTAAGGTAGAGGAAAGTACCAGTTATCCTAGCTCAGTAATCTAATGGAGTGTACAATCAGGGTCCATCTGGCTGGTCCCAGAGTGGCTGAGTGCAATGGCTTCCTGCCAAGAGAGGTACGGAGGATCACTTTGCATCTCCCAGTGAGGATACGGAAAACAGATCAGCACAGTTGCTGTGGTTTTCATGACATCAAGGGGCCACTTGGCACCACCAGCCTTGCCCTTTCCTTTTTCATGTGTATTCCCAAATTTAACAGTGATGAGGTTCAGGATGCACTACCCCAAAACAGGGCAACCTGACATATTGAATATATTTAACTAACAGAACTTGAGACATGACAGGTGCAGGAAAGACTTTGACCTTCCCCTGAAGCAGGTCATAAGACCTTCATATGAGAGGTGCCCCTGTATCTAGAGGAAAGGGTCATCCTTGTCACTGAAGATGGAGGGACACCAAGAGGAATCTCAATAAACAGGCCACACAAAGCTTCCCCTGTTTATTCCTCTTAGCTCATATCCTTTCTGTCCTATCCCATTTTTTTTCCCCACAATTCTCCATTCTTCATCAAATCTAGTATAAAAACTCTCAGATTTAACTATTTCTTTGGGTCTTCATTTACCTACGAAGGCTCTTATGTTACATAAAACTTATCAAACAAATCTTTTTTCTGTTCTCTTGTTAATCTGTCTTTTGTTACAGAGACCCAGCTAATTATGAAATAGGATAGGAGGGAAAAATAATTTTTCTTTCCTACAGTGTCAAGAATTGCTTTTCATATCTTATCATAAGCCTCAAGACCATGTGGGGAGGAAGAGGGCGAATGCGGAGAGATTCGTGAATGGCAGAGGGGACTTAGGGTCAGCTCCCTTAATCAAGAAGAAATTGATGCTGGCCCAATCTGTTCCCATCCCAAAGGGTATTTCTGCAAATTGGAAGGTGGGACCAGGTGGGGATGAGAGGGTCGGAGAGGTAATGTAACAGGCACCAATACAGCAATAGGTGGGTGTTTCGATGTGTCACTCGTGGGATGTTATTACTTCATTTACTTAATTAAAGGAATAGTTTTAAAAATTAACATTTTTTGAGACATTGTGTGGTTAGGTACCCAGTCCCTCCAAAACCCCTTCATGCTTCAGACTTACAAATTTAATCTATTTTTTTTTAAAGCAAGACTTCCTCAAAACATTATATCACTGGTATACCGCCATACATGCTTATGCCTTCAGTAAAGATAGAAACTTTGTAGTGGCCACTCCTTACATAACTAGCTGGATAGTTAAAGATCATTGCTAAATTACTCCTTAGCTTTATCCAGATGAGGTAAAAAGATTCTTTTTAGCTTTTCTCATGGGCGTTTTTTCTTTTAGTCTGTTAGTAATATTTACATCACTTTTTAAATATCTCCATGGTCCTTTTAAATTGGGAAACCCATAAATATCCTATATTGTGACAACAGTTTCAGAAATGCTAAAGAAATGGAAGAATTACTTTAGAATATCTCAGCAAAGGCTTCTTGCTGATGAATCTGTGTCATACAAAAAAGCTGACTCAGGCTGTATTTTCTATTTTTTTTAGATTTCAATCTGTTAAAATGGCATTTGGCATTATATCAAGGAGCTCATGGGATATCATAAGTGCATAATCAATGATAAATGCACATTGATGATTGAGATTTGAGAGTTAGCAATCAATATAACTCTATATTCCTGGCTTTCAAAAGTTTAATTCAAGCATATTTAATTAGATTTCTATGAAAAATTCAATTTTTAAGAAGCTTGCTTTTCAAAACCAGGTATCTCCAATAACACATTTTTATCTAGGAAAATATGTTATAGAAATAGGATTTTTCTTCTGTTACGCCTTTAGACTGTATGTTTTTTGCTTACCCTGCTCAGGCACCTGGGTTAACTAGTCTTTTCTCTCGGAGTCGAATTTTAAAATAACTTTTCATGAAAGAACCTTGATGAAAGTTCTTATAGCATGAGGATATGATAGAAATGCAAAAGAAGATTTTAGAAGAGTGCCTTAAATCTGGATTTCTCTTGATGCAGAAGGTAAAAAGATTTGGGAATCTTGAATTATCTGGTGAAACAAAAGTAAAGCTTGACTTTTTCTGCTTTAATTTTTTTCCCAAGCTTTTGATGTTCGTGTGAATTCCCTGGTAAGGTCAAAGTGTATTGATTTGCCTACAAAGCAAAAATTTAAATCAGGTTATGCAAAATAGTAGCAGAAAGGAGGAGAGATAGATTGATGAGTTATTTTTATCTCAAGTTCTCTTTTATCTACTTCAGTTATAGGAATACATTAATTTCAAATTAAGACAAAATGGATTTGAGAAAAAATAAAAGAACCAACTGGAGATAATTAATGTAAAAGTCCTTAGAAAAGATAAGTGCACGTGTGTTGATTAATGTGAATAGATGTTATTTATTCAGTTAGAAAAATAGAGAAACACACTTATGTATTGAGTACATTATAGGCCAGGAATGGTATGTTTTATAAGCTGGCATTTAATCTATGTAAGGCCTCAGGAAGTAGATGTTATATTCTCCATTTCATTGATGAGAAAACTAAGATATTGAAAAATGTTACATCTCTGGGGCAGGCATGAAGAATTACATATGGAGGGTATAAATAAAACGAGATTGGTCCAAAAGTAATAATCGTTGAAGTTGAGTGATGGGCACGTAAGGCTTTATTACATATTCTTCCAAGTTTTAAAAATGTATTTGCAATTTTCCAAAACGAAAAGTTTTTAAAAAGTCACTAATAAACTTGAAGATTCAAATCCCTATTTTGCTAATTTCAAGCCTGTAGTCTCTCCATCACATTATACATTTAATGATTTCTAAAAAACTGGAAAGCAAATCACAAGCTGGATAATAAATCAGCAATTCAAATTTTATTTCAGAAAGCAACAATGGCTTGTTTTATGATCTCAAAAAGTATTGACTCTATGTGCCTCTTAGTGTTAATATTTATTAAATAAAGATATCCTTCCTCCTATTGAACAAGTGTGAGATTCAAATAGATGATTTGGATGTCCTGGTGTTATTTCATTTAATTGTGTTTTCCAAAATAATTTTGTTTTATCTTTTGGTTTTGCAAAAAGATAGCTCAATATTCTAAATGTTTTGTATTGAATATTTTTGGAGATATGTACGATAGATCATTTTGTCCATGAGACTGAATGAGTTTCCGGAATTTATGAACTAAGCTTTAATAAGATTGACCCTTAGCCAGGGCAATGAGAACCACTTACACTGGAATGACCTTATGGCTCCATCTTAGGTAGTTCTCGCATTCTTTTTCCTGTTTAATGAAAAGGTTTCTTAAGAAATAGAATGTATCTTAATGCGCTACATTTGTATTTCTCAATATAGATTTTGTTAAATGAAAGAATCCAGAAACAAAAAGCTATAAACATTTGATTCCCTTTATATGACTTTCTAAAATGACAAAGCTAAAGGGACAGAAACCAATCAGCAGTTCCTGGGGAACAAGGGTGGAGAGAGGAGTTGACTACACAGTGGCATGGGGCACTGTTTGGGGTAAATAAAACCAAAATGTTCTTTATCTTCATTGTGGTGGTGGCGGCTATGTAACTATATTTTTGTCCAAATTGATAGAGCTGTACATAAATTTATTTATGTGTAAATTTGTAATATGTAAATAATATATCAGTCAATCTGATTAAATAATATAGGTATGTATAGACATAGTTTATGAATATGCCTCTGTGTCAGGGCGGACACAGAAGCGACACACTTACCAGAATGTCGACCGGAAGTCCCAGGCCTCGTTTGTCAACCACAGTCACCATCATGACAGTCTGGATCACCGAAGCAACGAAAGTGTTGATTCCGAACACCAGGGCATAGCGTTCCACGCTGAGATCAATGGCAATCTGAAATCTAACACTGTCCAAATGGAAAGGGTTTTGAAAGAACACATAGGTGAGATTCTCAGTACAGAGCAGTGACTTGTCCCCAAGACTGCTCTGCTCACCACGCTCTCGTTAACAAAGCTCTTCGAGCAGAGAAATAGGAAAGGAGGGTAAATGCAATAGTGAAATGCTGTATTTTATCATTCCCTGGGATGTAATATATTATAAGAATTTAACACTGCTTAAGCTTTTCTAAAATTAAACCAAATATTCCAAGTATTCTGCAACTAGAGAATATTAACTGTTGTTTGATATAAATATGGTTTAGCATCCACTTTTTAAATTAGACACACGATGAGTGAAAACAGGTCAACTCGATGAATTTTTACTTACTTGGAGATTGTTCATTGGCACATTGATTGTCTATATTAGCAGTTTCAGAGCCTCATAGGTGAATTTTTCTCTGGAAAATTCAAATTATTTCCTTTCGTGTTTGATTCAATCTGGCAATCAATTCATTTTAGATAGTTGTACTGGCTTTTTTAATTTAGTCAGGCAAGACTACCGTATATGCATGAAAATTCTTCCACACAGTTTAGTTAAAACCTTTGTAACTTGAATCTGTTTAAAAATATGAAACTGAAAGACAAGTTTGAACTATTTTTACATCCCTCCCCAAATCTTCACATTAAAAAACAAATACAAGCATTTAAAAATTATGTGACTCAATGAAAATGTATTATTTCAGTGCAAAAAAATTACTAATTAAATATAACAAAACCCATGACTATCCCGAGGTCCCACAGAATGAACGTTAACAGGCAGACCTTGTAATTCCAGGTGGTACTTCTTCAGCTAACAATTCTTTCCCTTTCACAAATGTTCTCCTGGACTGATGCTTTTGAAATCTAGATTAAATCAAATGGCAGTTGCCTTTTTATTATGCAAATTATTCCAGGCTGGAATCTTGATTTATCCTGTACCGATGCTTAAACAGCTTGTCAGTGATTACTTAGTTTTGGGTAACGGCTGTATATATGGTGGGTTCAAATGAAAACACAGTTCTGATGTCAGGCCGACAGTGACATTGAATCCTAAGATTTTTTTTTTTTTTTTTTAAGTCTAAATACAGAAATTACTTTCCCAGATACCTAAAATTACATTTCTCAATGTCATCCACTTGGCCACTGAGAAGCCATAAAACTATCATACAGAGTACGTTGCCCTGGCTAGTAAATTCTTGGAAAAAATTGTATTTGTGTTCTTCTGTTTGGTATTTAGCACTAAATACAGGGGAGACTCTCAATATCTATAATTTCACAGATAGAAACACTTTGAAATCTTATTTGATCATTTGTGTCCCATGTATTATGGAATTATGGGACTGGCATTTTCCAGTGTACCCTATAATTTAAAGGAAAGCATTAGGAACATTTTCTAAAACATTTAAAAAAATATTAGTTCGTTTACATAAAAATAGACTGGTTAAATTTAAAAAGTTTAATAGCCCAAAGTTTTTTGTTTTTTCTAATGTATTTATTCCTTTTCTTTTTTTCTTCGAGAAATGCTAATCAAGTGCTTACTATAGAGGAAGAACCAGTAAAACACTAGGAGCATATTAATAAACAAGCACTCTAGCAGAGAATAATTGGTCCTAGGTATCTACTTTGACCAATTTTCAGTTAAATTGACCGATTTCTATATTATGAAAAAGAACCAGGAGGTAAATATTTTTTATAGAAGAAACAAATTATTTTAATATAAACTTATTATATCACACGATGGTCAAAACCACGAAACATCAATAACCTTAGAATTTCTTTTTAAACCTGAATACTAACCCTTTGCATTAGAGATCAATTAATCCTCTTTGCTAAATTTACTTAAAAATTTGCCTAGACTCTAGAATAGTAATTATATGTGAGAGAATTTATAGGGGTTGGATTAACTTATAGAGGAATGATTTTTTCCATCAGTGTTCTGAGTTGAATATG
>NW_006431920.1:3920348-3947605 GCF_000325575.1 Pteropus alecto | reverse complement strand
CAGGAATTAGATGATTTTTAAAACGTAACCAAAATGAACTGTGTCTAAAATAATTTTCTCTTTACTAAACTTACCAAATATCTGACTGAATTGACAAATTAGATAAAAGATAATTGTGGGGCCTCAGGTAAGAAGTTCTAAACTACTCTCTGGGAAAATCCCAACAGGCAGTTTATAAATCCCACCTCTACTGTCTCTCAGAATCTTGGCATTCTTACTGTTCATGTGGCTTAATCCTTTACTTTTCTCATATCTATAATAAAACATTCTGAGAATTTTTTAATACATCCAAACATATTATTTGTACTTTACTAAACCATATCACATTCTGACAGTTAATTATTTCTATTTTTCAAATTTTCGTATTGTTTCTTTAGTAGAAAGATGTCTTGCTCCACGGTATGCAATAGAAATGCAAGATGGCTGTGAACCAATCTGTTTGAAAATATTCAAGAATAATATACACTTACCTTTTAACTATGTGGAAGCTGTAGTTAGCAAAAAGTACAAATAGCTCTGAAAAATTATTTTACCAACTTCCAGTTCTCCCTCCTCCTAAGCATAACCATTGAGCATTAAAGTTAAATGATTTCCGTTTAGCTTGAGTTCTTTTTCCTAACCGAGAGTGAGGCTGCTAAAAAAACAAATATTTAAAATGGAAAGGGTAGATAGTGCTCTATTTCTTGTTAGGAGGGTGAAGGACAGAAACAATAATAAAAATAAGAACAAACAGGGTGAACTAAAAATCATACTTTTTCATAAAGAAAACGTTAAGTGTAGCTAAATTGCTGAAAGTCAAATACAACCAGAAAATCTTAAAAGCAGCCAAAGAAAAAAAAATATCACATTTAGGGGAACAGTAATGAGAATGACAGTTAACTTCTTGATGTCAGGCAGAAGACAATGGAATAACAAATCTTTAAGATGCTAATAAATAAATAAATAAATAAATAAATAAATAAATAAAAATTATCAACCTAGAATTCTAATCCACCAAAATATGCTTAAAAAATGAGAGTAAAATGCATTTTCAGATAAATAAAATTTGATTGTCACCAGGAGATTTGCACTATAAGAAATGTTAAAATAAGTTTTTAAGTGAAAGAGAATCAACATCAGATGGAAACCTAGATCTATAGAAAGGAATGAAAACTCCTGGGAATGGTAAATATAGGGGTAAATATAAAAGATTATTTCTTCTTGTCATCATTTTTTAAAACAGAAATTTTTTGTTTAAAGCAAATATAACAATATAATAATATAACAAGTATGATAAATAATATTCTAATAAATATAATATATTATAGGGTCTATAACAACTATAGGAGTGAAATATATAAAACAGTGAGTAAATGGAATTATGTTGCTCTGTTTATACATAAAGTGGTGGAATAGTAATTTAAGGTAAACTGGTAAGTTCAAAATCTAATCCCACTAAAATCATAAAACAAAAAATTATAGCCAAAAAAATTACCAATTGAGAAAATAAAAATGAAATAAAAAAAGCTCAATTAACTCAAAAAGATAAATAAATACAAATGAACAGAAGGGTCAGATAGTAAACAAATAACATACTGGTAGACTTAAACCCAACTGTAAGTTACTTGGAGCTCATGGATGAGTTTCTTGGGTGTGTAAATTGATGTTTTAAATTAATGTCTATGAGTTCTTGGATACGTAAGTTGATGTTTTTGACCAAATCTAGGAAGTTTTTGGCCACTTCAAAACATATATTTTCTTACCCTTTATCTCCTCTTCTTCTGGGCCCCTGTAATGCATGTGTTGGTACACCTGGTATTCCACAGGCCTCTGAGGAATCTTTAAGGCCAAAAAACATACCAAAGATGAAGCAGCCAAGAGTATTAGGTCAAAGAAAATATTTTCAGTTGTTGCTTTATCTCTGATCAACTTGCTAATTAAAATGAAACACATCATCACACAGGAAATGAGAAGAAACACTTCCCTAATCCCTTCAAGAGTTCCCTAGGAGACATCCACCGCTGCCTCAGCTCATCTTCTGTCTTTTTAAATGATTCTTGATCAAACACTGATACGCTAAAACTACTGCATGATATAGCATTTGTTATTTTTATATGTAATTTTATAGATCAGCTTTGCATCTGTAACTGCTCTGAGAATATTTGCCAAGTTGTTTGAGAAAGAAATGGATATGCTGTGATTATTCAAGCAGGTAGAGAAAACTGGGAGTGAAAACTAAACTTGGTCCAAATTAGATAGAATTACATCTTATTGTGTTGCAAAATAAAATAAAATCGAGGCGGAGAAATTGGAATCCTGGAATGTTGTCAGTGGAATGCAAAATGCAGCTACTGTGGAAGCCAGCATGGCAGTTCCTCAAAAAATTAAAACTGGAACTACCATAGGATCCAGAAATTCTCACTGCTGCGTATTTATCTGAAATAATTGAAATGGGGATCTTGAAAAGATCTTAGCACTTCCTCGTTCAATATAGCAATATTCACGACAGGCCAGACGTAGGGAAAACCTAAATGTCCTTTGACAGATTAATGGATAAAGAAAAAGTGGTATAGATATACAATGGAATATTATTCAGCTTTTAAAAAGAAGGAAATCCTGCAAAATAGATAACATGGATGAACGTGAAGGACATTATGCTGGGTGAAATAAGCCAGTCACAGACAAAAACTGCATGATTTCACTGGTATGAATTATTTAAAATAAACTCACAGAAGCAAAGAATAGAATGGTGCTTTCCAGGGACTGGTTGGAGGAGAAAATGAGGACTTGCTGATAGATGTGTATAAAATTTCAGTTATGCAAGATAATTAAGTTCTAGAGATTTGATGTACAATGTTGTCCCTCTAGATAAGAGTGTACTTGCATTGTACAGTTAAAAGGGCAGATTTCGTGTTACGTGTTCTTACCACAATACAAATAAGCCTAGGACAGAAAAAAAATCCATAAAATTGTTCTGTTAAATAAATAAAATATAAAAGATCCCCCCAAATAAAAACCTAAAAGTATATCACTGTTCATTAATTTTGAGGTCTTTGAATGTTTTTGCTTGATTAATAATCTTAGTCAATTCCCAAGAGAAGGTTGGTCAAAATCAGGATATAGTTCCTTTGCCTCTTATATAAATCATTAAATATAATACTGCAAAATGCTCTTCAGAAGAACTGAAAGAATAAATAGAGAAACATTATTGTTGTTTCAGATTTAGATAGTTTAAGAAGGAACAATAAATACTTACACTGCTATGGTTATGAGAAGCATGTAACTTGACTTGACTGTCAAAAGACCGGCATAGCACACCCAAATATTAGTTGTGAAATGCATGATAAATAGGGAACCTGCATCGGCCACCGAGAAGATGCCCAGGGCCAGCTACCCCAGAAGGTCCCAGTTGACTTTCACGTGGACCACGGTGAACGCTGCCAGAGCGCCTGACAACAAAGGAATCGAAGTGTATGACATTGTGCTATTCTGTGCATGATGGTGTAGCACACTGTGTGTTCAAATCCACCTGTGTAACCTCTGAGACACTTCTAGGCTATGGAGAAAGGTATCGATTTACTGTGACCTTTAATTGAATGAAAAAATCACTTGCTCCAGCTCTGTGAATTGTACATATCTTGTTTTCTTAAAGTTTGAAATAGACCCACTGAGATGGGGTTTCCATAAATCATAGACTGGAAAGCACTCAGAGAGGCCATTTTTCTCTCCTCTTCCCTTTGCAGAAGATAAAACTCCGGCTCAGAAAGAGGATTTTTTTTTTTTTTAAATAAGAAAGACTATTGCAATGGAGAGAACGCTCCCATCACTGAAATCTGCAAGTGTCTTAAAATCAAACAGTAAAAGGGTTTTCTTTTATAGGATAATCCTTTGCTATAGAACAAGTAGAGATGAGTAGGAACTTTGGAGGGGCAGCTGGACAAACAAGGGGAGATGACCAATGGAATCAGGCAGGAGAGTGTCCTGCTGTGGTCAGCTAATTCCCAGGAGAAGCTGATCAGTCGGGGCATGGTCTACATGAATAATTTTTTCTCTGTGTGTATTTGCTCAGGGTTGGGGCAAGCAGAGTGTAGGGGCCTGTTGGAAAGAGAGGAGCTGATTAATGTTTGATCAAGACAATACAGAAGGCAAGAAATGGGCAACTGAGATCCCTCAGCGATGAAGTGAAGTGCCAGTTCTTCAACTTGAATGCCAGCCTTTTCTCCCACACTCTCTCCATGCCACGTGACTGATGCTTGAGCAAGAATGGCCTCTCTTTGCCCCTCCCTCCCTCCCTCCTTCTCTCCCTCCCTCCCTCCTTTCCTTCCTTCCTTCCTTCCTTCCTTCCTTCCTTCCTTCCTTCCTTCCTTCCTTCCTTCCTTCCTTCCTTCCTTCTTTCCTTCTTTCCTTCCTTCCTTCCTTGCTTGCTTGCTTCTGAGTTATGTTTGCCTGTTTATTTGGATACACTGTTTTTAATAGGTACTCCTTCCTGCCTGCCTTTCTTCCTTCCTTCCTTCCTTCCTTCCTTCCTTCCTTCTGTGATTCATGCATCAAGCACTTTTGAGCTTCTCTGTGGGAAAATATGGTGGTAAACGTTGACTCCTCATTCTCGAAAATAATACAACCTGGTAGGGAAATTTGAAAAATAAACTTATAGTTTTAATGGAGTGCAATAAGGATTGTAAAAGCTCTGACCTTAATACAAATCTAACCTAACTCTAACCCAGTGGCTCTATTTACAGACATCTTTGGCTGTCATGGCTGGTGGAGGAGGGGTGTGCTCATGGGATCTAGTGGATTAGAGGCCAGTAATGCTACTGAACATCCTACAATACACAGAACAGCCCCCCGTCAGCAGAATTACCCTGCCCAAAATGTCAGTTTTGCTGAGGATGAGAAACTCTGCCTGACCCAACAAACCAAGTGCTTGAGAGCATGTGCAGCCATAAGACACCTCCCTGAGAGAAATTTGTTTCATAACGCGCATTACTTGGATGTCCTTATAATGTGTTCCTACAATGTGCTGTGAACTAGGTAGTTAATTATCAGGTTTCTTAGTACCCTCAGCTTTCTTCCCTAATGGCATGGTTTAATATACGTGAGGCCTTAGGTCAATCCTGCGTCACCTGGTTTTGCCAAAAAATCTGACACTAATTGGGGACCTTGCTATCCCAAGGAGGCTAGGGACTATTTGTGTTTAAAGAGCTTTTAAAGAACGACTTTTATGAAAAGTTTACCTTTTCTACACATGCCCTAAGTAAGGGCACATTATCTGAAGAGAAGAAAACTTTATCCCTTCTCCCCAGGAGCAAGTTCTTACAGAGGAAATAATGAGTATAAGGTGAACCAAATCCTAGAATAGTTTTCTCGGAGTCAAACTGGAATTTTCAGAAAGCACGTGAGAGGAATATTAGCTCAACAATAGACCCCAGAAGGTTCAATAAACATGTGGGTTTGGAACACCCCAGCTTCACAAATAAATATCTTCAAAGTCATATTTGATGTGGAAGCTCTGTTATGTCGGAGCATTGTTGGGTTCACTTCAAAGACGGCTCCAGGCTCCGGGCTCCGGGCTGTGGGCTCCAGGCTCCAGGCTCCAGGCTCCGGACTCCAGGCTCCGGACTGTGGGCTGTGGGCTCCAGGCTATGGGCTCTGGCCTTCAATTCCAGAGCATTAACTCTTGCACCAGCCCCCTTCCCTCCCCCTTAGCACCTCACTCCCTTTGGAAAAGTGCTTCAAATATCACGAGACGTGTTCCGGGGAAAAGGAGGAGGGCATGGACAAGTATCTGAAAGCCCCCCAAACTACTGTCGCTGCTCAGCGGGGAGGGAGGTGTTGCCAAAACAGAAAGCCCAGGAGGGCCTGATGGGTGGAATCTAGCAGCGGCAGCTGGGAATCATCCATCCCCCAGAGATGAGGCTTCTCTGGATTGCTCAGTCTCCTTGCCTCTTTCCTACTGGACAAAACACACTATCAGAATCCATCTGTAGGCAAATAGGAAGAAACAGACACTTATCAGCCAACTCAAGGAAAAGCAATAAATACCTAGGTACACACACAGGTCCTTTTAAAGGGCCTGCCTCTCCCACCTTGTCACACCTCGCCCTTCGCCTTTGGGTAATGCTCTGTCATCTGCTGCCATTTTCACTGAAACCAAGGCTTACTATTTGTTAAGGGCTACTGTGTCCCTGGTTCTTACTAATGACAATTACATGAAAGTGTGATATGCATGAAAGGCCAGAGAAAAAATTATACAGTATAATACAATTACTTAGCTGTGGAGAGGAGAGAGAACGGAAGGATACAAGAATCCGGTTGGAATTTAGCATTATTCTAGTAGACATTTGGTTGTAGTCAGGGATGGAGAAGCTGGGTGTGAAAAATTTAATCAGAAGGCAACAAACTTTGGCAAATCTCCACATGTATAGTTCAGGAAAGAAGCAAATCTTTAAGTTATTGCCATTGGGATTCTTGAAATAATAAGATAGCTCCTAGAACAGTAGCTTTCAAACTTCTTTAAATATAGCCTGAGAAATAAACATATTCTGTAGGTCAGTCAGTACATATATATGTGCGTGTAAACAGAATTTTCACAAAACAGAACTTATCTTTATAAGCGGATACACTCTTTATTCTGTTCTATTCTTTAATTTAAACATCAGTCAGAAATCTACTACATTGATTTCAAGATCTATATTCTGTAAAGGGCCAGACAGTTAATATTTTAACCTCGTGAGTCACATATTCTTTGCTTGTTTTTGTTAGGTTGTTTGGCTGGATTTAATATTTTACAACCCTTATCATATATATATATTTTTTCCCCTATACAATCTCTTAAAAATGTAAAAACCACTAGCTGTGATAGCCCATGGGCCATCGTTGGCCCACATACATATTAATGGTTTGCAAACCACGGTTTGAAGGCTAGAGTTACTGAGAGCCTAGAGAGAGTAAAAAGTTTTCACTGTTTAACCAGGTTTGGCCCCTGGGGCACCAATTTGCAGTTCACGTTCTCAGGGATGGGTGAGACTTTATTTTCCAGGTAAAGCTATATCAACTTTCTATTATATTCATTGCTGCTTTTAAATTTTGTGACAAAAGCTCTTTTTCTTTTCAAAGCATTTGTCATTGAAATCGTCATCCCAAAACACGATCGAGAGAATACATTTTCTGGTTTTATCATAGGATAAAACCGTGTATATTTACCCCCAAACGTCGCAAGGGCTTCTACTGCTCCGTTGTCTATTGGGGAACTCTGGGATGGTGCCTTGTATTCCCACAGGGTTTGAACATTGCTCAAAACCTGGTTATAACCTGCTGTGGAAAGAGCCCACCACAGGGACCAGTAAAAAAGACGCTTTGAGGAGTAGCACTCTTTCAGGTCTTGGAACCACTGCATGAAAACTCTCAAAGCCACATTTTCTGGCTTCGGGCCACTCCACTGGCCATCATCCAGCTTCCCCAAAGTGGTGAGTGTCTCTGAAGTGGGCTTCTCCTCGTCACAGCCTGATGTTCTGCCCTCATGAGGTTCCTCTATCACTGCTTCCGTGCTCGATGGCTTCTGTACTTCTTTGCTGGGTTTTGCGTGAAAAAACATGCTTTTCTTGGGCATCGGTAGACAAAGTGAGAAAAGGAAGGCCATGGAGACAGAGACCAGGGATATGACATTGAGGTAAAAGTACGATATTTTGGCCAGCGACACCAAGAGCTGGGCCAGCACTGAGGCCATCGTGCGGGCCACCAGCGTGATGCCCCTGCAGTAGCCGCTTACTTCTTAATAGTGCTCGGGGCTGACCACGCTGTATAAGTAGGCGGAGTAGGCCACCTCGGTGACGAAGGCCAAACCGTAGAAGAATTCCACAACCTGCGTGGTTCTCACTCCTTGGCCAAACAGGAGCAGCAGCGAGGTAATGATGAAGCTGATCGCTTCTAAGACGATGACTGGCTCGTAGCAGACATAGTCGGTGAGGATAAAGACGGGGAGCAGCAGCACCAGGTAAGAGTATGTCCACACTGGAAAGGTGTCGTTTGTGAGCTGCAACATTAAACGGGGACAGTGTGAGGACAAAAACACCAGGAAGTGAAAGGTACCCCCGGTTTCTGACATATACATTATCCAGGCGACAGGTGTCAATCCCTGGACACGTCGTTGGGCTCGTTCCAAAGTTGGCACTGTTTGAGACTTCACATGGATTTCTGATAAGACAATGAAAGCGATGAGGAGCCAAAATTCAAGGAAACAAACTGCAGAGGTGACCGATGTGGATTCATTCTCCCGAGTATAAGGAAAATTCGGCTATTGCTCTCAGTTCTCTGCTTCTTGCATCTTTAAGTTGTCATTTGATCTGCATAAGCGATTGAGGCTGGGAAAAGGGCCATAACGCACAGTCAGCTTCCACAATTAACAGCATGTCCGGGGCAAATCAGGGCTGCTTAGCGACCATTGCCCGCGAGCCCTTAGTAAAATAGGCTACTCTTCTTCAAAGTCAGAACCGTAAGGCTAAAAAGGATGTCTAGGACCAGAAGAGCTTGACCATCGTCACCTTTGATCCACATGAGTAGGTCAAAGTGCAGACCATCGAGATACCATCTGGGCGAACAGGCAAATACCAGATTCATCCGGAAGGCTGGTCGAAAAATAGACATTTAAATCAAATGGATCTGAGCAACCTAAGTGCCCATCAATAGACGACTGGATAAAGACGAGGTGGTACATATATACAATGGAATTTTACTCGGCCATAAAAAAATAAAATGTTACCGTTTGCAACAACATGGAAAGACATGGAAGGTATTATGCTAAGTGAAATAAGTCAGACAAAGACAAACACCGTATGATTTTACTTATATGTGGAATCTAAGGAACAAAATAAATGAACAAACAAAACATAAACAGACTCAAAGACACAAAGAGAACAAACTGGTGAGTGCCGGATGGGAGGGGTAGTTGCGGGAGCTGGATGAAAATGTGAAGGGATTAAGAAGTACAGATTGGTAGTTACGAATTAAGAAGTACAGATTGGTAGTTACAGATTGGTAGTCATGGGGATGTAAAGTATAGCCTAGGGAATATAGTCAGTATTACTGTAATAACTATGTCTTGTGCCAGGTGGGTGCTTGACTAAAAGGGGAGATCACTTTATAAATTATATACATGTTTAACCACTATGCTGGACACCTGAAATTAATAGAATCTTGAATGTCAAATCTCATAGAAAAATTTTAAAAATGTAAAGTTGGAAAATCAATCAATCAATCAATTTGAATGAAGCCTGAGAATTTACATTTCTGACAAGTTCCCAGGTGGTGTCCACACCCCGGTCCACGAAGCACACCTTGAAAACCATCGACTAGCAGGCTTCATAGGGTTAGACTCTTCGACCTGACTGAAAGTTAAAAACAGCCTTAATATTTATGAACAAAGAGGGGGAAATCTTCAGAGGATTTTCCACATGCTTTTTCAGTAACTTTTCCTTCTGCGACTCATAGTATCCTTTCAGATTTGTATTCGTAACCAGAGACGACTTTATTTCAGGTTCATAATCATAAGCAATACAGTCTTAGAGTATTATTTTTGTACAATTGAACGATTATATAAAGTAAGGTTGTGTTTCATCCACGTCACTTTTGTTGCGGCAAAGAGTTTACCTTTTTATATGATGAATACATGAAAATCATCAAGGTCCACTTGCTCGTATTTGAGATTGTAAGAAGTGTCGATAGTTTGCCCTACTCGGCACTTCAGGCGTTGGTTCTAAAAAGACTTAAGTCTGAGTTAAGCATGTTAGTTAACTTACCACACTGAGACTTATATTTTTATCTGGTCCTGTTAGATAAGGTGCGATAAATGGCTCTGATGGTTTCATCATTGAGAAAAATCCAAAGAAGCAGAGGATTACTGTGGGGAAAACCCAGCAATGGCTGGGTGAAGTCCTACAATAATTTATGGGTGGTTCAACTGTTGCAGGAAAGAAAAAAAAAAAGAAAGAAAGAAAGTGTGTAAGAAGACGGCTCATCAATCCCACTGATTTCTTTTTCTAAAACTTGCATTCTCTTCCTCTTGTTCCTTCTGTCCTTCAGTCTAAAAATGGGGAAAAAAATGATTGTGAAAATATATCTCGGGTAAAAGAGTCTTCTTTTAGGATTTTTGGTGGAAGAAAAAATCAGTGATTACTTAAAAACACCATAGTAGGGGTTAAGTCTCATCTTGGGTGAAATGGTGGGGTCACTGAAGAGAAAGTCCTCTTGAGCATTGCTTAGGTAAGTCAGTCACGTTCACCATTAGTCTTTTAGAGTAGAAAAATATCAGGGAGTCTCACCTACAGCATAAATCTTGGGCAGAAGATAAGATTGGTGGAATTTAAATAAGTTTCGAAGACACAATTGCTAAGCAAACATTTGCTTCACCCCCGCCCCCATCCTAAACCTATTAACATGTAGGTATTGTTATGTGTTAATTACCTATTGATGAACTGGAAATGCATTTCAATGAGTATTTTATAATGGTGAATAAAATAGCTTTTGGAGAGTAAAGATTTATAAAGCAGATAAACCCCTTGCTTTTTCAAATGATCAAAATCAAAGTGAACATTGATTGAACATAAAAAGCCTCAATTAATTTGAACTGTCATCTACCCAGGTGGTTTGTTTTTAATACCTATTTTCAGAAGAAGAATTACATGACATCTAGACGATATCACATCATAGATGAAATTAAAGCACAACACTTGGAAGTCTTTTTCTGAGTTGATATTTAACTTCGATTTCATTCTTATTTTTTCCCATTTATGTTGCTAATATGAGAACTTATGTTCAGGATGATAAACTTTCAGGCTGGCTGACTAAAGGGAAGCCAAAGACACCCTTTAGAAAGGCAATCAACAGCTTCTGGAAAAATCTCACTTACTCAGTTAGAGAAGCTTCTTCCCGGAAGCTTCCTGGCCCTCTTGCTTCTTACAGCCCTGGCAAGACATTATGGCATGACAGTCAAGGGCAGTCAATCGGCTACAAATTTTTCTTTGCTACTTATAAGCATGTGACCTTGGGCAAGCTACCGGACCCCTCTGGCAAATCAGATTTATCATCTGTAAGACAGGTATGATAATATTTACCTCACGTAGGAGGTAGTTTGGGAACAATAAACAAGGATTTCCTGGTGAGAAGAACGTGAACTTTGTAGTCAAGCAAATTCAGATTTCGAATCCCTTTCAAGTCATGTGACTCCGGACACATTTCTTAATGTGCTGGGACCTCAATTTCCCTCACTTGCACAGGCACATTAATAATGCTCATCACAAAGTGATGGAAACATCCTGGCAGGATGCCATCATTGCTGCAGGTGCTTAACATGGGTTAGCTTCTCGCTTCTAACCCGGGAATCCACAACCAGCTTCCAGGGCAACGAATCGGGGAAATGTTGGCATTCGCTGCCGCTGCTCTGGTTTCTGTTGGAGTGAGGAATGCTGAAGCCACAGGAGGGTTCTAGAACCTGGGACAATTGGGGTTTGAGTGAGTTTCAGCAAGTGAGATTGCTGTTCACAGCAGGATGAATCTTGCTGGCCGTTAAAAGAAAAAACCAGGACAGATTTCTATTCCTCAGAAAGAATCCCCTGTGTACTTTATAAAAATTCAAAAATTCTCACTGTTGGATCCATTTCAGTTTGTGAAAGTTTCATAGAGTGATAATTCTTAGGATTCTAATGATAAAATGCAGAGTCGAAACAGTTTCTAACAGAGGGTGTAGCAAGAAAACCCTAAGTCCTCCTCCTGAATCGATGCCCCAGGTACTGGTGAGGATGAAGAGTCACTCAGCATTTCTGAGACCAGGCACTTTGGTTCCAAAGACAGCATGGATTCAGGTTTTTTGTGTCGGAAATAACCTCCGATTCCCCCCTAATGTTGGCAGCTAGTTTGTAAAAGCAGAATCTTGAACTCAAAAGGACTAGATTGGTAGGTTTAACTAGATTATGGAATCCATCGCCACCACCGGAAAGAGTCGCGTTAAGAACCGGCTGCACCCAGTCCACTTGAAAGTCGACAGCTCTATTCCAGTTAGGTTCCAAGTTCGCCCCCTGCTGGTGTCTTTATTTATTGCAGAAACATGGTGTGCTTATATTATCTGCTAGTGTGCTGCCTGCACAGCTCTTCCAGGCGGATTGGCTTTCCTTGTCGCTTCTAGAAAACTAATGGCTCCTTAGGAAGAAGTTTGAAAACAGAGGAGTACAAGATCCCTTGATTATGTGGCCTGCTGGAATTGGAGGGAGTCAAGAACTCAACATGAAAGATGAAGACATGCCTTCTTAGAGCTCTTTTGCTAATTCCAAAGCAATTTTCTCTTTATTCTCTATGTGCTAACTCATCGTAATTCAGTATTGAAAGGTGGAGCTAGAACTGTAAAAAAAAAAAAAAGGCAAATACTGAATTTACAACCCCAAGTTATCCCAGTGGCATAATTTTTAATATTTCAGAAAGATGGGACTTTTTAGTTACTTTTTTGACTTGCTATTTCAAAGGTTATTGGAAAATCAGTTAAAATGTTACCAAGCAAATGCTCTCCCTTGCTCCTAATTATGGCAAAATGCACATTTCTAGCTGGGGGGTGGGGGGTGGGGTCGAAAGTGGTGGGCTTCTGTTTCAGAATATTGGTCTGTCCCAGCGTGGTTCCGGCCCCGGGGGCCTGCAGCCTGGGGCCCTGGCTGTTGTCAGACCTGGAGCACTGCCTGGGGTGGGTGGGCTTTTAATATTCTTCCCACTATTATTATGAGGTGGGCCATCGGCATTTTTTTTCCCTCTTGTACTTAACCATACTTAGCTGACCTTACTCAAATTCCTTAGCCTCTTTGAGTCCCACTGATTAAAAGAGCTGATTCTGGAATAGGTAAGATATTTGGAAATGTTGGAAATGGAGTAAATATATTTTGCATGTGGGAAGACAAATTTTGGGGCTGGAAGGTGGAGTATTGTGGGTTGAATTATGTCTCTCCCCCGCCAAATATGTTAAAGTCCTAACTCCCAGGACCTCAAAATGAGACTTATTTGGAAATAAGGTTGGTAGATAAAATTAATTAAGACGAAGTCACGCTGGAGCAGGGTGGGCCTTTAATCCAATATAAGTGAGATACTTAGTATAAAGAGAAGAGACACAGATACGAAGAAGCACAGCAAAAAGGTGGCCATGTGACAACAAAGGCAGAGATTGGAGTAATGCGTCTACAAACCAAGGAACGCCAAGTGTTCCTCGCGGAATCTAACAGAGGCGTAGGAAGATCTTCCTTTATAGGTTTCAGAGGCAGAATGGTCCCACTGACACCTCAGTTTTGGACTGCTAACCTTCAGACCTGTGAGACAATAAATTTCTGATGTTTTATCCCAGCTTGGTGGTATTTTGTTACTGCCACCCCAGGAAACTGATATAGATTCTGATACCCCTAATTTGAATTTCTGATAATTTGGACCAAATGTGTGATGCATTTCGTGTTAAAATTTTTTCTTTAATTACTTTAGCTTGGATTTCCGTGTATCTATACTTTTATTATTATTAAGTACAAATGGAACAGATGAATCTTTATTTACACATGGAATGAAATTTCCCAGTTTGTTTTCATAGCTACCCATAAATATCTTTAGCAAGGTAATGAATGTTGGTTACACCTCGTATGGTGGTTATTTAAAAACTTAGGTGTTCTCATAAAAGACCAAATGTTAATTTTTTAAAAAATGTAATGTTCTGTGAAATATAGAAATGATAAAGTGATGCCTTACCCTTTTAGATGACCGGATTTTCTAAGTGAATTGTAGTTTTCAAGTAAAAAATTGTACATTTCTTTACAGCTTAGTTATTACTGCACTTGTAAATTTATTTTGACAATACCCAGGTGAGTCAAATCACTCTTCGGGGCCTGGGTCTTCCTCTCCCATGGTTGGATACTCTTCCTCCAGCCACCTGCGGGCCATGCCCCATCATTGCATATATATTGTGCTCTAATGTCCTCTTTCAGAGAGGACTTCTTAGACCGCCCTGTCCAAAATGACCTTCTTCCCATCATCCTCTATTTCTTTACTTTGCTTTGTCACCACTGGTTATGCATTAATATGCTTAATTGGTTTTTGTCTAATTCTTCCTTCTAAAAAAAGTGTCATAAAAGAAAAGATTTTTATATCCATGTTGGTGTCTGCTATATTTTTAATTAGAAATTAACATTTTTTTGGATAAATGAACTCAATGAACATTTTTGGATAAATTAAATAATGCTATCAAAGTATAAAATATAAGACCGATTATTGTGCCAGTGAGGGTTCTCCAGAGAAACAGAATCAAAATCAGTTGCAAGTTAAGTGTGTGAAAATGGTAAAAACTAGTGTGTTTTATGAAATAGTTCTAACAGGGCCCAGATATTCTGAACACTATATGAATTTATAGAAACATTTCCACTTACATTGCTGGGTTTAAGGGTACAATATCTGACCCTTTCCAGTAATTGTTTAAATTAATGGTATTTTATTTTTACATACTCCGGTTATATTAGAGAATATTTTTATGGGCTTCAAGAAGTTTTCATTTAAATGTTACTAAGGTGATGGGCATTTATATTTATCTAAAGGCCTCACTGAAAAGGAATTCTACACCAGATTTGACCGTGATGAAGATAACTGCCTTGCGGAATACAGGCCACTTTTTAATTTTTCATCTCCAAATCTCACAGGAGTGCCTCCAGTGGGCAGACTGCCCCATATCCATACAGGGCAACGAATTCAGGCAAATGTCATCTCAGGCTTCTTCCTGCAGGAGGGAGGACTTGCGGTGGGGTGGAGGGGTTGGGGGGCGGGGGGATGGTATTGAGTTGCCAGCAGATAAGGAAGCAGAGGGCCTTTCAAAGATGTTTTCTACGTTAGGGACCTTATGATAAGGTTGATCTTCTGAGTGAACCCTCCCTTGCTGAGTCTCTCAGGGTTTTATCTTTTCTGGAAGCACAAGACCCCACATCCTCTACTGACCATGACGTTATGGGAGTGGGGAGTGGAAGGCTTTGTGTGTGTGTGTGTGTGTGTGTGCGCACATGCGTGTGGTCTTAGATATAAAAAAAAGCCTGCAAAGAAATGCAATGTATTAAAGAATTGATGTGTTAAATTCCTGGCTTCCAGGTATTCTCAACTGGAGCGACCCTGTTCACAGTGAGAGATGAAAGTGTTTCTATAAACACATTTACACTTACCTTGCTAGTAACAATCCATTAGTTCTCTGGTAATTTCACTTTGAAAGGAGGTTAGAGATAATGCTCACCGCGAAAGGTGATGCTCCCCAGCAAAGAGTGAGCAAACTTGGCTTTGAATGGGGCCAGGATGTTAGGAGGGAGGACCTTCCAGATTACCCCTTGTTGCTTGCCACCCACTCTACCTTTCACAAGGTGGGCCTTATCTGGAGACCATTTAGGTGGGTGGTCCTCTTCCTTGAGGTAAAGCAAATACTGATCTCACCTAGATCAACAAAGCTCTCACTTAAACAGTAGTGGCAATGACAGTTGGAAACCGAAGTACACGTCAAGAGCAATGATAACAATGAAAGAAAATCGCCAGTGGTTAAGTTGGGGGTGACTGTTTTCCATCTATCTCTGCTTCCCAGGAAGTAGGGGGCGGCTCTCCTATGCAGGGCGCTTCCAGGTTTTCTAAGTCTTTCTTTGCATAAGTGACTGATAAAACAGCTACCTCCCAAGTCCCCGAGGAGCCTGACCCGGGGTCAAGTACATTTTCTCCTGGCAGCCTACTCTCTTCTTCCATCCCCCATGTCTAGTCTGACCATGGATTTTTGCTCACCTCCAAGGTAGAACTTTTTTTTGTCTTTTATTCTCCATGCCTTTTATGGAACCCTCCTCCTCCTCCCCGCTACTTCGGCTGTCCTAGAGATATTGAAATTCCTCTGCCTTTTCTCACTTTGACCTGCTTTAGTACTCCTGCCCCCGTGAATTTGGCTTGAGAAAATAAAAAATAAACCTAATAGAAAAAACATAATCTCCCACCTGAGGGGAGAGGATGGAAGAGGACCTCAGCCTCCTTGGAGAGAGGAGCAGATGGATAGGAAAAGGTGCCAGGATCAGGCAAGAATATGGAGGAAGATGATTTTGAGGGGCAGGGAGATGAAAGTTAATCCCCCTAACTGATAAAGAGGACAATATGCTGCTAGGATTTTTCAGGTCCTTAAGTTCAAATAGCAGCTTCATCATTTTCTAGCTATGATCTCTGGCATTTACGAGTGGTCGTTGATATTTTCCCCGCTTCTCATCGATGCTCGAGACAATTATTCTCAACCCCTTGGGAGAAAATGACAATGTTAATTTCTTTGAAACTCATTTAACTAGGTCACTTTCTAGTGGTCGAGTTACTGATATCTACTGACCTCCTGATCTCTCTTCGTCTGTCATCACTGACCTGTAGGTCTAATGCCCACTTGACATCTCCACTTGAACGGCTCAAGGGGATTTCAAATGCCACACATTCAAACTTAGCCTGTGATCTTCTCACAAGCATAGTCCCTTTTCATTGTTCTCTATCAAGATTATGGTACCACCAGAAATCGAGAAATTCCCTCTCCTGTAATTATATTCAATTTATCCCCACATTCTATCAAGTTTACCTTCAATAATTCTCAGGTTCTCCTTTCTATTTTTACTTCCAATATCTTAGTGTTATTAGCACCATTGTCTTTAGTCTGGATAAATGCCAGCTAACTTTTTTCCACAAGTTCTCTGGCCCTCCTTCTCATTCTGTAGCCAGCATAATCTTTTTCACACGCAAAAATAATTAAAATTTTTTGCTTAAAAATCCTTTAATAGGTTCTCAATCTCCTCGCCATGTTCCATCCCCACCCCGCACCCACACACACAGTATGACCTTGAGCCGCTTACTCTTTTCTCCCATGTTGGATTTTTGCCACACTGATCATCTTTCAGGGCCTCGAGCACACTGTCTTCCTTCTGCCACAGGACCTTTGCACAAGCTGTTCCATCTGATCGCACAGTCCCCCTCGCCCTTTACCCCAGTTGTTTACTGTTCATCCTTCAGCTCCCAGCTTCCCTAGAGATGTTTTCCTTAACTCCCTAGTCAAGATCAGATTCCTTCGTCATGTCTCTCATAGACAAGTCTTCTTACAGGGCATGTTTTTCAGTGGGCGATTTTATGGTCATTATTGTGCCTATTAAATTAATAACTGAGCTCTCCATTAGGCTGTAAGCTGCATGACATTAAGGATAGAGTCTCTCGTTGTTTGCAAGTAACATCCCCAGTGCCTAGAAAAGAGTCTGGTAGAGTATGGGCTTAACAAATATTTTTCAAATGAATGGAAAAATCTACTGAGCCCCAAATGTCTCATTTTATAGAACAGCAATCATTATGCAGGCTACATAGGAATGCTATGAAGATTAAGTGAGCTCTGTGCATGTAAAGAACCGAGCACAGTATCTGTTACTGCCAGGGGGAAATGACAGGAAGGCCATTTACTCAGAACCGAGCCACAGACCTTTATTCTTAGAAGGATGGGCAGAGAGGCGAGATCCTGGGCTTACAGGGAAGACCTGAGTTTCTCAACAATCATCAGAGGACTTCTTGGTAAGAAGCATCCTTATTGTCTTTGACCTTCAATCTCAGCTGTGAGAGCTGCTGGAGAGGCTTCTGGGCCTGAAACCCTGCCTCTCAAACGTGCCACCACCTCCACCTTTATTCCAATGTCTGGGTCACCGTCCCAATTGATTCACTTACGTGCCTGCCTCACCCTTTGCTCCTCTCTCATGCAGGCCAATCACCAAGACTACGATGAATAGCTTTTAGCATCATAGTCACTTAAGAAACATTGTAAAAATACAAATGTCCTGGCCTCATCTCTGTACCTTCTGGTTGATTGTCTCACATCTGAAGCCCAAGAATCTGCACGTTTAAGCTGCACTGGTGTTACTGATGGAGTGGTCACGGCTAGACGCAGTGGACTGAGGAGAACTGCATTTCATGCTCTCCCCTGACTCAGGTCTTCCAGAGGCAACTCCCCGATGTCTATGCCACAGCGGCCATTCATGAAGGGAGGAGGTGAGACTTATTACCTAGGGCTTTCTCCCATCCTTCATGGACATCCTGCTGTGCCCTTGCTCGCCCTCTACCCCCAAGCTGGGGGCCACTCTGGTCCCCTGCCCAGATTGCTTTTCCAAAAAGGGACCACTTGAGTGACAGGTCTGCATACTACACAAAGTGGGATCGTTAAAGCAAATATGTACACACATATCTGAAAATTTTCAGCCTACAAGAGATTTTTATTACCTCTATATGCCCTGAAAGTAGGTAATAAAATACATCTTCTTCTAATACCTTTTTCATTTTAGTAACCACCTATAAATATGACCTCTAGCAACCTCACTCATTTCTGGCTGCCCCTGTCTGCCTGCATTACCTGACTTTCTGAGTGCTCAGTTTACATCCACTCCAAGTATGCAATTCTCCACCAGAATTAAGTCAATTCTTCCTAACACATAGTATCAATTAGCACGTTAAAATACACACTGCTGGTAGCTAGCTGCCATTTTTAACCCAATTCCTCCTTGGGCAGACAGCTATACTATGTGATTTCCATGCCTTGTTTCTGATTCTTTGAAAAGTTTGCAAAGTAGATATTGTCTCCATCCGGTAGATGAGAAAGCAGACATTCAAGAAGAGACGGTGTGGCCTGTCCTGGGTCATACGGTTTAGAATCCAGTTCTGGACACATGTAAATCCTGGATTCTTCTCCTACCTGCTCGGCTGGGACGTGATAGTCTCAGTCCCTTCTGTCATTCCTCACACATTGTTCTGTGGTCTTATTTACTTCCTTTGTCCTTGCCGGCTACCCACAAACGTTGAATCTGTATGGCGTATGACTGAAGATTGCCATCAAAAATGATGCGTGTCCTTAAATGGTCATGTGTTACCCCAACTGATCATAAATAGAGCATTCTTTCTTGCAATTAGTTCGATGGACATTTACAGAAACTCTCTGAAGAGTCTACACCCCCAAAGGCTGTTCCTTAGGCCAATGTGATTCTGTACTATTTACTGCTAGTGACCTCTACCAGTTGTCAGGCTTTGGGTGATAGACACTTAATTCCCATCTGTAAAGTTGCCTAAATGGACAGTTCAGATGGAAGGGGAAGCGAGACGGCGCCGAGAGGCAGCCCTACTGGGAGGCCTGGGAGAGCCCCTTCTTTCCCCTTCCTCCAGGACCCCCTGTCTCAGCCTGCTGCTGTCACTCACAGAGTTTGGAGGTTGCTTCAAAATGCTTTGCCTTCATTGTTACACCGAATAGCATAACATTTTGAGCGAATGTTGCTGCCCCTCCCCAACCAGAGGCAAATTATAAAAGTCAGCGACATTTTAATTATTGCTTGACTCATGTGAAGGACTTACTGCTTCACAGACCCATGAGGGATAGAAATGAGAATTCCATGTGAATTACTATTTTGCTATTGCCCTCGCTGTTCTGCTATGAAACAAACAAACAAACAAACAAACGTTTCTTTCCTCTGGAATAAACACTTTTCCATACTTTGTTTCCCCCTGTTATGATCAAACAAGAGAGGTTTCACATTTGGTGAAATCAATGTCTGACGCAAAACACGGAAGGATGTCTTTCATCAGCTGCTTCTCCCAGCAGGTGAGCCAAGCTGGTCTGGGCTTACCTTTGTGGTCTTGAAAGCGAGAGGAGAGGAGACTTGGAGCAGAGGGAGCGTTGGCCAGCAAACAGAGGAACTAGCCAGGCGAGCGTGGAGCTCTGTCCTCTGCTCCAATCAGCCATGATCTCGAAATGCCTGTCTCTAGGACAGAGAGGACAACACGTGCCACAAATCGTGACTGAGCAACGAGTCGTGCTGTGACATGTCATCACCTTCAGCAGGTGGGAAGGACCAGGTCAAAGTTCCATTACCACGGATCAATGAAACTCACTTTTGCGTCGGGAGAAAACGGACTCCTCCCTGTATTAGGAAGACATCGCTGCTTTTCTACCAGACTGGGAGGAGCTAAGTGTAGGGCTTTATCAGCACCTAATTTTGTTAGTGACCAGGAGACCCCTAACGTGCCTACTATTTCACTAGCTTCATATTTTAGTCTCACACCATGGGTCTTTTCCAAAGTCACTATGTTCTTCCTGGAACATCTACTGGGGTCGAATTTTTAAGAGTCCACTTGCCTTGTTCCTCTATGACATTTTACTTTAATTCTCACCTCCAGAGTTGTTTGTATTTCTTTCCTCCTATCATTTTCTTTGATCAAAGTCTCTCCAGGATCTCCAAAGTGATTTAGTCTCTTGAAATGAAAGTTCAGACATCTGCCTCCCTTTACTGCAATTATTAACGTGCTGGTTCATTTTGTCTGTCACATCACTTACAAACTGTTCTTGACTCATTTCCTTCAAGATGTCGGCAGCTGGCTCCAGGCCACCATTTTTGTCTACAGGCACAGGTGCAGCTCACACGGCTAGGCATCTGCCAGGCAGCACTGTGGGTTTCATATAATGGCCTCGAAGCCCACATGTATTCTTAGATTAGGTCACTTGTACTTATAATTGTTTTGAAAGACCGGAAAGGGAAATGACGGTCATGAAGGAAATAGAAAAGACAGTGACGCCCAGGATTCTCATTTTGTGCAGAGTAGAGGGAACAGAGTTGGGGGAGAGGGTGGTTGTTTCTGGATTTCCCTTTCTCTGAATTTCCATTTTCTCCTTTAAAAAAGCATTTTTTAAAAATTCTTCTTTGTTAATTTTCCAAATAAAATTTGAAATCATCCTTACTATCTGAAAAAAAAAATCATATCGTATTTTTTTCTCTGGGATAAGATTTAACTTATACATTTATTTAAAAAGCCTGACTTTTTATGTATGTTTTCTTTCTAACCATGAACAAGGTAGGCTTTTCCATATGTTTTGGTGTTATTTTGTCATCTTCAAAAGTACTTTCAGGCACATTCATATATGTCTTACACATTTATCATGTTATTAAATAAATTAAATAGTATTTTTGCATTATTTTTTTCCTATCATGAATGGAGTCTTTTACTAAGTGGTTTTTGTATCATGAAAGCTCTTCCTTTCTGCATACTGTTGCCATTTTCAGCTGCGTCTCTTGGGCGTATATCTGTAGCTTCTGGAATAGTAATAGTTTTGCCTTCTTTTTTTTAAGTGTTTGACTTGTCATTTTTTTGCTTGTCTAATTGCGTTGGCTGATACCTCTAGTATAGTAAGTTAAATAATAAGGATAATAGTTGCCATCCTTTCCTTGCTTTTGATGTAAGTTTTCTCCACTAAGTAGTGTTGGCTTTGGGGCTGATTTTTTTTTTCTTTCTCAGTCCAGTGATTAAATTTTTGGATTTAAAGAAAAATATGTTTGAAACACAAATCTTTTTTTTTTTTTTTTAACAATTCGCTTTTTAATGAGAACAACCTGTGCACAGATGGCGATCACAGACCACCCGTCAAATTCATTCCACCGAGGAAGAATGAGAGGGAGGATGCGCAGGGCTCCTGAGCCAGCGGCCCCGCTCCTCGGCCCTGGGAACCGTGCGGTCACTGACTGTCTGCCCACACACGCCTCTTGAAGGGTAAGCAGACATCCAAAGCACAGGAGCAGTAATGCTGGGTAAGACCCTCCTTGCGTAAACCACCTGAATTAATTCACTGAAGGCATCAAAAATATACCAGGTAAACCAATGCGTCATTTACACCTGCCTTTCTTTCCCATCACTGCGGCAGCTACGTGTGAGAAAAACAGTCCAGGTCCTCCAGTAGCCGCTCGCCCCAGGCCGCACCCAGCCCTTTCGCACGCCCATCTGGCCTGGAGTGGTTTCCAGCAGTCTCGTTGGATGGGGCAACCCGCGGGGACCGGGACGAGCGCGCTGGGGGCTGGACAGGGCCCATGTCCCTCTGTCCAGAGTGCTGAGCGGGATGGGGGCAGCGGGAGGGGGCGGGGGCTGCTAGCTCACTTTAGACTTTGGTTCCAGATGTGTTAAGCGGGGAAGCAGTGGCGTGGGAGGTATGTGGTTGTCCTGCCTTGGGTCCCTGGCCATCTCGGCTGTGTGCGTGTGGCTGCCACGTGCACGTGTGGCTGCCACGTGCCCGCCACGTCCAGTCCCCGGCCCCCTCTTCTCCCGAAGAAATGCAAATCTTGAATTAGCATCCTTTATTCCCAGTGACAGACTGCTCCATGTTTCCCTCTGTTGAAGTTTCAAAGGACAGACAAGCTCAGACGATTTTCAACATGTCATCAAAAAATTAGAAATTTTAAACATATTATATTTAGCACAATCTCTGCCCCCATTAGAGTTTCCTTATTTACAAATACTTATAGAAACCTCTGAAAATTTCCACCTAAGTTTCCTGTTTTAGACAGACATCTCACATGATACAGCATTAAAATACCTATCCCGGGGAAGGAGAAAGCTCATTGCCTCTTCTTAGGCCACGAGGAATTGACATGAATGTCATTCTGTGGACACACGGGAGTGTCTGGAGCTCTTCCTGAGGTAGAGTTTCAACAACAAAGCTCAGCAGAGCACGAAATTAAAAATGATCATTATCAAATAAAAGCTTGTGAATAATGCTGTTTTCAACATTGAAGTGGAGTCCTTAGAAATGGGACCAAACCTTGTGATTCTCTCAGAGAACCATAAATTATGCAGAAATATACTTAATGGAAAAAGAAGGAAAATGGCTCATGTGACAAAAAAATTTCCTATACGTTGCCTGTTTTGGTAAGATAAAATAAAGATCTAAGCCAAGCAACAGAGTCAGTCCAGTTAGTGTTTCTGCTCACAAATGGGGAACATCAACTTCAGGATGGCTGGTTTGTTTCTATGCCATTTGTATGTCTTTGCAGGTAATCAAAACCAGAATTTTCCAGTCACTGCTATTCACGGGGATTCCCAATGTGGGTTGTTTAATTGAGATGATGGGTCCTATCGATAACGTCCAGCTCAGCTGGGCATATCGATAGATATCTGGTCTCTAGCTCAGTTTTTGTTGTGGTTTTGAACAGATTCATCGGAATCAAGACTCGTGAAGGGTGTCAATTTGTGGCACTCAGTGACTTTGTGGCCAGCACAGGCTTTAAGGGTTGACATAAAAGAAGTTTAGAGGTTTGTTCCCTTGATGACATTCCTTGGTCCCTCTGGGGTGGTGCATATGGATTCTGATGTATAGCAGAGTTCTACACTTCCTTTCGGCATTTGGCTGAGTAGATAATGTATATGCTTCTCATAAGGAAAATTCCAGCAATGACGGCGAAATAACTCCCATAAACTAAAAACTATAGAAAAAACAAATAGAATTCATTAGACACGCACAAATCTGATCATCTAGGTCACTGATGATACATAGTGATGCTGTTGGATTTGCTGGAATTATGGGGTAACTGAGACCCAGGCGCTTAATATGGGGCATTTAGATTTGCTCTATATTTTCTTTTCCCATCTTAGAAGAACCAGGTACAAAAGTGTAAACGATGCAGTAACTAAGAGCGTGGGCTCTGGAGCCTTGGGTTCAGATCCTAGCTAACATTACCAATAGTGAAAAAAATACTACAGCCCACTGATCCATGTGTCTATATTTGGAGGATAGTATAATGCTAAATGTAATGTCTCTAAGAATGAATGTTAGACATTGAGGTTACTTCTTATCTGCCTTATATCCTTCTCCCCCCTTTTTTTTTCACATCCATATGTAAAATGTGAGGTTGGGCTAATTCGAAGTCCCTCGGTGGAGTGGGGGAAGGGACGAGAGCTCTGCATCCATGTCCCTCCCTAGATGAACCTCAGAACACCTTGGAAGTGAACAGTGGGAGGAAGAGGAGAAACATATGAGGGCACAATGACAAGTGTTGTCTGATATTTTAGGAGCTACAGGTAAATGCTGACCTATCATGATTACTGCTTGAAACTACTTGGTGTGTTATACTATGAATAATGACGGAATTGCTTATTTAAAAATTCACTTAGCTAAGGACGTCAAGAAATTTAAATACTGCCAGTGGCAAGGTTGAAAAATACCCTTGACATTACCTTGTTATTCTGTATCCCCACCAACTATAAACAGAAGTGTTGCAGCTTACCTGAATGCTGATGGGCAGGTTAAGCCCTCTCTGATCTACGACGATGATGGTTATGAGGGTCTGAATCACCAGGGCAATGAAGGTGTTGATGCCAAACACCAGGGCATATCGTTCCACGCTCAGATTAACTGCGATCTGAAACCTATTGTTAAACATTGAACACGTTTTCAACAACGTACATGGGATTCTTCTCTTTAAAAGACAGAAACAAAAGAGAAAGCAATCTGCCAAATGGGAAGGGGATTGGGAGAATGGGTGAAAAAAGGGAAGGGATTCAGATGTACGAATTGCCAGTTACAAAAAATAGTCACAGGGACGTAAAATATAGCGTAGGGAATATAGCTAGTAATATGGTAACAACTATGTATGGTGTCAGGTGGGCTCTGGACTTATGGGGTGATCACTTTGTAAGTTATACGAATGTCTAATCGTTATGTTGCACACCTGAAACTAATACAACGTTCTATGTCAACTGTAATTGAAAAATAAAAATAAAATTAAAAAGAAAAGAGATGGCAGTATCTTGTTATCAGCACTTTTTATCTAAATCTCCTCCAGTATAGACAAATAGGCAGAGCAAAAAAAAAGGGTGGGGTGGGGGGTGGAGTTTGAAAATCAGTTAAAGGCTTAATTAAAATAGTTAATATGGCAAAATTCCTCTTAATTTAATACTTCCAGAAATTAAACCTAAATGTTCTAAATTCTCATAACTTGAAAATATTGGGTGTATATGATTTTTAGATTAACTTTTTATAAAAATGCAAGTAACACCCAATCTGAGAAATTTTTTGGAGAGTTGTTAATTTTATTGTCAATTGTCTGTATTGACAGCTTCAACAGTTGGTAGGTGAATTATTATTCTTTGGAAGATCCAGACTGTGACTGGTTGCACGACTGAGTGAATCTGTAATTCATTTTTAATAATTATATAGATTTTGAAATATTAAAAATACTTATGAGAGACTAGAAAATGTATGTTATTCCTTGCAATACAGGTAAAAGGCCTTTGGATTCTAAATATTCTTATGATTAAAAGCAATAATAAAAAAAGAAACTCAAACACATGAGTTTGATTCATTAAACTGACACATTTCAGTGAAAAAAATAAACTGGCAAACAAGTTTCATCTCTTTCCTTTGTTTCATGATCTTTTCCCAGAGTGTTTCTATTTCTGTTTATGTTGCAATTATCGATTGCTTATTAAATATTTTCCCCAAATTAAAAAACAAAACTCAATAGAGCGTTTGTCTCTACCTTTTTCATGTGATTTTAAATTCAAATGTTTCTTATCTTTTGGGATTAATACTAAAGCACATTTCCTATAGTCAGCTTTCTTAGCACTTACATACAAAACCAAATTTAATTGTTTTTTTTTTTTTAAATGATTTCCAGAATTTATTTCTCATAATCTTCACATCTACTTTTTTCAGCATCCAACTTTTTATTACCTGCTGGGACTATTTTGTTTTCACACACAAGTATATCCCTGAAATTATGTAAGCAACCAAGTGAAATCAGGGATGAAGTCTAAACCTCATTATTCAAAATCAGATTGTACCATACCTTGTTATGGCAAATCGCTTGAAATTAAAAATCAGAACCTCACAAGGTATCATTGCTCTTGGTTTATGAACTTACAGAACTTTCTTCCCTTGATGACTACTCAAATAGTTAAATAAAAAGATGGCTTAATTGTGTCTAATTTAATAGGTTAACATTTAATATTGCAATCAATTAAAATCCTTCCGAAGTTCTCAAAGGTACTATAAGACTACAGAGAAGAGACTACGGTTTAGTTTCAGGCGTGGAAAGGAACTGTTGGTAATACTTACACTGCTATGGTTATAAGGAGCATATAGCCAGACTTGAATATCAGATAGCCAGCATAGCATGCCCAGATGTCGGTCGTGTAGTGCATGAGAAACAGGGAGCCAGCATTGACCACTGAGAAGATCGCCAGAGCCATCTCTCCCAGAAGGTCCCAGTTGACTTTCACATAACCCACTGCGAAGGCAGCCACGGCCCCTGACAGAAGCATTAAGGGGGATCAAACATAGTGACTTCGCACGTGGGAAATAACAACATGCTTTCTTGAAAACTCAGATCTCGGGGAATTCTAAGATGAATATATTGCTTTCAGAGTTAGAGCAAATAGTGAGATCCATCTAAATGTGAATCTGTTCTTTTCTCAGCCATGGTTTCCTTTGGCTTCTCTCTTTGCTTCCTATTCTTTCAGTCATTTAGTTTTCACTATTTTTTTTTCCAGTTGTCGGTGTTTTAATGAGCATCAACTACATGCCCAGCACCATACTAGGCAGAGGGGACCAGACAGGTTCCTAACCATGTAGAGTGGAGAGAAAAGAGACATAAACCAAGTCATTTAATTCAACACACTAAGAACAGGGATAAAAAAAAGACGAAACAATTGCTTTGGTAATACGTGTGCCCCGTCTGTATTTGCCTTTCTGTATTGTTTTTCTAGTGTTTTCCAATGATGGGTGACTTAAGTGTGGCTCTGGGTGGTAATTTCTAGTCATTATTATTAACCTTTACTAATCTTCATTTCAACTCCAGTCTCTGCCTTAATATCATCAGGATCTGACCTAATTTACATGAGGGTTTAGGTAAACAGATCTATGCTGATTGAGAGAGTTGAAGAGATTGACTAATTGACAGTAATTAGGATTAGTAATTACGAGTCTCTTAAACAAAATGAAAACTATTTGTTTAAAATTTCTCTGAGTGATCTGGAAAAGAACTATGACTGAAAAGGTAGTAGAACTGTTTTCCCCTCTAGAATTTAGAATGTTGGAGAAATAATTTCAGTGAACCAATTTCAGCACAGCTGTGGTTTCCAAGAGTTAAACTGAAGTCTCCCAAAGGGAAGACAACGATAAACAGACACCACCCAAGTTTTCCGAAACTTTTGTAAATAAGGGTGTGGAATCTCCTGCTTCCTAGAGAATGGCTTCAAAGTCTCATTTGACATTTAAGTTTCCAGTTACCAGGATATAAATATTTATTGTAGAGTGGACTGCAAAGGCTGATTTCCCGCTGATATTAGAATCCTGACTCTCATGTGTCTTCCACTCCTCATTTAAATCTCATAAGAAAGCGACTCTTGAACATTCTGGATGTGTAGCTTAGAATGGCTCAAGGTGGGTGCTAGCTAAA
>NW_006431920.1:3917598-3920299 GCF_000325575.1 Pteropus alecto | reverse complement strand
AAAAAATATTTGCCTTTTGACAGTAAAAACAATCTGGGAAGAATGGGGCATGATAACACTTTCCTCATGACGAAATGGAATCTTAGGAATTTGGCAAGAATTTAATTGGTGCTCAATTCTGAGCTCCTGAGTAAGTTGTTGTAACTAACATACTACATAGGAATGTCATTTTCCTATTTTCCTTTCCCAGTGCCTTTCATTTCTAAAAAAGATTAGTATGCCCTCCGAACAGACCTAATTTACCGTCATGGAGAAGTTTAGCAACTAGAAAGAAGAACTTAATGCAGGTAGCCCATCAGAGAAAGATCAACCAATGTTTACTTGCCTCCAAAGGTTGCGATAGCTTCTACTGCTCCATTATAGACAAAAGAATTTTGGGACGGTGCCTTGTATTCCCACAGGACTTGAACATAGTTCAAAATCTGGTTATAACCTGCTGTGGAAAGAGCCCACCACAGGGACCAGTAGAAAAGACGCTTTGAGGAGTAGCACTCTTTCAGGTCTTGGAACCACTGCATGAAAACTCTCAAAGCCACATTTTCTGGCTTCGGGCCACTCCACTGGCCATCATCCAGCTTCTCCAAAGTGGTGAGTGTCTCCGAAGTGGGCTTCTCCTCGTCACAGCCTGATGTTCTGCCCTCATGAGGTTCCTCTATCACTGCATCCGTGCTCGATGGCTTCTGTACTTCTTTGCTGGGTTTTGCGTGAAAAAACATGCTTTTCTTGGGCATCGGTAGACAAAGTGAGAAAAGGAAGGCCATGGAGACAGAGACCAGGGATATGACATTGAGGTAAAATTCCGATATTTTGGCCAGCGACACCAAGAGCTGGGCCAGCACTGAGGCCATCGTGCGGGCCACCAGCGTGATGCCCCTGCAGTAGCCGCTTACTTTTTGATAGTGCTCGGGGCTGACCACGCTGTATATGTAGGCATAGTAGGCCACCTCGGTGGCAGTTACTATCCCATAGAAGAATTCCACGACCTGCATGGCTTTCACTCCTTGGCCGAACAGGAGCAGCAGCCAGGTAATGATGAAGCTGATCCCTTGTAGGATGAGAACTGGCTTGTAGCGGACGTAATCAGTGAGGATAAAGACGGGGAGCAGCAGCACCAAATAAGAGTATGTCCACACCGGAAAAATCTCATTGGTCATCTGTGAAGTTAAAACATGAATCGTGGGACCATGAATGAACTAGGAAATAAAAAGGGTACCTTTCTCAGATGGGTACATTACTACAGTACATGTGGCTTGCTGGATATCCAATTTTGCATCCAATTGGATAGGATATTTTTCATATTATGAAAAAGCACAATAGAAAACTCATTTTCAAGAATGCCACTAGAAAAAAAGATGCCCCCCACACCCAGCAAGAAAATTTTATACTTACATGCACCCCAGTCGAAGTATATATGTGTAATCTGAACTATATTAAGTTTAGAGAGTATGTATATTTGAGTAAATTAGTTAAAAATTGCTCAACAGATACTTCTGGGTTTTTCGGGCTCTTAAAAAGTACCATTTCCTTCTTGTTCAAAGATTAACATCAGTGGCTACAATGCTAAAAGAATCTGAAACGCTTTATCTTTGTTTGACCCATCACTATGTCAAAAATGTCAGCCCTCCCAAAGTCTGGGTAAACATATACACAAAGAAAGCAAAGACTAAGTAACCTTGCAGACTTGCGGACTGGGAAAAGTAATGCATTTGATGTCCTTCCTGGGCTCATTTGCTGAGCTCCTGAACCCTTTTTTCCTCCAATTCTACTGATCTGTCTCTGCTTACTGAATTCTGGCCTCTGTTTCATGTGAGTTACATCATGGATTTAGTCAGAAATACATGGGACCTCTGTCTTCATTGGTAGAAAGAAAAGACAGAAGAAGCTGTTGACCTTTGGGTCACGATGGGTGCAGATGCAGCTCAGTCACACCAGCCTTTGCTCTGTCCCCTCTGCTTTCTCGGTGGGTAATCTCAGTGGGTTCAAATGTCAACGATGAGGGAAAGTTCAGTGACTTGAAAGGCTGGTGTGACTTAGCTGTGCTTTTGAGGATGTAGGGTTGCAGAAGCAGACCCCGGTGGGTTCACTGGCTGATTCTGGTTCCGTATCTGTTGTTTGTTTTGCCTTAATAGTGGCATGCTTCCATCTGGGGAACTCTGAAATAGAGTCGTTGCTAAATGATTTTACCTCACAGCACAAGCTTGCCTTTCGGCCCTTGCCACCTCGTCACCAAAAAACAACAACAACAACAAAAAAAAAACAAATGAAAAAAACAGCATCAATTAGCTTTTCCCAGTGGAGCCTCATCCTCTGCAGTGTTTTCAAAGCTCCACTGCAGAGTAGAAAACAAGCCTACTGGGTCAGTGCATGTTCTTGTCCTGCTTGTTATAAAAAAAAAAAAAAAAAGAGGTGGATCTTTTAAGTAAGAGAATTTGGATTTCTGGGGAAAATAAAGCTGAGAGATCAGGCTGTTAATGTCTCACATGCTGGTAGAGAGTCTTTCAAAACTGGGTAAGTGTCCTAAAGCAATGTGACACTTCTTTATCAGAGTCTCCTTCTATGTCATCAGCCTGAACGTTTGTTAGGACTAGATTCAGGGCCCGGCGGTGATTTATTTTAGGATTAGTGAGGTTCCCATGCGGTCAGACTCATGTTAGAGTTCCATAAAAGCTGAAATGTTTATTCCACATGTAACATATTTTGG
>NW_006431920.1:3910080-3916984 GCF_000325575.1 Pteropus alecto | reverse complement strand
GGGTTGTGAGGGTCTCATCATGGAGAAAAACCCAAATAAGCAGAGGATGACAGTGGCATAAACCCAGGAACGGCTTGGCGAAGCTGGGAAACACTCCATGGCTGAAGGAAACGAAACGAAGCCAATGTTAACTGACGTCCACTCTTTTTGGCATCTTACATGCAACGAGAAACTGGTTATTTCTAAATGTTTTATGCAAGTTTCATCCACCTGCAGCTGAAATGAAAAGGAAATGATACATAATTGTTCTCGAATATTCGATTGGTGAGCCAGTCAAAGCCTCCGTTATCAACGAACCTCTTATTCATTACTGCTGGGGGTAGAGTCTCGCTTTAGTGACCTCCATCGCAAAGTGGTGATGAGTAGCCAGCTACTCATAAGTGTCAAACAACGGGCCAATGAATGTTTGAAAGGAAGTGAAACATTGGCTGGTGAATTACTGATGTATCTGTGGTAGGCAAGGTACTTCCAGAAGGTCAAACCCATGAGAACATAGATTGAGTAGTAGATAAAGCCTGCTACTATTTGCCCACTCTTTTCTGCACTGTGACTCTAAAGTCTTTACCACACTGAATGGCGTGTATTTACACATGAATCTTTCCCTTCGACTGTCGCTTGCCTAGTATTATGCTTGACACATAACAAGAAGTTTTCGTTAGGTGTCTTCAATCTTCTGAGGATCTGTAAGTCTTCAGTTAAAAAATTAAACCGGATAAAGATCAGACTTGGCACCTTCTCCACGCCCCGCCCCCCCTTTCCATACTGGTGTGAACTCTTAGTGGGAAATAAGAGGCATCTTAGGCTGTTGTTTCGCTTTTCTTTACGACTAGGCCCATTTCTTCCGGAAGTCTCTAGTCTCACACTCAACGAGGCAGGTAGCTAATTAACAACAGTTCATACTTTTTTCCCCAACCCAGAAATAAAATTGCTTCATATGAAAAACTCAATGGAGGATCTCATTTGTCACTGCCCAGGAAAACAAAACAACAAAACAGAGCAGAAGCTTTCTTTTTAGGGGAGCGATGTTTGAAAACATCTCTACAATGCACACAGAAAAATTCACTCTCATTCCTTCTGATTTTGGATCAAGCTTTACTTTGTAAAGCTTACACATTTTCGGTGCTCTTGGATATAGTTAAGCTCTCTGAGATAATTTATAGGGGGAAAAAACGAACCTGCTGTGACTACGATGCTTTTCTGCATATCGTCTCATTAAATCTTCATAATAGCCGTGTATATATAATTTCCCCATATTCTCAGGTGAGTTATATAGGAAATCCAAGATGTCCAACAACTGGCTTCAAACCACATGGTTCATTTGAATTCAGCTCTCCCTGTCTCCCGCCAGGGTCCTCTCAGTGCTCCCCTCTGTCTCTTCCTGGTGGCCCTTTGTCCTTGGCTGCTGGCATTAAACTAATGACGACCTCTCCCAGGGTGAGGGAAGAAAGTGTTTGTATGAACTCAGTCATACTAAAGACGATGGCTTAATACGTAGCGCTCCCAGGGGCAATTATAGTTTGAAAGTGGGGCAGAGAGACGGAAGACGATACTCACTCCAGAAGAGCAAGTCATCTGGGTAGAAGTCCAGGTATCCAGAGGGAGGAGCTTTACTTGGGGCTAGGGAGGTGCAGAGGGCCGACCTGGTCACTGACACTGCTGGACCCCAGAGAGCGTCAGTTCCTCTCTTACGGTAAATAAAGTAAACGTGGTTTTGTTTGTTAGTAAAACCCTTGATGAAGCAATACAGAGACAATGGAAATCGGAATTTGGAACTGGATGCAAGCAATTGTGAGTAATGCTGACAATGTGAAAATTTTGCCAAGAGCATGTTGGAGTTGCCTGTCCTCTCTTAACCTAGAATGCATGGGATGAACGGCCCTTCCTGAGTCACTGCTGGCGTTGGCTGGAGCCTTCTTTCTTTGTGACTGATATTTGTGAAGAAGAAGCTGTCCTAGGCAGGCAATCTGAAGCTTGGCCATCTTTCAAAGGGTTGTCCTATTGGGTGGCATCTGGGCCTCTATGTCTAGAATGTTCTCTCCATCTATGCTGACCGTGGATGGTTCACTAACTCCAAGTCATCATCTTCTCCATGCATCTCAGATTCTTAGAACTATGCCCATGCTCCTTGGGTTGCTAAAAGTCCCCTGGATAATAAATCTCTTCATCTCTTTCCTGTGTTAATACCGTTGCCCAACTGAATTTAGTTGGGAAGGTCAAACAGAAAAAGACAGTATGCGCCTCACGTGAGTGTGAGCAGGAGGGCAGGGCCTCATGTCTGTTTGTATCACTGCTCAATTCCTAGTGTCTGGAAGACGACTCGACACACTGGACGTCTTGTGGAAGGAAGGAGATGAAAGTCAAACCTCACCACGGAGAACCAGTAAAGCTCTATCTGGGTCTCCTGAATGCACTTCTTGGTTGCATCAGGTCAAGGCCAGGGATGTCCTCAACTCTACAAGTGCCTTGCAGTTTAGCTGCTCACCTGTAAAATGGGATAACGGTGCTAACTGCATGTGTGGGCCTTCTGTGAGTGCCTTGACACCTGGAAAGGACATAGTGCCATGTCGGGCATGGAATTGCTACTCAGACACATGTCATTTCTCTTTCGTTGTCTCTCTTCATGCTGAAGGATTCAACAGTGATTTTAGCTTCATGAGGAGAAATGAGGGAGGGTGTCTACCCTTAGCTGAAAACAACTAAGAAACACCTAGGGGGCTCATCCCTGTGCCCTAGGATGCTGGGCTTCCTTTCCTCATTCCTTTTTCCAGTACCCTCCCCCTAGGCACCCCCCCCAAAAAAACCCCAAACAAATGTATTCTCCAAAGCTAGTTTTTCCAGGCCCTTTAAGAGGCCATGTCTCTCCTGGTGACCATTCTTTTGTCTGCAGGGCCACAGTCTCTGTCACTGCCTGCTGGGAGGCCTCGGATGCTGACGTCTGCTGTTCTTTCCCCTCCCCCATCCCAGGGTACCTAGTCCGGAGCCTGCCTCATTGCATAACCCTCTCCAACCCTGGCCAGTTAACACAGTGTGTGAACTTGACTTGCACATCAGAATCACCCGGAAGCTTGGTAAAAATATGGATTCCTGGGCTCTATCCATAACGTGGGATTCAGTAGGTACAGAAGTCCCAGGAATCTGCATTTATATACCCTGGGTGATTCTGACCCAGGAGGCCCAAGGACCACTGTCCCTTTTCTATCCACTGGGCTGCTTGGCCCAAAGAGACCCTTTGGCTCCATGTCACAGCCTTTGATCGTAACAGGGTGGTGGGGGAAGTGGATGGAAATCTGGGGAACTTTTTCAAAGCTCCACAGAGACCTGCAAATCTGGAATTCTTTTCTGGCCCTCTAGGCCCTGGAGAGGCCAGGACAGGTGGAAAAACCCACAGGTGATTCCACGTTTAGAATACGCCTCTCGCACCCTGCCCCAACCTGCGAACTCCTCACAGGCACACACCGCTTCCTGTCTGTGACTCACTCTGTCCCATCCAACCTAAACTGCTCGTCCCACAGGGGCCGTGGATGCCTGAGTTTAATAAAATCCCAGAGTGGCTCCTTTAGTTACCATGACACGCAGGCACCTAAAGTCCTCCAGCCCAGTGTGACCTTTCACTCTCTGAAGGCAGTGATTTTTGCCCTGTACATAAAAACTGCAACTTAGACAGGTAAAATAACCACCTCCCAGCTGTTCTTTACTTAGCTTCTGCCTTACACCAAGCACTGTGCTAGTTGCTTTATAGAATTGTCCCTAATCCTCAGAGCAACCCTAATTATATGTATATACTATATATAATTATACATTTTATCTTTCATAATATGTAATTATATTTATGTAAATTATAGTATCTATTTATTACATTTAATATTACATGATTATATATACAATGTTCCCAATTTTTCAGACATAGAAACTTAGCCTCCTAAAAGCTCATGGCTGCTCAGCTAAGAAAGGTTAAAGCTAGGTTCAGGGTCAGGTCTGTTGGCGTCAAGTTTACATCTTCCCTCTACTCTGATGGGTACTCTGTGGCATCATTCCCATTGTGACACTGTTCTCCGCTTCTGGCCAGCTATGCACAAAGGTACTGTCAATGTGGGAGCTAGGATTCCAACCAAACAACCTGGGTACCACCCAAATCATTCTGTCTCCTAGTGGAGAAGCTTGTGGCTAATGGTCTCATGATGCCTAGAAGTACTGGCTCCATCTTTCATTTTTATCTTGTCATTGGGGAGATGCTGGCCTTTTCTGTCATCATGACGATGAATATGGTAATCAAATTATTAATATGATCTCTTCCCATAATATTTACATTTGGAATATTATTTCAAATTTCCTTAGACTATTTTGTGAGGTTAACGCAGAAGGGTATTGTCATTTTACAGATGGGGCAGCTGAAGGCCAGAGGCAGTAAGATTCGTGCCAGTTTTCACATTTAACCAATATCAGAGCCTGAACTGGGACTCAGTTTTTCTAAGTTCAGTAATCTTTCTTCTTACAAATTCCAGTTTCAGTTTACTTTATTTTATTATTATTTTTTTCCAGTTCATTTTTTAGAGTACTGTAGAGGCAGTAAGATTCGTGCCAGTTTTCACATTTAATCGATATCAGAGCCTGAACTGGGACTCAGCTTTTTGGGTTGTGGGTGTCAAAAAAATTAGTGGGTTGCAAACAGGATTTTAAAATAATGTTGCAGAAAGATATTAAATATCAGAGTACATTGCAGAGTTATTTTTTTTTCTGAAATTTTGTTCGGGTTATCAATACATAAATATCTACATGTGATCACACTGTACGTAATGTCTTACTGTGGGACGCAGTCACTGATTAGAAGTCGCAGAGGAAAGACAGGCTAAATACCTCCTTATGGCCCTGAGAAGCACACCTGTTGCCGTCATCAAAGAATACTCGTCTGAGAGGCTCACAGCCCTGATGGCAAAGCACCATTCTGGAACAGATTGATCTTCTGCAATTTCCATTTATCTTTCCACTTTGACCTCATAATATTATCCTCCTCCTAAAGAAAACTCAGCTTGCCTTCCCTTCATTGAATGTAATTTGAGGGCATGAATTGAATTGACATTCCGATTTGACCTTTCTGAAAGCGAGGTGTTTACCTTTCCCCTTTCTTGCTTTCCAAATCAGACAATCCTTTTAACAGTTGCTCCTGTGGCAGTGATTCTCACTTATTACTCATATGCTCCATCATCATTTTAAAAAAGGTTCACCGGAACATTGTGTGAACAGTAGGTTAATAGAGAAAAAGAAACAACGCTTAAAGGGCTATCTATCGTGACTTGGCGTCTACAGTGAAGGTGCTGGAAGTCACAGGAGAGGCTGAGCGAATCAGCTGCTCCTTTTAGCAGAGACTTAGAGCAGCTAAGCCTACCATGGAGCTTGCCTTGCTGAGCTGGGATGTTCAGGAGAGCTCTAGCTAGCAACAGTGGATGGAGGGGGCCAGCTATAGGCATTCGCCTCTATTTCACTCCTAAGCTATGGTGGCTCCAGCAGGTCTCAGCCTTCCTGCTCCACCTGCTTGGCAGGTCAGACAGCACCTGCCTCTGTCTCTGTTGTGCCATCTGCACACGTGTGCAGCACGTCACATGCACCTTGGAGGTAAAGAGTTACGTACACTGTTGGGAGTACCAGCCAGCCCGAGTGACCTTGAATGAGCCCCCAAGACCACCAACGCCTCCGCATCGGAAGTGACCCAACTAAATTACTTTGGAAATGAGGTGTTCCTTTCTCTTTTTGCTGGCAGTTGGAATAATGATTATTTTTTCATTAAAATCATGGCTGTTTCGCGAGGGACTCTTTGATATTCTACTGTTAAGCCTCCAGCTTCTCTCAATCTCTAATTTGGGTCTACTTCTAGAAGGCCACATATTTTTACTGCTGCTTTCAAGGCATGTAGGGTGCTGTAGCCTTCTTCAGAATAATCCCCTTGCGAGCTTATTTAACCTGACCTCACTATAAGGCGCTCACAGGTTTTTCTTCATCTCCTACAGAATTTAAGATTTACTTGTGTTTCAGCTCTGATCAGGGCTGGAGTGGCCTCTCACCATGTTCTTTCCATTTGCCTTGAAAACATTTTTTTAGGCAACCTCTTATAAGTTTTTAGTCTCTTGGTATCAGAGTTCAATTTCTCCTCTTCTCTTTTATTCCAATTATTACCACGTTATCGAATAGACTTTTTCCACTTTTATTGTTCTTTAACCACATCCTTAAATCTTTCCAACTGGCTTCAGGCCAAAGTTCTTTTCCATATGAACATGCATAGCTTAAATAATAAACAAGCACGGCATTTACCTATGAATAATAAAATGGCAATTACTACATTTCTAGCAACAATTACATTAAATATAAATGGATTAAATGCTCCAATCAAAAGATTGAGTGGCTGAGTGGATAAGAAAACAGACACTTACACATGATGCAGATCGAAAGGCACATGCAGACTGAAAGTAAAGGAATGGAAAAAGATGTTTCATGAAAATGGAAACAAACAAACAAAAAAGCTGGATAGTAATACTTGTACAAGACAAAATAGATTTTAAAACAGAGGCTAGAACAAGAGACAGAGAAGGACCCAATTATCCCACTTCTGGGTATTTATATGAAGAAACCTAAAACACTACTTTGAAGAGACATGTGAATTTACGTGTTTACTGCAGATTATTTACAATAGCCAAGATATGGAGACCACCTGGGTGTCCATCAATAGATGAATGGATAAAAGAAGAGGTGGTAAGTATATATAATGGAATATTACTCAGCCATACAAAAGAATGAAATCTCGCCATCTGCAACAACATGAATGGACCCAGAAGGAATTATGCTGAGTGGAGTAAGTCAGACAGAGAAAGACAAATATCATAGGTAGAATCTAGAGAACAGGATAAACAAACAA
>NW_006431920.1:3908105-3909885 GCF_000325575.1 Pteropus alecto | reverse complement strand
GGGTGATCACTTCATAAGTTTATATAAAAGTCTATTAATATGATGTATGTCAACTATAATTGAAAAAAAAAATAAAAATTATTTAAAAAATACATTTTCCCTTCCCTTTCCCCTTCAAAGCATTTTACTGTGTAGGACTCCACGCCCTGGACATCTTCTATTGCTTCGATGACTAAGTTTTTTTCCAAACTCCACATCCTGACAAGGCTTGTAGCTAGTCTGAAAACAGAATAGGATCTTTGACATTGTGTCTGTCCTAGAAAACTCAGAATGGAAAATTCAGAATGCCCATAAATCAAAGCTAAGACTGGCCGAAAACCTGTAAGTCTGGCCACATGTAACATTCTTCAAAATGATAGAGATAGAATCAGTGTTACCTGTTCCTTCCATGCCCTGAGCTTACTTCTTTTGAGAACCAAGTCTGGCTTCCTGCCTTTAGATCCAACTTCTGCTCCTTCCTGCTGCCTGCCTCATGGGTCCCTGTCACAACGCTCCTTCCTTTCGTCAGAGTCTCCAGTCCCCCTGCCAGGAGCAATGGCTTTATGCACCGAAGCCAACCCTTTTCTGGTGGCTTTTTTCACTGGAACCCACCTTCTTCCGCAGTGACCTTCTTTGGAACTCCATTAAACAAAACAGACAACCAGATTCAAATCTTTCTAAAACACAGATGATTCAGGAAGTAAACACTTTCCCCCGAATGTTCTTCCTAAAATAATCTCATTTAGTTTCTCTAGAATTTTGTATTAAGTGACTTAGAATCGCAGAAAACCACAGAGCAGCCCCATCACCTATTCCCTCCCCCCAATCCTGTGCATATGCAAAACCAAACCAAAGACCATGGAATCGTCACTGAAAGGAAGTGCCCCACACAGCTTCGAAAGGTGTGCCTTAGGTCCAGATATTCAATCTGCAGGTCCGAACAGTTCTGCTCTGGGTCTAAACCATTGCAAGAATAGCTACGAGTGATCTTTAAAGGACGTGCATGCTTCAGATTCCATTCTCTCACATACACCATCATTCTTTTTCACTGGCATGAAACATCTGCCGATGAATTAAGTCACTCCCTCCCAGACTGTTTATGCTCTGTATGACTACGGCTGGATCAATCTCGTCTCAGGTGCCTGGAGGACTACGCCCATCGGAACCATGAAACTGGTATACCGTCTATGCAGGAAGTCACCTCGCTGCATCTAGCCACTGAGATGCAGTGTGAGTAACCGGTCAAATGCATAGGGTCGGGGTAGAAAGTAGGGAAAAAGTTGTCTTTCAAGGAAACGCCATGCACTGTTTGGGCTATCTTAGAACTTTGTAAATTGTAGTAGCTGATAACAATGTGACATGTTCTCATTCATAGCCATACAAATGAATTCTATCCGTTGAAGCAACAACCCTGTTCCCCTCTGCCACATAAAACCCCAGTTTTGCCTGTTTCAATATTCTGACCCATTCTTCGGATCTTCCTTTGATCTAGTTGTAACATCCTCACTGGCTTCCTCATTAAACAAATTAACAAGACCTTTAACACGTGTATCTGTATGAGAGTCATGACTTGACTCTTTTCCCAAAATTATCTTTTAATACTTGTTACCATTCGCCGTGCCTCCAGCCTATCCAAATAACTTCCGATTTATTCCTCTGAATCTAAATGATTTGCTAGTAGTTGTTAAATTACCCAATCGGCTTTAATATTTTTGACATCTCACCGCAGACTTTCTAGACTTAGGCTTGTCTGTTTTTTTTCTCTCTAGGTTTGCGTTTTCCATGGTCACTCCAGCGGAAA
>NW_006431920.1:3902817-3908087 GCF_000325575.1 Pteropus alecto | reverse complement strand
GAAGCTCCTGTTTCTCCTGCCCTAGTCCCATTTATGGTAGGTACCTAACCTCTCCCAACCTCCTCTTATAATGTGGATAATCACACCCACCTTGCAAAGTTGTCTTAGAGACTGCTCAATCTAGTGCTTGGCGCACAGTAGGTGCTCAATACAGATTCCTTCTCAGCTCCGTTCTGTAAGCACATACTGTAAATTCAACCAGAATGAACACGGCTGGGCACTCAGTTCAGAGACGGTGATTTCAGAAAGGCAAATAATTCACAGTAAATAATTTCACCTGAACTGCTAAGGGCAACAGGCCAAATAAATTCATCTTTAAATACTTATGCTTGGATTACATTTACCATTCTGCAACCTTGAGTAACCACTGTTGGTCTGTAGCTAATAATGACTCAACGACATTAGTATTTTTGTCCATTTCAGCTCCTCCTAAGACAGTTTGAAGGAAAGAAACAAAACAAAACCATATTTGGAATTTAATTATGTGTTGGTCTGTTTAAAATACATACCTTAATAAAAACACACCTTTTGCCTTAAGAAACACTAATGTGTACAGACAGCGGTAGGAGTGTTTTTAGAAGCTACTGTTTCTTTCACCCTTTTCAAACTGCCAACACCCTTTTCACACAAGCTCAAACCTTTGCATTTTTCCAGCAGCAGCGCTGGCGTAACCAAGAACTGTTAATGCGTGTCATTTGATGAATCGGGTAACCGTCTCCGCGCGGCTGTGCTTTCTTTTAGTTTCAATTAAAGTCGCTCTCCGCAGAGCCCCAGGTCTCTAACCTTCCAAGTCCCTCCCCTGTCTTTTCTGCACTTGGACCTTTTCGCGAGTCTTGAACCGGGGTTTGGAATTCTGCGCTAAGGTTTCTTTTGCGTGAACACAGGTGCAACCACGGGCGACGGGGCGCGTTACCAGAATCACGGGCGGCATCACCCTGCTTTTCCAGAAGGTTGAAAGTGAGAAGGGCAAACACACCTCCTTGGGCGAGTTCTGCGCACTGCACTGCGCAGGTAGGGTCCCTCCGCGTCGGGTCCCCTCCCGCGCTGCGGCGCAGGCACCCGTCCCACCTGCGCTTGGGAACCTGGGGCAGGGGAGCCCTGCGGCCGAGACATGATGCATTTCTTCAATTAACTCTCCTCCCAGAGCTACTCTTACCTATAGGAGGGGGCTGCCTTTCTCCAAATCGCTCACATCCCGGGATAGCAAGCCCCGAGGACCACGACCTTTGGCCGCGTGAAGCCTCCCGCAGGAGGTAGGCGTGGGGGCGGGGCCTCGGGCTCCGTCCCGCCCCGTGTCCTGTGCACGCCGGTCACAGGCGTCCAGAACCTTTAAACTGTAGGCGGGAATCCGCAGTCGGGGTCAACACCAACTCCGGACCTGGAAGAAACAACCGAAAGTAATATACTGCTACTCAGCATCGACGTAATAAAGCAGGGTGGACTGAATGCAGTGTCGATCTATTTATAAATATATCCTTTCTTAGAATTTATTTCTCCCAAAACTTATACGAGAGGTACAGCTATGATCCCCATTCTACATAGGAAGAAAGTGATACAGAAGGAAGACTAATAAAGAAGCCTGGATTTCTTTTTGTTGTTGGGGCATTCAGGCTCCAGCGCCGATGTTTATAATCACTTTTTTTTTTTTTTTTTAAAGGTGGCGGGGTAGAATGGTTTCCTGGTACTTTGAAATTTTTAAAATAAGAATAGTTCATCTATTAAATACTTTTTATTGAGCAGAGGTTTAAAAAGCATTGGAAAGTCCTCACTGGTTAAAATGGAATTAGATTTTTTTGTTCGTTTGTTTATCTGTTGGTAAAAATGGAAGCCCCTCCCAAAGATAAACACTGCTTGGTTGCTAAGGGATACTAGTGGGGATGAAATTGATTAAAATTCCCCCAGGTGTCTTGGGCCACTGCTTTATTGGGTTGGATTTCCTATTCTCACCCTCCTATGATTTGTGAAAAGTCTGCCAATAAATAACCAAGATGCATCTCGGGAGTGGGAGGGCCCTGTTTAGAGTGCAACCATGGCCTTGTAAACGGCAGGGCCCTCCAGAGAACACTGGGAAATTTTCTTAAAGGTCGAAGGTGTCATGATTTCCTCCACACCTCTCGCCAAGAGACGACCTCGATATTGGACCAATCTGGAAAAGTTTACGTCTCTGTTTCTCTGATGCCTCATAGACATAATTGAAACCAGAAATGATGAGGGATTCATTCATTCATAGACATATTTGATGACTTGACATGAGGTCTAAATTGTTCCATATGATCCAGTGGTGGGAGGGGTGTGAGCGAGGGCAGAGATGACCAGACTTGGGGGATGGTTCTTAGGAAGTTATGATACTATTCTCTACTTTTGTGGATGTTTGACATTTTTCATCATAGTTTTAAAAAGTCATCTATTCATTAAGAAGCTATTTACTGAGTACTGTACTATGTGCCATGCTGTTCTAGGTGCTTGAGATATGTCAGGGAACTAGAGAGTTGGAAATCTTTCTTTGTAGAATGTATGTTTCATTTAGACATGGGGTAAGGCAGAGGGAACGTCGTAAATGTGATAAATTCATGAATGTTATGATATGTTAGGAAGCGTTAAATGCTGTGGACAAGGTAAAAAGAGAGAGTGGAGATCAGATGAGGATGTAGAACGATGGAGGACAGGGCTGGACTCTGAGCCTTGACCAGTCAATGTTGATGAAAAATCCTACAGAAGAGGCAGGGGAGGAGCAGCTGGGAGGGAGGGCAGGAGGGAGAAAGGGAGTTATTAGGAAAGAGGAAGGAAATTGGCTGGGGTGGGGGTATTAGGGAGAACGGAGTGGTCAGCCGTGTCAAATGCTGCTGGGCAGCCACGTGAAAAGCCCCGCGAAAAGTGTATAAACCACTCACTTGATTGACGTACCCAAAAAATGAATCGCAAGCCTCTCACGTTGGTACTTATCAATGTGACTGCAATAACGTACACAAAAATCTATTTGAATCTCTCGACGTAAGAAACATCCAAACCTGTAGAGAATTTTTATGAGAGGGTATTTGAGTCAAACTGATGACATATGCTGGGGAGCCAGATCTCAAATGCTCAGGAGAATGACGGTTTTGCAGTTTCTTTCATACATGTGAGTTGTGGAGGGGACCTGAGGGCAATTACATGGAGGTGGGAGAAAACAAGGTGGGGAGGATAGTTAACAAGGTCAAGTGCTCTCTTGAGGGTTCATACCCTTTTGGAAGGGTATCACTTCTGGCATTTCAAAGGTGTGCTAACCTAGATGCACAAGAACCGTGCACAGGGCTTAACACCTCTCACTAAAGAAGTTCTAGGCCTGGGTGTGACCATCCACCTGTCCAGTTAGGAACTTATCAGATCACCCTGTGTGAGGTGACATTCCAGAGAACCCGTTTCTTTCGTTCACAAATTTTGTTGATATGGAAGTGGAGAGAAAGTGGCTAGGCAAAGACAATCTGACCTGGGAAGCTCCGTTGTAATTGACTCTCTGTTTCCCTCTCCGACGTCAGCCTTTGAAAGCAAAGGCTGATATATCTTTACCTCTCTAGTGCTTGGCCGAATACCTGGCCTAATAGAGCGCTCACTTATTTGCTGAATGAGTGAGTAAAAAATGCATGGAGTGCTGGAGGGAAGCTATGAGCAGCCATGCTCGGGCTGTCGTAACTAGTGGGTGGAGGCCACGGATGCTGTTTGATACCCTACAGGACACAGGCAGTCCCCCCACAACAAGGCGCTGCCTGGCACGAAATGTCAGGAATGACCAGGGTCAGAAAATCTGCTAGAGTGCCTTGTATGTCCAAAGCATTTCCTCTTTTACTATCTCAAGATAATATTGTTACCTGAGAATCACCCAAAAGAAAATGATCCCTCGATTCGTTAATGAAGATGCACAGAGCCCCTGGCTTGTGCGAAGATCTGAGCTGAGAGGTTCCGAAATGGATCATTTCGTGCCTTATCGGGTCCGCGATTTAGAGCAGGAGCTAAGGCTGGCGTAGGGCCGCCTATATGAGACCGAGCGAGGCTGTGCAATGTGGGTCATGTGGGTTGGTTTCGATTGTTTTGAATATTAACTAATAAAATATATCTCCACGGTTAAAATAATTCCATGGTCCCCTGTGCTATTTCACCTTACCGTCTAGGTCACTCTACAGAGGCAATATTGTCCTTTGATCAGCTGTGTCTGCTGGGAGCTGACGTCACATTTCTTACTGATTCCTTTGAACGGCTATTTCTCGATTGCCAGTGTGGGTTTTTGTTACGATAGATGGAGTTTTAACTCTCTTATACAACTCCCAAAGTATTTATATCACCATTATAAGTAAAATCAATTATCGATGGTAACTTAATTATTACAATACGAATATTACTCATTCTAGAGTCAAAATAGTCTACTGTAATTATATTTCTTTCATGTATAATTTTTTTCTATAGTATCTTTTTTTTTTCTTGCTTTTGTTTCATTTTTCTTCATCGATCTGCCATTGTGGCTCATATTATTTTGCATGCATTTTTTTCCTCATAGTTATCAATTGATACAAACACTTCAAGCACCCGAATTCATTTTTCATTCTGATTGGGAAATGCCTTCTTATTTTAAATGCAATAGGAATTATGCTAGCAAAAGAGGAGCCACTGCGGAAATGTGCTTGTGCTTTCTGAGCAATCACACGATGTGAATGATACCGAATAACGCGACGCGTGACCTGCTTTGCAGCGATGTGGTCGGAAGTGAAATCTTTCATTCCCGGGTAAACAAGCTTCCGTGAGGGTATCAGGGCTGCTTCTGCACTTGGCAATGACGTTTGAGCCTGAGACCTCTTTCATTTCTCCAGGCATTAGTTAAGAGGACTTCTGGGCTGCACACGGGACTAGGCTCCTGATGATGCTTATGGGTCATTCAGATGTTAGACCATCACTTGTGCTATGTGGGCCTGCCGAGTGTGTGCGTGACTGTTGACAGCACCTCCTTTTCCATGGTTCCCAGGGGCCCTTGCTGGAATTTTTAGGGCATGTGACTTAGAAAAATAAACAAGCAATCTAATAAATCCAGCTGACGTCTCAAAGAAAGGGAAGTAATTAATACATTATGTGGTTCCCATGACAACTGAGCCAAATAAAAGCAAGGAAGTGGTCATGTGTCCTCCCTTTCCTGTCCCCAGGATTGGTATATAAAGGCTCCCCCAGCAGAAGGGACATCAGACCTCCCTCACCTCCTGAATATTCCTCCTCATCTTACCTAAATCCTCTCGCCTGACACCATGGGG
>NW_006431920.1:3895431-3902668 GCF_000325575.1 Pteropus alecto | reverse complement strand
GGTGTGGCTGGGGCGGTGGCTGTGGCAGCTGCACCACCTGCAGATGCTACCGGGTCGGCTGCTGCTCCAACTGCTGCCCCTGCTGCCGTGGCTGCTGTGGCGGCTGCTGCAGTGTCCCCGTGGTCTGCTGCTGCCGCCGCTCCTGTGGCTGTGGCTCCTGTGGCTGTGGCTCCTGTGGCTGTGGGAAGGGCTGTGGGAAGGGCTGTTGCCAGCAGAAGTGCTGCTGTCAGCAGAAATGCTGTTGCCAGAAGCAGTGCTGCTGCTAGGTGGCGGGCCGGCTCTGGGCAGGTGCTGCTGGGGCGTCTGCTTGCTCCATCGCTGAGGCATCACTCTGTCCACCTGTCTGCTCCCCGCTGAATCTCTGTCACCTGGGTTTTACGGCACTTTCCTCCTTGGTTCTCATGCTCTGAATTTAAGTAACTTTTTCCATTTTGCACAGTGTCCTCCAAGGAAGAAGATGGAGAACATACTGATCATTGAGCTCAGCAAAATGAGGTAATGATTTCTACCATGTTTTCTTCTGGAAGTGCTTTTCTATCTACACTTTGTCATCTTGTCTCTACCACAAATGTCCTGTCCTTTCTGTGGCCACGGTGTTTCCAGATGCTCTCCTAAAAATCTCTTAATAAAATGCAAAAATCAACCTGGAAGAGTTTCTCTTGTTTTATCTTCAGAGTTATTTTCATTAGACTAGTGTTAATTATGGTCTCGCACGGGCTGGGACTATCAAGGGTATACGGATAATGATGCCGTGATGTGATTTATGATCTTGTCATACACAAATAGCCAGGAACACAGGTCAGAATAAGAGTAAACACGTCCAAAGACCATGACGTGGCCGGAACTGCAGGAGGGAGTCCACATGGCTGGCTGGGGGATGGGAGTAAAGGATGGAATGGCTTCCAGAAAGGGTATGTTTTGAAGAATCAGTAAGGTTTTGACAAATGGAGATAGTTGGAGGCAGATATTCCAAAAAAAAGGCAAAAAAGAAAAAAAAAAAAAAAAAAAAAAAAAGAGAGAGAGATGGGGAAGTTTAAGATATGTGCGGTAGCTCGCAGTCTCTGAGTGTGACCTGGATAGAAAACGTAGCAGTATCAATAGAAATAAGCAATGAAAAGGGCACGAGGCTTATAATTTACAACAACACAGCAGCTAGCGTCCACGTTGCTCTTAAAAGCCAGGCACTCTCCTAAGAATGTACCTGTTTTGATCGAAGCACTGTCATTAGAAGCACTTCTGTCCATTGAAGAAGGAGGGAAACGGCACAGAGAGGTTAAGTAACTTGCTCAAAGTGCACAGCTGCTGCTGGGGAAGCTCTGACACGCAGCGAAGCGACAAGCCAGGGAAATTGTTGAGAGGGGACATTTAACTCTGTGGCATCATTCAGCGTTAGCTGGTGCACGGGGAACCGAAGCTGTCAGTAATCCTGGAGGAGCAATGAGGACCCGAGATAACAAGAGGGTGAAGGGCAAATGTATGGTGGGTCTGACAAGCATAATATGAAACTTAATAAATGAGGGCAGTGTCTGCAATTATGAACCGGGCCAGATGACCACACGGATTGCTATGGGTTGAGTTTTATCCCCCGCCGCAATCCTATGCCGAAGCCCTAACTCCGCAGTGTGATGGTGCCTGGAGGTGGGGCTTTGGGAGTGATTAGGATCAGGCGAGGTCCCAAGGCTGTGGGCCTCATAAAGGGATTAGTGCCCTTAGGGGAAGAGGAATTGACACCGGAGCTCTCTCTGCCCATGGCCGTCTGCAAGCCAAGGAGAGAGCTCTCACCAGAGCCTGACCTTGCTGGTACCCTGATCTCGAACTTCCAGCCTCCAAAACTGTGAGAAAATAAATTTTGGTTCTTTAAGGCCGCCAGCTTGTGGAATTTTGTTGCAGCAGCCTGAGCTGACCATTACAGGGATGTGACAATAGTGACTTCTGTTCTTCTTTCCTGAGACGTCAGAGATTTGGGATACTGTACGATCCGTCAGAGGAAGACTTAGTTAAGTAACAGCGCACACATGAAAAAGAATATAACGTAGCAAGGGACAAGAATAAGGCAGCTGTCTATGTGTTATTTTCAGATAATTTTGATAAGAAAGTAAAAGTTAGGAATAGGATAGTATACTATGTTATCATTCGTGCCTGTGTATACATGGAATATCTTTAGAAAGATACTCAAGAGAATGACAAGGGAGGGAAGTTGGGTGGCTGAAGGACGAGAGAGAAAGGGAAATTTACTTTGGACTGTTTTCTTTTATATACATATAAAATTTCGTACCAATTTTTTTAGACAGAAAAAAAAAGTCTTGAAATTAGTTCATGCAGAAATAACTCAACTCCAGAAACTTCCTGGGAAGATATGATTAAGAAGATTCAGCAACGCCCCAAATCTGCCCAAGCTGCTGTGGGTACAACCTTGGGGAGCTGTGACTGGGATGAGTTGATAGCTAAAGAACTGTATTTGATGGTGTCTTTGAAAAAGTCGTGAAAATGAGCTGTTGTCACCTCAGACACGCTTTAAAAAAAATGACCCAGATAATATGTGATGACATGCGTGGGAGAATTCAGAAAATCCAGAAGTATATCACCTGTGAAGCAAGGTGTCTCTTCATCTCCCCTAGAACCCTTCCTTCCTTACAGATGACCACCATTGTCATCTTTGTCATTAAATACAGACATTTGCACATTCCTAAATATATCATATTGATTTTTTTATTTTTTTAGTATAGCAATGGAATCAAGATGTATTTTTTTTTTTTTTTAATTTTCATAAAAATGGCATCTTTTCAATGCCATCCCTCAAGGCCATACTTGCTAACAAAGACTTCGAGTGTGATCCATTCAAATAAAGGAGAAAAATGATTTAGCTGAATTCCTCCAAGACATAATAGGATCTTGTTCTGAGATCCTATTCGAGGCTTAACCATCTGTTCCCTCATCTTTTTATGCCATGACCCATCCCCCAAATTCAAATGATCACTCCATACTGTTTTCTCATACTTGTTTGTACAAATACTGTTTTTGGAGATATTACACCCAAATTTGAGATTCCTTATTAAGACCTCACAGCATCCTTGTTCTGTAGGAAACTCACTCCACCCTGTCTTTCCTTGTATTCCTTCATTTTTATTTCTGTACTTGACAAAAAGATCTCATATACATGTATATGCGAAATAAAGTGGTACATAACTAATAAATAAAAACAGTATTAGAACAATATTTTTTCTTCTTTAATTTTATGCTAGACAGAAATAAATTTCCTGGTGCCTTTTTCTTTGGTAATAAAACAACAAACTTTAGTATTTTTAAAAAATAGCTTATGAACACTTGCATATTTTCACAGCCACTTTGTTGATGTGTATTTTCTATTCAAGATAGAACTTTCTTTTTCATTGGACTTTTTTTTGGCTAAGACTCCAATCACAGCAGTGTTTCTTGACGTGTTTGGGGTTCGGTGGACACTGGGCCTGTTCTCCAGAACCTAAACTTTACAGGCGAGGACAAATCCCATACGGTCAGCTTTCTGCAGTGCGGGATGCCGACGCCTTCACAGATGTGCCCACAGATGCTCTGCATCCCAGTGATGCTATTTTATGAGGGCCAGTTGGCTGGTCTAAGAAAGGACCTAGTGGGCTTAGCCTGACGCAGTTGGTGAAGATGATCAAGGTTGACTTTGATGTTCCTCGTCGCTTCTGTCCCCATTCTGTGCCTTGCCTTGGTGGTGGCGGTAGGGAGTGCTCGAGTCTTCAGTGACACGAGTTTCCTTTCTTTTTCAAAATCTGCTCTTAAGAACTATTTGATAGCAGAAGTCAATTATTAAAAGCCGAGTGAATTCATTGAAGGTGCCAGGGCTCAGACTAATTTTCACTTGACATTTAACGTTTAACTGGGAACTGTTTGCCTTTGAAGGAATGTCAGCTGTGGTTACTAGTTGGGGCTGGAACATTTCTGTGATGTTTTGCACAAGTTCTGGTCTAGAGAAGGAAGCCGGCTGCAGAGATAGCACAAAAGATGTTGTTGGTTCACTCGAATGATAATTATGCAAATAAGGGTTAATGGCCCAGTAGTTAATCATCCAAGGTTCCGACCCTTTGGCACATAACACAAGAGAGTAAAGTGCACCAGATCCAGGAAAGGACAGAGTTTAATAACCGGCTCTGAGACATCTTTATAGCCATTTCCCCAGGCTCTGTTTTTGCCCAGGGGAAAATAGCTTCTTAAATGATTAACGTAGTGGATATCGACTGTTCTTTGTCTTCAAAAAAGCACAGAGGTGTTTCCTTGAATATATGCAAATGCGTGTTTGGATCGTGTGCATTTTAAATCAAAGATTTACAAAGGGCGTCGAAGATCCCTGTTATCTTTGCTTGCACGAAGCCTCTTGCATCTCCCTTATTTCTAGGGAAAAGCACTAAGGTGTGTGTGTGCACAGTCGCTTCTGTAAGATGCGGCACGTGTAACCTATGTAACCGCACGGACGAGCGTGCTTGCCCTCCGCTCCACCCCACAGATTTTGAGTTTGCCTGCCAGTTCTGAGAGTGCACAACTGAAAGCAGTCCAGAAAGACAGAATCGATTTCTATTTGGAGGGCCGGGAAGGATTAGATGAGGGAAGAAAGCCGGTGGAATCTCGAGAGCAGGAAGCCAACACCAAGTTTCTTGGAGATTTTGGGGTAGTTTAGAAAGAGTGGGGGGATAGGAAGAGTTGTGCCATATTCCCACAGCAGGCGCTGGAGAGACACTAGGATGAGGATGTTTAGGACATTTTTCTCTGGCTTCTCTAATGCGCTTCCCACTTTGAACTTTGCGAAGAGGTTGCCGTGATCGATGATTCATACCGTTGTTATTTTTCCCGGATAACTGGAGTTTCGTACTGAGATGGACGGCAACGCAAGGCAGCTTCACGAAGGAGGCACCCACATCTGTCTACCTACCACTCTGTCTAAACCTATGTTGATTTTATGTTGCCAAAGGAGATCATGGTAATGGAGAAATGGACAGAGTCCAGAACTGGACAAAATAAAGAGCAAATATCCACCGAGAAGCCCATCACCTAAATGTAACCACTTTTACATTCGGTGTCTACACTCGGGTTTTTTTTCTACACATATACTAATGTATAGTTCATATTTTCAGAATGAAAATATTATGCTTTTTTTCTATATACTTTTGTGCAACTTGCTTTCTTCACTCGTTAGTATCATATGCCATCTCGTGGGTCTACACAAACCTTTTAGAAATTCTTGCAAAGTTTTCCATCTTACAGGTTTACCATAATTTTTAATAACTCAGTCATCATTAATAAGCATTTAGGTTACGATCAACTTTTCGATGTTACAAATAGTGCTGTAGTGAATATCCTTAAAGTATGTACATATAAGTTCTACCAAAAACTACTCTTAAAAAGAAAGACTTGTTTTTTTTTTTTGTTTTTTTTTTTTTTTAACTGTGTGGTGGTTGCCAGCAAAACACTACATCAGTATCATAAATGTGACCCTGGGGGTCTCTGTCACTGAGAATCCCCACAAACCCGCATCAGATGACTCTAAATTACCTTAGCAATTCTCTCTTCTGTTATTATTGGAATTCAAATAGAGAAAATTAAACTATACCCATGAAATGATGACATCATTCTCTATTCTACAGTCTATTTCCCACTTGATATGTTATTTCTCATATTAGCTAGAAGAAGAACATAGCTTCTGGTTTATCTATTTCAAGTAATAGGACAGTATGCTTCCCTTAGCTAGTAAAATGTGAGAAAGAGCAATGGTCTTGGAAAACTTTATTTTTTGTTTATATAGTCCAAATTGCTTATTAAATTTTTTCATGTGTCCAGATTCAGAACCACTATAAGGAGTTTACTTTCAACCATATTACCTTGATTTCAAGAAAATATGTTATACTCTATCCACAGTTGCTGGCAATGTACCCAAATAATGCCTTGTGTTTGTTGGTCTCTTTATGCATTAAACAAGTTATTTTTCAACCATAAGTAACTTAGTCTATGCCCCTAAAGGTAAACTAATGTTACATTCATGATAGATCAATTAGATGGTTTTTGTTTATATTAAAAAGCAGTAATATAAATTTATACGAGAAAAAAGCTCCTTAAAGACTTAATCTAGTCCATCTGTTGGATTCAATGATGTGGACTATTTCGTAGCATTTGCTAATATCTAGAACAGTGTTTCTCGGGTGTGGCCCAGTGGACTTTTGTCTTTTAGAGCCTAGTTAAGTGCAGGTTGATGGGCTCTGCTCTAGGCGTAAGTGATCAGAGCTCCTAGATCAGTGCTCCTGGGAGTTGGCATATTCAATGAGAGAAGACGATAGTTCTCACTCTGCCCAACTTTCTTGCAGGTCACAGACCTATCTGTCAATGTTTCTGAGGTCTTCATGTGCCTGGTACAAGTTGAGCATTGGAAGGGTATGTTGGGGAGAATAATGCCCCCCCCCGCCCCCCAAGAGGACCCCTTCCTAAACCCTAGAGCATATGACTATGTTACTTTATATGATAAAAGGGACTTTGCAGTCGTGATTAAGTTATGGATTTTGAGATGGAGATATTATCCTAGGATATCTGATTTGGCCCAATGTAATCACAAAGATCTTTATCGGAGGGAGGGAGGAGATCAGAGTCGGAGAAGACATGAGGACAGAAGCAGATGTCACAGAGGTGTGACTCCTGGATGAGGGCCAGGAGACAAGGAATGCAGGTGGCCTCTAGGAGCCAGAAAAGGCGAAGAAACAGGTTCGCAGAGCTGTAGGGGAGAGCGTGGCCCTGCTTTACCTTGACCTTCTCCCGGGAAAACCCATTTCCAACTTTGGACTTCTGGGACTGTAAGATCATTTACATTGTAAGCCACTAAGTTTATGGTGTTTGTTACAGCAGCAATAAGAAACTAATACAGTGGATGTTCAGTATATCTCTGGAGATTGATTTGCCCTTGGCTGAATGTGTAATTATAGCTACTAATGTCGTGTCCCCAGAATTTGACATGTACAAAGTGATCGATAAGGATTTATTGAATAAATGACGAACGAATGGAGTGATTTTGACTTTATTGCTCTGATGTAGCCAGTAGCTAGGATCAAAATAGCAGAGTTCTCAGTGATGTAGATGTTGCTTGGGTGTCGTCCCCAGTCAAGTCTGGACATGTATTTTGGCTGTCAGCTTGGCGGTTCTTCTGTCCCCCTCATTTGATGGCACTCAGATGGCTAGTGGGGCTGGAGTCCCCTGG
>NW_006431920.1:3886815-3894845 GCF_000325575.1 Pteropus alecto | reverse complement strand
CTAAGGAATTCAGACTTTATCCTCCAGGCAGCCGTAAACCAGACAGGACTTTGAAGCAAGGGAGTGAGTGGCATGATCAGAACTGCTCTTGAAAGTCCCTTCTGAAGAGGAAATGAAAAAGAAAAGGGTTTAAACAATGCACAGTGGGGTGGGGGGCGAGGCGTGGGTGGAGTTATTACAAAGGACCAGGACTCCTTGCAAATAGTTTGGACAATGTAAACCCTAAGGATAGAATTAGGAGACTCCCGTGAAGAAGCCTCTCTGCTATTAACGTTTAAGTATGAAATGTGAATCACTGTCTGCTCGCTCGGAGGCAGACCTCAACAGAAAATTATGATATAACGACTTAGTTCTTAGTGGACATTTACCATGGGAATTTGGGGGCACTTTTTCTTTTATTAGCTTATATAATCCACACAACGATTCTGTGAGGTAGATTCCATTTTACCCAATCTTAAAACAACGAGGCACAGAGGAGCATTCGGTGACCTACCCAGGGCCAGTTCACTGGTAGTTGGCGGAGCTGGCGTTTGAGTTGGGGCAGCCTGGCTCCCGAGCCCGAACTTTTAAACACAGCCCTGTGCTGCCACCCGGTGGTTACAAGTGGGAAGTGCAACCATCGAGGTGTGTCTCCCGCCAGATGGGGATGTCAGGGAGAGCTGCTTGGAAGACCGGACCTGGAGGACAAATGAGGAAGGCTGGGCTGGAAGCCCGTCCAAGAAGAGGGAGCAAAAGCTCGCGCAGGGCCCGGAGGCAACAGTCACGGAGCCGTTCATGGGGGGAAAAGGCAGCATTACTGACTGCTTCTGAAGCTCCATAGCAACGACTCTCAATCACGGGTGTTCTGCCCCCCCAAGAGGCATTTGGTAACATTGGGAGACATGTTTGGTCATTACAGCTGGTGGGAGTGGGGGCTACTGGATGTCGCTCAACATCCTACAGTGCCCAGGACATCCCCAACGACATGGGATTATGGGACCTCCCTCCCCCGCCCCCATTGTCAACAGCTCTGGCCTCAGCACACCCCCAGCTTGAGGCAAGCGCTCCACTGTGTGGCTGCTGGACGCGAACCCCAGCACAGGCTGCAGGCTGGCTGAGACCATCCCTCCATGCAGCTTGGGGAGCAGCACAGAGGAGGCGCTCACCAACCACGCGCCTTCTTGCAGAAACCAGGCCCTGTGTTCTGGACAGAGACGGGGCGCCGCCCGCCCAGCCACCTTCGCCGCCCCCGGACCCCTGCCCATGACCCGCCTGTTCATCCAGGCTCCCCAGCCTCACCTGAGGGGTTCGCAGTCTTCCCTGGGCCGAGAACTGTGCTCAGAGGCCCAGACAAGTAGATTGCCCGGATAAAGTTGGCGCCCCAAAGGGAGTCAGCCTCTCCCTAAGTGGGCGTTTGTCCTGCTGAGGCTTTTCGGGTCTTTTTCCTTTGTCTTTTTCTGGGGAAAAGATCCTCATATATTTCTAGGCCCCAAAATGGAATCGGCCCTCACACAGAGGCCTCAGAACTGCTTGTCAGCACCGGGGTACCCAAGGCCATGTGACAAATGTGAGCAGAACAACAAGCCCATTCTTCTCGCCCGCACAGTTTTGCCAAATGGAAAACCAGGCGCGGGAAGGGAGGGAATCAACTCTCGGGCCCTGGCCCATGGCCTCCGTCATCTGGCACAGACAAGAGGCGGCTCCGCCCGCGGAGCGCTGGTTCGGTTCTGCCAAGAGCGCTGGTTCCGTTCTCTTGCCCACGTGGAGGAATGTGAAGTGCAGGGGGCTGAATCAATGCCACCAGATGACTGCGTGTGGAAAGTCTAGGCGCCACCAGCCTGATCCTCCCGTGAGGTTATTTTAGGATATCGAGTTTAGATGCTCGGACCGGCAGCCTTGACAAGAGTTCGCCGTGGGACAGGAAAGAGGCAGCTCTGGGTGAGTTTAGATCAGGGAGGCATCTTCTGGAGCGGGAAGGTCAATCCCAGTTGACCTGCGAGAATGGTTATTTACTGTGTGTACGACCTTGTCATTTACTATGTGTACAATCCTGGCATTTTGGCCATCAGGGCTAGAGAAAGGGCGACCATAGATGATTTCTTATAAAAGCCATTGTTGTGGGTTGAATTGTGTCTCTCTTCACCCCAATTCATATAGTCATGTCCTAATCCTAGTACCTCAGCTTGACTGCGTTTGGAGATAGGACTCTAAAGAGAGAATTAAGGTAAAATGAGGTCATCAGATTGTCCCTACTCCAATGTGACTGGTGTCCTTCTAAGAAGAAGAGATGAGGACACAGACTCACAGAGGGCAAAGACCGTGTGAAGACACAGGGAGGAGACAGCCATCTACAAGCCGCAGAGAGAGGTCCTGGCAGACATCAACTGTGCTGGCACCTTGACCTTGGAATTTCAGCCTGCAGAGCTGTGAGACAATGGACATTGTTATTCAAGTGACTCGCTTTGTAGCGCTTTGTTACAGCAGCCCAAGCGAACTGATACGGGCATCTTTGTGAAATGATAACTCACAGAGACGGCTGCCGAATCGTGTGAATTCATACTTATTGTGCTAGAGTCCAGGTCATCTAATGCCTAAGATTTTTATCCCACTGACAAGGCAGCTTGAGGGAAGTTCACTGCCATAAAACCTCCTCGTCTTAGCTACGAGGCCTCGTCTGGAGTTTGCAAGGGCAGAGGGAAAAAAAAAAAAATCAAGGGAAAAAGAACATTTCATGCAAAATGAAAATGATATGAAATTCAAATTTCCACATCGTGGAGTTTCATGGGAACTTAGTCTCATCTATTTCTTGACTCACTGTCCGTGGACTCTTGGTCACTATGGCAGGGTGCAGTTGTCACGATGACCATCTGAACTGCACAGCCTGAAATATTTACCATCTGGCAATTTGAGGAAATGTTTGCTGACCCCAGATTGGGAGACAGCATAAGCCAGTGACTAAAAGATGGCTTTCTGGGAAGGTCATTTTATTCCACAGACCACCAGGCTTCAGAACAGTGGCGGAAGTGGGGCTTCGAGCAAGATGAGGCTGGAGGGGTTGGCAGGCCAGGCCGCCGAGGGCCTAGGGCTTCGTTAAGAAGTTTGTCTTTCTCCAAACAGCAATGGGAAGCTATGATTGTACGTTAAATATTTCTCTTCCAGGCTAACTTGGCCAGGTGCTGGAAAAATCAATTACTTATTGAACTGATCGAGGAGAAAAATGTGTTTTTATACTTGACTTTGGGATGGATTTTTGACATGAGATAAATTGTTCTCCACTGTTGACTCTCTCAACCCAGGCAGAAATAGATCCCCCTCTGACCCCTAAAATCCCACGTGTGTTAGGATAAAAATAACCTGTTTTCCCTGTTTTATAATTATTGAGAACGATTTTCTTAAGAACCATTAAAAAAATATTTATGTATACGTATATATATGCAGGAGGATCTAAAGGACAGAAAGAACTTCTTATGACAGGAATTCATAGATTCTTTACGCAGTGAAAGTTTCCATGGACTGATACATTACTTTCTTTTCTTAGGGCAAAGCCAATGTTTTAAAAAATGAGTTTGCAACTTGTGGGTTCTCGTTTTTGATAGAAAGCCACAGGGTAGAGTCTAGACGGCTGACGCAATAAGATGGAGATTCTTTAAAGACAAACACACTCTTCTTGGGTGCTAAAGATATTTATGAAATAAAAGAAAGCAGGACAGAGTGCGTAAAGTACGGTGAGCTCACATTTGTCACAAATAAGATCTGTGGTTTTAGAATGCTACTTGACTCGGTTTCTCCACCGGGTCTAAAGAAAGGACAATATTTGCCGATACCGAGGATGGCGTAGGAGCCTTCTTTAAATATTCTGTAATAATAAGATAAAGGGCGAGTGGATGGAACAAAATGCGCATCATTGGGCCAGTGGTGATACACATTGTTCTTAATGGCAAGAGATACCAAGTTTTTCCTCTCCTCATATTCCTCCCCACCACCAGCTACAAAATATCAATTTCTATTGTCTTTCGATTCACTGGGAGGAGCCTCACAAGTACTTTTATACAAAATGAAGATGCTGAAAGGGGTACTATGGAGTCTCATTGGTTTATTCATCTCTAACAAATGCCTTTAACCATTGTCAGTTTTCTTTACAAGTTTACTTCTCAGTTATTTCTATTTAATAAGTAACAGGATAAAGAGATGAAATGAACTATACTGCCATGAACAACGCACCCGTAGCCTTCACCTCCACATTCTTCATAAAAAGAGGGCTCTTTCCACCACAGCTGGTGTGGATGACCAGGCTTTGAGGACCAGGGAATGGACCTTGAGGTGACAGCCTAGTTAAATGCAAACTCTCACGCCTTTAATGAAAAGGGCAGGACTGGCTCCCTGTCAGAGGTGGTCTCTCTGATGCAAGACTTTCAGGAGAAGGCTCTGGAACCATAAGATGCAGCGTAAGTTACCTTTAGCACTCAAGTTCACTCCTGATGACTACCGTTGATGTTCGCAATTTGTTCATGACTTAAAAACAGTATCTAAAGGCGGTTCTTTCTGTGTGGTTTATTATTTGTCAGTCACATTATACTCTAGGCTCATATATTAATGTAGAAATTCTTTACATCCTAGAGGTGTTTTAAGGTGGCTAGAAAAGAGTGAGAAAATGTCCTGGAGAAGTGGACCGAGGGGTTCTGATGGAGGCTTCGGGGCTAAGCCAGAGGCGCGGGGCTCCCTCCATGCCCGGTACCTACTCTGTTAGTTTCTATGTGATAACCTTTTGTTTTTGTCTCTTTATCTTTAAATCAAAGCGTGCCTGGATTCACCATGTGGAAGTTCATCACATTCAATGCCTGTATGAGTTTCCTAGTGCCACCGTATCAAATGACCACAAACTTGGTGGCTCCAAACAATGCACACCCGAAAGTCCAAAGTCAGCCTCACCGGCTGGAAGTTGGGGTGTTGGCAGGGCTGGATCCTTCTGGAGGCTCTGAGAGGACAGTCGCTTCCTTGCCTTTCCTAGTTTCCGGGGGCCTCGTGCATCCGTTGACCTCTAACCCCTTCCTCTCATCGCCCCAACCTCTCCCTTCGATCGTCACGTTGCTTCCTTCTTCTGTAGTCAAGTCTCCCTCTGGGTCCTTTTCACGAGGACACTTATGATGACGTTTAGGGCCTAACCTCATAAACCAGGACGGTCTTCCCATCTCAGAGTCCTTAGTCACATCGGCAGAGTCCGTGTGGCATTCTGAGGCTGCGGCCACAGGTTCCAGCTTTTGAGACCTGAAGGTCTTTTCCGTGCATTCTTCAGCCGGCCATGGCACCCACAACGCGAGTCAAACTGGATGACTCAGAGGATCCTGTTTAGTCCACAGGAAAGCCTCATAGAATCTGAAAATGTTTGTAAAATCTAAGGCCAACCTACCCTGAAAGCAAATGTTTTAGCTTTAAAAAGTGTAAACTGGTCACAGAAAACGCTTCCTTTAGAAGTCTATAGGAATTTGACCTGCTAGCAAGCAAAACGTTTGTTGGCTGAAAATACATTTTATTTGAATGGCAGCTTTTTGTTATAAGTCGTATCCTTATTTTATGTATTGTTACAATCGGCCTGTCACGGTGACTTCCGCGAAGTTCCCCCAGCTTTGTATGGTAGGTGTTTTCTTAGAGTTTCCTCATTTCTGGAACTTCTTTTCCCCTCTGATCACGAGTCCGCTGAGCCGTGTTGAAGTTCTGTTTTGCCCACGTGAGCTTGTGCGGGGACCATGCTCCAGCTGCAGTTCAGAGCAGCATTTAATTTCCTCTATGTCAGACACAGCGTCCTGGACGGTGTGACCGAATGCTTGATGGAGGTAGAGGCGTGTTTTAAAATGAGTAAATGTGGTTGATTCAGCATCGATCTGAATATCAGGAGATCTGACTTCTCCTTGAACTGCCTGAGTAATTTGGGACTGGCCACCTGCCTTCTTTAGTTAGCCTCTGGGTTCTCACTACAAAGCAAAGGACTTTTCTAGGTTACCTGTTTGTCTCATGCTGGGAGTCTTATAAGTTAAGTCTACTCTTAAAAGTTTTATGGCTGTTTGGCAAAGGCCGATGTGAGGCCTTCTGGGTCATCACTGAGAGGCTCCTCTTGGTACTTTCCTCCTTGAAATCTCCAGAGTAAATAACACTCAACAGGCAAAGCAAATAAAACCAGAAAACAGAGCAGGGGAGAGAGAGAGAGAGGGGGGGAGTTCAGAAGGTATAAGAATAGCTGATGTGTGTGTGAGAGAGAGAGAGAGAGAGAGAAAAAGAGAGAGAGGTGAGGAGGGAGGGAGGGAGAGAGGGTTTGAAAGGTATGGGAAGTAGAATTTATTTGCTCCTTGGCCCGTGTGATGAGAGGGGCAGGTTGTATAGTATAAATAAAGTTCTTACTTCTCAGTGGCCTGGTCAAGCCTTAAAATTACCCAGCCCACCCCATGGCCCGAGCACCACACCCTCTGTCACTAACCACGTGCCATGATGTATGTGCATACGGTGTGAGCCAGGGATTGCTTTGTATCTCGGGCTCTAACTCCGCCTGCTCGGTCTGCTGAGCTTCTGCTGGGCCTTCTGACAGCTGGGGTTCATTCTCACGGTCACCCCATTCTCCTTTCCCTGCCCTCTCGTCATACCCCGTTTCTGCTGATCTTTTTAAAATTAAGACTTTATTCTTATTATTTTTTAAAGAGTGCGAAATTGCGAGGAAGATGCAGAAATTTATCACACGCTCTCTGCCCCCACACATGGATAGACCCTCTCGCCATCAACGTCCCCTGCCAGAGGGGAGCATTTGTTGCTGTGGGTGAACCTACACTGATGTGTCATCATCACCCAAAGTCCATACTTGGCGTGAGGGTTCACTCTTGGTGTTGTATGTAAATGTGTAATGGAATTTTTTCCATTATTATGGTATCGTACAGAATTTTCTCACTGCCCTAAAAATTATTCGTGCTCTGCCTATTCATCCCTCCTGCCCCCCAAATTTCCTGGCAGTCACGGACCTTTTTCACTGACTCCCTGGTTTTGCCTTTTCCAGAACGTCGTATTGTTGGACTCACACATTTTGTAGCCTTTTTGAATTGGCTTCTTTTACTTAGTAATATGCATTTAGGTTTCCTTCATGTCTTTTCTATGGCTTGATAGCTCGTTTCTTCTTAGCATTGAATAATATACCATTGTCTGGATAATATACCCTTGTCCGTTTGTATGTTTACCTATTGAAGAATATGTTGGTTGCTTCCAAGTTTGGGATTTATGAATAAAAGTGCTATAAATATTCGTTTTTGTGTAGATATAAGTTTTAGATTTCTTTGGATAAGTACAAATGAGTGCAAATTGCTGGATTATCTGGTAAGAGTATGTTTGGTTTTATCAAAAAGTGCCGAACTCTCTTCCCAATTGGCTGTACCGTTCTGTTCCGCCGGCAGCGAATGAGTTCTGGTTGCTCCACATCCTCGCCAGCATTTGGTGTTGTCAGTGTTTTGGATTTTGGCTACTCTAACAGGTGTGCAGTGGTCTCTCAAAATTGTTTTAATTCGTAAGCTTCCTGATGATATACGATGTGGGACATCGTTTCACATTCTTGTTTGCTGTCTGTATATCTTCTTTGGTGAGGTGTCTGATAAGGTCTAGGCCCGTTTTTAACGGATTTTCTTCTTATCATTGAATTTTAAGAGTTCTTTGTATATTTTGGACAACAATCCTTTATTACATGTCTCTTTTGCAAATATTTTTCTCCCAGTCTGTGGTTTGCTTGTCTTCTCATTCTCATTGTCTTCGCAGAGCATAAGTTTTTAATTTTAATGAAGTTCAGCTGATCAAGGATTCCTTTGAAGGATTGTGCTTTCGGTGTTGTATTTATAAAATCATTGCCATACCCAAGGTCATCTAGATTTTCTCCAATGTTATTTCTAGGGGTTTTATAATTTTGCATTTTAGTTTCTATTGATTTTCAATGCAAACCACTTGAGCTATCTCTTTTGTGTCCTTGTCATTGCTTATGGTGAGTTTACTCACTTATCCTGACATTTTGCTTATACAAACAGTTCCCG
>NW_006431920.1:3874476-3886722 GCF_000325575.1 Pteropus alecto | reverse complement strand
TTTTGAATAGTTGCTTTTCGATAATAGATAACTTATCTCTAATTTCTCCTTTGGCCTTCTTCTTATGCCTATGAATGGCTATTCTTTAAATGTAATGATGAATTACTTTAGCCTTTCTTCATATCTGAACACGTTATTTTTTTTTTTTTTTTCTTTCTTCCCAAACAGACAGGAGACCAAGGAGTAGAAGGATGAGCGTTGGAGACAGCAGTCGAAGGCCTACATTGGAGTCCTGGGTCTCCACTCACCAGGTGACTCGCCCTGGTGAAGTCACTCAGCCCAAGTGCGCCCCCGATTCACTATCTGGAACATGAGTGATTATCCTACACGAGCTCTAAAGTTTCTATGAAAATATTACTAAACTCTAAGTAGGTCACTTTTCATAGCAGATTTTCCCACATCTAAGTTGACTCTAGAAAGACTTTTCAAATCTAGGTAAACCAGTTTTAAAAGGGAGATAAAGCCTATAGAAAAGGAAATGACGAATCTTCTGTTTTCCATTTCTTAATTTTTTAAAATTAAAGTTCTGGTAACATTGATCAGAATTTCCACTAAGCACAAAAGGGGTATTGGGCTTCTCCTTTGTCTCTGTCACTGATTAATACTCTTCCATTTCTATTTTCACCTGGAATTATAGGCGTTTTCTATATGTTCTTAGCATTTCGATGGCTTAGTGAAAGAGCATCGACATTGTCGCCGTCAATTTCCGAGAAACGTCGATGTGAAAATTTTATCCTTGGTGTAGTGGTAGTTTACCTGCTCAGATGGAAACTGGAAAAATTCTCTCCCACACCTTGAAAACTAGTGTGAAAAGTGATACTAACAGTAAAAAGGTCTTTCTTGTAATGAAAACAACAAAAAAAAAAGTTGACATTTACGTGTTTGGGCTCAGCTTTTTCTTCCTGCCGGTGTGCTGACAGGTGCAGTCTCAGTGCACGTGATTCATTTTCTACCTGTTCTTACTTTGCATCATATCAAAATATCAAACAAGCCATTTGTTTAAAAATAAAAAAAAAAGTATGAGAAATGTGCCAGGATGAATTCGTGGCTTCTGCTCCAAGGTTTTGGGTTGCTGGCGGAATGATTTGACCTTTAAAAAACTAATAAAAAGCGGATGAGATCCCACGGTGTTTGCAGTATTATATAATTCTTGCCGAGATGGTGTGTGTGTCTGTGTCTGTGTGTGTGTGTGTATGTGTGGACAATCAGAAGTGAGTGGAAGTCACCCAGTTAGCCAAGCCCGCAGTCCCTCTGTGACTCAATTTTCTCTGAATTCTTTTTCCAGTGAAGACTGAAATGAAAAGGGGAAAAAAAAAAAAGGAAACCTTCTCTCATAAGACAGAGAGGAAAAGACCAGAGAGGCTTAGGTGGGGCCCTAGGAACCAGCAGGAGGAAAAACCGTTTCTCGCATCTGGCTGCAGAGAAAGGCCTTGCGGAAGTTAAATTATTTCCTGAAAAACAAGACTAAGAAAATGATAATAAAGAATTAATTCCACTTTCACTGGGCTCAAGTTTGTGCATAGACATTTTATTTATTTTAAACTTTGCTCTCTTATTCTGGAATAATTGTAGACTTACAGAAAGGTTGTGGACACGGTACACTGAGTTCTCGTGGACACATTCGTGTAAACTGCTCGCCCGAGCGTGGCCAGGTTACGTCACCGTGGCACATTTATCAAGACTGAGACTTTCTCACTGGCACTTTCCTATGAATTAAACTCCAGACTCAGGTGGATTTCACGGGTTTTCCGCTCACGTCCTTTTTCTGTTTGAGGATCCTCTGCATCTAGTTGGCCTGTCTCCTGGTCTCCTGCTCTGTGACAGATTCTCAGTCTTCCCTTGTTTTCCAAGACCTTGACAGTTTTGAGAAGTCAAAACTTTTTTTAAAAAAATTTATTTATTTTAATTCGTTTCAAGTGTACACTACATTGGTTAGACATCTATATAGTTCATAAAACGATCCCCCCAATTGCTCCCTCCCGCCTCTGGCCCTCCACCTAGCCAATGTATTAACGCTGACTGCATCCCCTCTGCCGTGATCCCCAGCCCCGTGACCATCCATCAGTTACGAATTTGTACTTCCTTAACCCTTCACCCCATTCTCCCAGCCCCCCAATCTCACCTCCTCTCTGTCCATCACGCAATTGTCCACTATATTTGTGAGTCTGTTTTTGATGAGTAAAACTTTTTAATTGCTTATCTTTTGTAACTTAATTAGTTAATCTGATAATTTTTTTTTTTTTTTTAATATATGAATATCTGGTGAGTGGCAGTTATCTATCACCATTGCCTGCTGGGAAAGTACCCATCGGCCGATGTTGTCCCAAGGTAAACACAGTGGGACATGCCTAGGAGAAGGCAGCTGGCTTCTGGGGGACATATCTGGCAAATCACTTATTATATCAAGGTTCAGCATTCCAGGGCGGAGCTGGAAGGGGGCTGTTTCTCCATGAAGCAGAGTTTTCATGACTTGACCAACAAAGGAGTGTCAATTCCTCAAACCTGGGGCAGGTAGGAAGGAAAGAAAGCTTTCTCTTTGCTCCCAGGGCGATCTGGGCAGGTAGGAGTGTCCCAGTAAATCTTTCAAAACAAAAACAGGTTTATTAAAATTTCATCCGCATACCATTTAAAGTGGACAAGTTAATGTTTTTAAGTGTATTCACAGGGTTGTGTGACCTTCATCATGATCTTATTTTAGAATATTTCCATTCCCCTCCCCGCCAAGAAACCCCAGGGCTTGGCGGTCACCCCTCGTTCCTCCCCCACCTCCAGCCCGTGGCAACCACTCACCCACCTCCTCTCTCGAGATTTGCCTCTTCTGGACATTTTATATAGATGCCATCATAAACTATGCGGTCTTCGTGCCTAGCTCCTTTCGCTTAGCGTAAAGTTTTTGAGGTTCGTTTCTATCGTAGCATACATCAGTACTTCATTTAAAATGTTTTTTTGTTGTTTTTTTTTTTTTTTGCTGATAAGTATTCCATTGAATGGATATAATAAATTTTATGTTTAATGACCGGCTCCATGAAAAGGAGAGGAGAGAGCTGGCAGAACTTTTGCAGAGGAGATGGTGCAGCCTGGGAGAAACAGGAGAAAAGGAGACTAGCTTCCTCTTTGAAAAGGCTGGATTTTCCTAGAGTGGAAACTTCTCGAAAGCAGAAATGATTGTCCCGGCACATCATGCGCCTTGTGTCTGTTTGGCCCCGCCCACTTCCCAGCCTCCTCTGCTTGGCTGGGGTACCTGGATCTCACCTGATACAGCATTGCTCTGTTTTAAGGGCTTGTTTTCACCTTTGGGGGTAGAGAATGAATTTCAGATATATGACCTCACTGTTTCCCAAATACTGTTTTGATGTTCCAGAAGATAGCAATAAATGATCTGTTAAAAAACCAAACAAATGAACAACAACAACAACAAAACAAAAGAAAAGGAATTCTGCGATCCAGTGCATTTAGGAAATGCATCATGTTCTCCTTCTGGAGATTTAAAATGAATCTGAGTGTAAGGATGCTTCTACAAAAACATCAGTAAAGTATCTGGTCACCTTTGTTCAGCTCAGGGCCACCAAGATTACCTTTTACCATCTCTAGGGACAATGATGGTCCACAGAAAAGTGTGAAACATGCTTTCTTCGGGCAAGTCAGTAGGATTCTGCCCACTTGCCACCGGCCCAGCTTGAGCACGTGCTGCAGCTGTGATTACAGGCCTTCTGCCCTGACTTCTGGGGCCAAGGCCATGTTTCAGGTCATGGTCCTGGAGAATGCTGCTGTCTTATTCTCCATGTCATTCTGCTTTTATCAGTCCACCCCAGGGACCCCAACCCCACTTTGAAAATTCAGCCCAGGTCTGGGGCCCTGTCACCTCCTATTGGATTCCTCCATTGTTCTCTGCATCTTTACCCACTTTGTTAGGAAGGTCCCTTCACAGATTGCTTGTCATCCCTTGGGACACTCTAGTTTCTTTCATGCTTAGCGTCCTGACAATGCATTCTTCTGCCCGGATGACCTACAACTTGCACAACTCCCAGCTGTCATAGTTTCCATCCGCTCCACCCTAGGTCCTGGTTCCCTTTCTCACAGTAGTTTATGAATCCCAAGGTACCATGTTTGAAGTATGGCAGTGCCCCTCTGAGTGTCTTGCACAAGGCGGATGCCTGGGATTTGTGGCTGACGTTGTAACAGGGTGGCATCGATGTGCCCATCCTCCCCCAGGGGTTAAATCTGGGCTGTGTTGCTGCAAAAGGGCCACGTGCTTGAGAGTCAGGCAGGCTCAAGCTTGAACTTGGCGCTGACACTTTAACGGCAATATGACCTTGTGCTAAAGGGCCACGTGCTTGAGAGTCAGGCAGGCTCAAGTTTGAACTTGGCAATATGACCTTGGGCCGGATACAAACTTTTCTGAGTTCTAGTTTTCTCATCTGTAAGATGAGGATGAATAAGCCCACCTCACATGGTTGTTGTAAGGACTGGTTTAGAATTGGTTCAGACACCATCATCGTTAACAAGAATCCCATGATTTTGGTCTGACTAGTTCTCAAATACCATTTTGAGAGATGCTGGAGTAAATAAAAGATATGAAATTCCTTAGTAAAGAACTTCTGTTTGTTATGAGTTAATATTTGAAAATCACTTAGATTAAGGCCTAATACGTAATGTGCGTAAATGCTTTATAAGTGTTAAAAAAAAAAGAAATTTCTCTTTCTTCTTCCTTCTGGATCAAAAGGATTTATGACCCATTGGCTTAGAGAGGAAATTGGAAAATCACTCATATGATTTGATTGGGTTGGGTTCCACCGTGGTAACACTGGATCACAGAACATAACCAGAACTCCAAAGAATTCTGGGAACTGTGCCAGCTGAGAGGTGAAATTTAATTGTACTTGTACTCAAAGGAAAAAACTAAGTAAATATCAAGCATACTTCTGATTCACGAACCGTACAGCGATTCCCCAAGCATCCCCCTCACTCATCTCCAGTGCTGTCTCGAAGACCTCTGCCCTTCTCGCTAGAATATCCCTCTTGCTCTCCTTCATCCACTCAGCTTCAACCCCAGTATCACAACCGTTTTCCCCTCACCTGCCTGCTGTCCCCCGTTTCTTGTCCCCAGACCCGCATGACACTAAGGAGAGATAATCCCCACACCTAAGAACAGGTGTGTTTTGACCATGCCAGTATCTTCTGGAACATGGATTTCACGGTCACCTCTAAAGAGTAAAGTGAGAAACTAGTCAGCAGTTTCTGTTTTTCATCTCTCCCGGGGGAAGTGCAGTTGAGAGGCAGAGATGTTCGGTAGAGCTGATAGAACTTTTGGGATGGATCATTCCCTATCGGAAAGAAAATGAAGGGAGAGAGCTGCTGAATGAAGAGCCTCTGTCCTGTTTTTGGAGGGATGTCAGACAGCACAGCCAGCTCTCTGCAGGTGTAATATTTTAGTGAGGGCTGAGATCCTGCTGCTGAGCCCAGGTAATCATCAGTTGCTAGACTTTGAACCATGAAGTTAGTTGGCCATTCTTCTGTTGTGTGCTGTTTATACATGTCCAGAACTTTGGTGTTTAGTTATCTTTTTTTTTTTCTCTATAAGCATAAAATTTTCAAACTGGATGCGGTACAGTCTGCATATCTAATCTGTGTCTTTATTACTCAGCTTAGGCATTTAGCCAAGAAATTGTTCCTATGCAGCATATCCACATGTTCTTGGTTTTATGGTACATAGATTTGGAAGAACACTGATTCAAGAAAGAAGAGAGCATGTACGCATCAGAATGGCTTGGGAAAAAAATTATCTCTATCTGCAACTAACTAGTTTTAAGACTTTGACAAAACTCTCCAGTGTGCCGTTGACTTATTTGTTGAGTGGAGGGAGTGAATTCTAAAGTCACTCCCAACACTGAACTCTTCTTGTGGCTTTGAACATTCAACCTTCTTCCCTCCAAAGTTTCAATTTTTAACTTGAAACTTTGAACCAAAAAGAAAAAATAGATGACAGGAATAAAATGAGTCCACATTCTTCTCATTTCTCAATAGGTCTGGATTTTCCTTTTGGGGAATTAACAAAAACCACCAGAACTGATTGGCTCGGGTCCCAGCACCAGGAAACTACCTGCTCGGCCAGGCACAGTGGGGGAAAAGCTGGCGATAAAGGACCTGGGAATAGTATATCAGTTAAGGTTTTCTAAGGAGGAGGAAAGAAATAATATTCAAACAGCCTGGCACGACTATCTGAATGAGGGTAAAGGAAAGAAACACAGTACCGAGGCTGGGAAATCACCATCTCCAATAACAGGAATCCTGGAATTCTACCCACAGGAAACACCTCCTGGCAACTTGGAGCCCACTTGTGTTATAGAAAAGACTGGGCAGTTGAAAGTTCTCTTTGCATGGCTGATTCAGGGAAATGAATTAAAAGGAATAGGCATGCATTTTTTTTTTTCCCAGAGGAAATTCAGGGATTTCCAGAAATGTTCCAAGGCAGTGATTCTTTAACTTTTTAGAGTTATAGAATCCTTAAAGACTCCGATGAAAACTGTCACCTGCCATATCAGAAAAATGCACCTGCACACATAGACCCAACATTTTTTAAAGATTGAATTTTTTTAGAGCAGTTTTAGGTTCACAGCAAAATTGAGAGGAAAATGAGATTTCCCGTACACTCTCTGCCCCCACGTGCACATCCTCCCCACCCCGCATCCACATCCTGCACCAGAGTGGTGTCTCTGTTACAATCAGAGAACCTATGCTGATGTGTCGTTATTGCCTAAGGTTCATAGTTTATATGAGGATTCACTCTTGATGCTGAGCATTCTATGGGTTTTGACTAATGTATGATGACATGCATCCACCGTTGTAGTATCATACAGAATATTTTTATTGCCTTAAAATCCTCTGTGTTCCACCTATTCATCCCTCTCTACCACCTCCAACCCCTGGTAACCATTGATCTTTTTACTGCATTCATAGCTTTGCCTTTTCCAGAATGTCATGTAGTTGGAAACATACAGTAGGTAGGCTTTTCAAATTGTCTTCTTTCACTTAGTAATATGCATTTAAGCATCCTCCATATCCTTTTCATGGCTTGATAGCTCATTTCTTTTTAGTGCTGAATAATATTCCACTGTATAGATGTACCACAATTTACTTATTTCTCCACTCATCTACTGAAGGACATCTTCACTGCTTCCAAGTTGTTGACAATTAAGCATGAAGATGCTATAAGCATCTATGTGCATGTTTTTTCTGTGGACATAAGTTTTCAACTCTTTGGGTAGATACCAAGGAGTGCAATTGCTGAATCTTATGATGAAAGTACATTTAGTTTTATAAGAAACTGCCAAAGTGTCTTTCAAACACGATGGCAGTATCATTTTGCCCCACCGGTAGTGAATAGAAGCCCTGGTACTTTGCGTCTTCTCCAGCAAGACAATTAAAACATCTGCTCTGCTGAAGACAATGTCAAGAGAATGAGAAGACAAGCCATTGACTGGGATGGGAGAATATTTTTGCAAAAGACACTTCTAACAAATAATCGTTAACCAAAATATACAAAGAACTCTTAAAACTCACAAATAATCCAATTAAAAACAGGCCAAAGATCTTAACAGACACCTCACTAAAAAAGATATACAGACAATAAATAAGCATATGAAAAGATGCTGCACATCATACGTCATCAGAAAAAGTTCAAATCTCTCATAGAGCAGAAGTCTTAATTTTAATGAAATCCAATTTATCGATTATTTGTTTCACGGATTGTACCTTTGCTGTTGTATCTAAAAGCCATCACCATAACTAAGGTCATTTAGATTTTCTCTTATTTTATCTTCTAAGAATTTTGTAGTTTTGCATTTTACATTTAGGCCTATGATCTATTTTGAGATAATGTTTGTGAGGCTGTAAATTCTGTGTCAAGATTCATGTTTGTCTGCTTTTTTGACATTTGGATGTCTAATTTTTTGAGCACTATTTGTTGAAAAGATTATCTCTGCTCCATTGTATTACCTTTGCTCTTTTGTCAAAGGTCAGTTGTGGGTCCATTTCTAATCTCTCTATTTTGTTCTATTGCTTTATTTGTATACTCTTTGACTAATACCACACTGTCTTGGTTACTGTATCTTCACAGTAAGCTTTGAAGTAGGGTAGTATCAGTCCTCTGACTTTGTTCTTCTCCTTCCATATTGTGTTGGCGAAACTCAATTTTATACACAACTTCTGGGGGTTGATAAATATCTTAAAGTCCATTTGTGAGTCCTAGGTATCCACAAAATTGAGGTTAATAATCCTTCAGTTTAGAAATATAACAAACTACAGTAAATGATACATAATTTTAAAGCAACAATAGTAAGGAAAGGCTTCGTACGAGACAGTGTTATTTCTAACAGTGTCATGGAAGTTTGAAAAAGTTACAGGGAAACAGAGAGAAACAAGGTCACTAAGATGGAAATCAATGCAGAAGAGTCGAAGAAGCTTGGAATTTGGAATAAGGTAGATCAGGGTTGAAACTGCAGTTCTATTACAGTCTAGCCCTGTGAACTTGGGCAAGGATGGCTTAGCATGATGATTGGCAATGAGGCATGCAGTGAAAACCCGCATCTTTCTTATTCTATGGCCGATATGGAAAAGACAGCTGTTGGAGAAGCCACATGGACTGTAGGTCTGGAATGATCCGGGTTCGAATCCTAGCTCTGGTATTATTAGTTGGATGACATTGGGCAAGTTACTCCAGGTCTCATATCTCTAAGAGAGGTATAGAAATATGTACTCAAAGAATGATGACTATATAAGTAAGTAAAATGTTACATAGAGAACACTCAATAATTAATAGCCATTATTATGACAAAGGAGGCCAACATTAATTTCAATGGAAGGGATATCTTGAGAGGAAGGGGTGGATCTATGAAGACCTAATACCAGACTGCGAACACTAAAGAGCTATTAATTTTAATTTTTCCCTTTCTCTAAAATTTTAAACTCATGGTTGCTGCCAAAAAAATCTCTTTACCTTACTTTTTATGTGACCTCTCTATCATCATTTTTTTCCCCTCATTTACTTATTCTCTTCAAATCTAGCTTCTACAAAATGATTTGGTGGATCTATGAAGACCTAATACCAGACTGCGAACACTAAAGAGCTATTAATTTTAATTTTTCCCTTTCTCTAAAATTTTAAACTCATGGTTGCTGCCAAAAAAATCTCTTTACCTTACTTTTTATGTGACCTCTGTATCATCATTTTTTTCCCCTCATTTACTTATTCTCTTCAAATCTAGCTCCTACAAAATGCTTTTTTCTGTTTTTTTTTGTTTTTGTTTTTTTTTGTTTTTGTTTTTGTTTTCTGTTTTCTTTATTTCCCCAGAACAGCCCCATAGGGAAAGTGAACTGGCCCATCATCCTCTTTTTCTGTTCTTGGGAACCAACCAACTGGAACAATGGAAAACAATTTTCTCCATGCAATTATCATAATATTCTTCAATTCTGTGATGGATAAGGAAGCTGCTTCAGAAAACTACCATGTTCATGTAGACATAGCATTCTAAGACCCAAAGCCAGGGAAGCTGTGGTGAGAGAGAGGAAAATGAGTTGGGAGCAAAGTGTGTAAGAGAATTCGTGACTATCGGATATGGGAAATAAGGAGTGGGGGTAACATATGGTGACTCCAGCTGGTTCATTCATCTGGCACAAGTCTTGAAGCTCTACCCTCTGTGAGGTTTTGTATCGATAAAGACAGGGTAAGACTCTTATTGTGGTGTGAAAAGTAAAGTCTCATGGGAGTTCAAAGTAAAAGAAAATACTGTTTCATCCAGTAATGGAAATTGTCTTGGAAACGTAACCTTTAAGTCAGGTCTTGAATGATAAATAAGATACGAACATCTACCAACAGTGATGGGTTGGGTGCGGGGAGAGGGATGGGAGAAGTTACTCCAGGAATGAAGGAAGATAGACTGGGGGAAGACCCTTAAATATGTCCCTATTTCTGGGCAAGAGACATGACCAGAAGGGTTCTTAGGGTTCCTAAGAACTTCTTGGGAGGATAGCATCATACATCAAGGGGTGTGAACAGAGTGCCAGCAGCGAGGACCCTCCCACCTCCTGAGAGTCTCCCCACCACCTGTAGATTTATATGGTGAACATTGTCCCTTCCAGTCGTGGACACCTTCAAAGCGGAGGGTGGTTGACTGAAGACCTGGCTCTAAGAAGGGAGGGGAAACCCCCAGAGAAAGAAACAAAATCAGTCCCTTCCCCTCCCTTCTTGTCTCTCTCTTAGGTCTGGGGCTGCCATGTGTTTTGCATTCATTTTCCTAAGCCATGTCTCCCTCCCCACCTCAACTCCAAATACTCATTTTGAATCACACCAACTTTTCCTCTTTCATGTCTTCCTCTTTCATCTGGTGTTGGTTCTGAGAAGCTCATCCAGAATCCCTGCTGGAGTCTGCGGGCATCGTTACTCCAGTCTTAGAGAAGAGGATCAAATGGTTCATGTGGGATCCTGCTGAGCTGCTCTTAGTCACTCCTAGGAACTGGATTCTGCTCAAGTTCTGAAGCACTGGCAATGACTGGATGCTGACAGATCACTTTCTACTCCAAAATCAAGTCCCTTCCTGGCATACAGGAAGTGGCAAACAAGAAAAGCAAGGTGAAAAAGATTGGCAATCTGTAAACTGCAGGAGCTGAAGCTGAGGAGGAAGCTGGTGGAGTCTTTGCCAGACCTCCTGGCGGAATGGCACACGTGCTGGGGAAAATTCTGTCCGGTGTCACGCACACTGTGGGTGGACTGAGAACTTCTTTGGAATGACAGGATAGGAGTGGGGTGTGACTTGCTTTTATTATTTTTTTTTTCTTTGCACACAAGACATTTTTACAGGTGTCTGGAGGTGATCTTCCACATCTAGGGACTTGCAAAGTTTTTCACACCAACATTGAGTGAGAGTGTTTTATTTCTTTATTTTTAGCCTCCCCTCTCCCCATTTTGAGTACATATTTTCTCTCTTAGCCAAGGAAACGCTAACTCTTATTAATGCCTCAGACCAGTTTTGAGATAATAGTGAGGGGAAAAGGGAGCAACTTCATGTCTCCTTTTATAAAAAGGCCAAATGTTAGATTTCCATATGCCACTACCTTATTTTTAATATTTTCATATATCACTAAATTCTCTAAGGACAGAGAGTAGTTCTTAAATATCTTTGCTTCCTTGAGACCGCTCATCAGAGTGCGTTTTCAATAGGCTGTTGATTTCCTAAATAACAATTCTCCTTTTCATAACATAACAGAATTTAGAACCTTATTTTCTTTTTTCTCTTTCTCTTTCTTCTCTTTCACCCCTTCCTCTCCTTTCCTCCCCCTCTACTTCTGGGTTCAATTTTCAATCCTGTCACCTATTGTCTGTGACTCTAGGCAAGTTACTTCATATTTCTTTGTTGTACTTTCCTCACTTGTCAAATAGAAATAATACTAGTATATTATGCAGTATCTATCTTATAATGTTATTGCAATGATTAAACAAATTACTATACATAAAGTACTTATAAAAGTGTCTGCCAGCAAGTTGGTGTGAGGACTTTTTCATTGATTTATGGTTTATCTTTCTATAACTAATCTGTGAGCTTCTCTGCCACCAAGACCATCTCTTGTGTTGACCACATTATTTAGCGTGGTAGGAACAATGTCAATAATAACAGCTTGCGTTCTGCTCATTCTTCACGTGGGACAAAGTGCTTCCACTTCTGTTGCTTAACCAGTCCACAGTGATACTTAGATATATATTTATATACATTCAGATATAGAACTGAGGCTAAAATGTAGTGGCTTGATCAGGGCCATATGACTAGCATGTGACCCAGGTGACATAGAACTTAGTCCTCTGACATCTGGCTGAGTGCTATTTCCTCCAGCCAACCTGACCATGTGGCAGATGTTTGACAAATACTCATGAGTGTTTATGTGTATCTCTAAAATGTTTCTTCTTTCTCATTCTGTAGAGTAGTTTGGTCATTTTTACCATTCGGTGTTGATTTCTTGTTTGTATATTTTGGCATGATTGAAATTCCTGAAAGATGAGGTTTTTCAGTCTTTTTAATGGATTCCATTGCTAAAAATTATAGGAAGTATAACGTTCAGGTTCCTCCTCCCCGCTACTCCTCCTTCAATGAAAGTTTTCATTAGATTCAGCATTCCAGGTGCTCAAAATCATCATCTACATCCCTGTAAGTATTCTCTTATTTCCTGTGACATTCCACAAGGGCCAGAGTCCTTGGA